>NC_081410.1:407550247-407875525 GCF_030272615.1 Cryptomeria japonica | reverse complement strand
GCAGAAGCAATGTATTCAACTTCTGCAGTAGATAAAGAAATAGCATCTTGCTTCTTACTTGCCCAAGAAATGAACTTCTTTCCCAAAAAGAATGCACCACCGATAGTTCTCTTCTGGTCATCAACATCACCTGCCCAATCAACATCTGTATAAGCACTCAAAATGAAATCATCATTCTTTGGTTACCACAAACCATAATTAATTGTTCCCTTCAAATATCTAAATATCCTCTTCACGGTAGTAACATGACTTTCCTAAGGATTAGGTTGGAATCTTGCAACAAGACATACAACATTCATAATATCAGGTCTAGTCTCAGTTAGATATAGCAATCCACCAATCATAGATCTATACAAGGTCTTATTATCCTTCGGAGATTCATCATCTTTTGTCATCTTGGATCCAGTTACCATAGGAGTTCCAAAAAGTTTGGAATCATCTAACCCAAACTTCTTCAGCAATTCCTTCACATACTTGGATTGAGATATGAAAATGCCTTTATCAGTCTATGTAATTTGCAATCCCAAAAAGAATTTCATATCACCTATCATATACATCTCAAACTCTTTTTGCATATCATCAGCAAATTTTTTACTCAAGTCATCATCTCCTCCAAAAATAAGGTCATCAACAAAAACTTCAACAATCAAAATATTATCATTATCAATCTTGAAGTATAAGTTACTATCAACAGTACCTTTAGAGAATCCCAACTTCATCAAATACCTATTCAATCTGACATACCAAGCTCTAGGGGATTTATTAAGTCCATATAATTATTTCTTCAATTTGCATACCATGTCTCCTTTTGTCAATTAAAATTTATCTGGTTTCTCAATGTAGACTTCCTCTTCCAATTCACTATTCACAAAGGTTGACTTCACATCCATCTGATATACCTTGAATTTCTTATGAGCAACATATGCAAGAAATAATCTAACAACTTCAATTCTAGCTACTCGAGAAAAAGTCTCCTCAAAATCAATACCTTCCATTTGTGAATATCCTTTAAATACCAGTCTTGCTTTGTTTCTAACAACTTCTCCATCTTCATTCAGTTTATTCTAAAATACCCATTTAGTACCAATTACATTCTTGTCTTTAGGTCTCAGAACAAGTTCCCATGTATTTTTCTTCTCAATCTGATTTAACTCTTCCTCCATGGCTATACCCAATTTTCATCTTTACAAACTTCAGCAACATCTTTAGGCTCAAATTTAGAAATCAAACATGTCTCTTTAGCAGCAATTCTTCTCCTAGTCATCACACCTTTATTTTTATCACCAATAATTTGATTCTCTAAATGATTTAATCTTACATACCTAGGGGTCTTTTGATTGATCTGGTTTTCAGTCTCTTGAACTTCTTCACTGCTAGCAATGTCTGGATTTACTGACTCTTCTAGATCACTTTGTTTCATTCTCGAAGTCTACACTTGCTTTGAACTAACATCCTAATCATCATATTCATATCCACATGCTTTGATTTGCTTCTCATGGCACTCATCAACCTTCACATTTGCACTTTCCACTATTTTTCTCAGTCTTTTGTTGTAACACTGGTAGGCATTGCTCTTAGTAGAATATCCTAAAAATATTCCTTCATCACATCTTGCATCAAATTTTCCTATATCTTCATCTCTTTTGATATAGCATTTGCTTCCAAAGATTCTGAAATATCTAACTGTAGTAACATGACCAAACCATAACTCATAAGGGGTCTTACTGGAATCACCTTTTATATGCACCTAGTTGATTTTGTACACAACAGTGCTAACAACTTCTCTCCAATAGATATGTGAAACATTTCCTTCAATCATCATAGCCCTAGCAGAATCTAAAACAGTTTTGTTCCTCCTTTCAACAACTCCATTCTGTTGAGGGGCTCGCGGAGCGAATAACTTTCTCTTGATTCCATGCTCTTCACAAAAGGAATTAAACTCACTGGAAGTGAATTCTCCTCCTCTATCAGATCTTAGACACTTCAGCTTCAATCTTGTCTCTATCTCCACTCTAGATTTAAATATTTTGAATTTCTCCAGTGCTTCAGATTTCTCCCTTAGAAAAGTGACCCACATCATTCTAGAATAGTCATCAATCAGCAACATAAAGTACCTGTCACCTTGCAAGATTCTCACTCTACAAGTCCATATAAATCAATATGCACAAGATCTAGTAACCCATTAGATGTATACAGTTTTCTCTTGAATGAAATTCTTGTTTGCTTTCCTAGTTGACATTCTTTACATACCGGATTAGTAGGCTTCACTATCTTAGGCAGATCTCTAATAGCTTGGGTAGAACTTATCTTAATAATGTAGTCAAAGTTAACATGACACATCCTCCTATGCCACAGCCAACTCTCATCAACCTAAGCAATCAAACAACTTTTCTCACCAACATTCAGATGAAAGATATCACCTTTAATTTTAGTTTCTAATGCAATTTCTATACCGGAGCTATTCAAGATCTTCCATTTCTCATTCTTAAATTTTAAATCATATCCCTTATCAACCATCTATCCAAAGCTCAAAAGATTATGCTTCAAACCCTCATCATATAAAACATCATCAGTATTATGCTTACCATCAAGAGAAATAGAACCTCTACCACAGATTACACAAGCTTTGTTGTCTCCAAATCTCACTACACCACCATCATACTTCTCCATATTCAAAAATTTACCTTTATCACCTATCATTTGATGTGAACAACCACTATCAATCACCCATTCATCTTTCTCTTCAATCTTAGCAGCCAAGGCTTTCTCTTCAAAAATGCAGCTTGTAGAATCAGCAAGTACCGGATCATCTTCCTTGATGGAAATGAACACAAATGTATCTTTTGAATTCCCTTTGTCAAAACCATCATTTGTCACACCTTCATCAGCAACATAACAACACTTCTTCTTATATCTATACTTGTGTTTAGACTTGTAAGGCTTATCATACTTTGACACTCTTTCCTCTTTTTCAGGATACCTAGAAGTAAAATGTCCTATCTTATTGCATGAAAAACATTTCAAAGGTAACTTCCCTTCATACTTACCGGCTCCCTTAGGCAATATTATGGCAATAAGTGCTTCAAGCTCTTCCAATTCTCTTGCTTGATCTTCCATCTCTCTCATTTCCCTTTCATATATGGAAACCCTAGATGAACTCTCTCCTGGATCATACTTATGCTTCCCGTATACAACAGCTTTAAATGCAGTCTCATCTTTGCCATGTGATTCTTTAATTTCACTCAATTCAAAAGCAGTAAGCTTATCAACTAGCATATCTTTTGTCATAGTTGTGATAGTCTGAATCTCATCAATAGCTACAATCTCAACACTTTAGCTACAATCTCATCTTCTTTAATGACTCCACCAACACATCTGATATTAAGTACAAGATCATTCACTTTAGCCATAAAGGATGAAATATTCTCATCTTCTCCCATTCTCATCAACTCATACTTTCCTTTCAAGCTCTACAATTTAGCAAATTTCACATGTTTTTCTCCTCCATACAAGGTTTCTAGCTTCTCCCAAATCTCATGAGCAGTTTGCAATCCCATCACATTAGTCATCTCTAAATTAGTCAGGGCACTCGGCAATGCTTCTTTGGCTCTTATTTTATGTTCAACATCCTTGATTTCAGCAGCAGTAATAGGACAATTATGAGGAACATTGTAGACATTCTTTGTGATCTTCCAATAATCTTCTCCAAGGTACTTCAAGTGACACTCCATCCAGTCCTTCCATATGGTGTAATTAGTTCCATCAAATCTCAGACTCTCCTTCTCAAAAACAACAGTTGGCATCTCGGATCTCCTCAAGTGGTCAAGCTCCTTCCAAAAGATCTACCTCTGATACCAATTGTTGGCAATAATAATGCAGGAAAACTAGGAGGGGGGGTGAATCAGTTTTCACCAAACTTAAACAAATTAATCTCAATTTCATATTTGATCAAAAACAACAATAGCAAATATAACCACCATATCAACAATACACATAACACACAAATGTTTGATGTGGAAAAATGGGTTAAGGGAAAAACCACAGTGAGAACCTACCCACAATATGATGATACTCTATAGTAGTATGTGAAAATATTACAATGGGTAATGCACATGCATTTAGGCACACTGTCTAGAGCTTACTACTCAAAAACAACAAAGGGCTACAACCCTGGGAAGGCTAACTACCTTACAAAGATTGAACAACAATCTGGATTACATGAACTAAAAGAATAGCATCTCCAAATGCTTGATCACAATTCCAGTTAAGCACATATACTCAAAGTTTGTTCTTCACTCTTCTGCACTTTCACACTTCTTCACTTTTCTCCTCTACTACTCAAGGATCAAAATAATATTTGCACATGTAGATGCTTCTCTCAAACGAATATTACATGTATTTATACAATTCATCAACCTATCTCTCAAGGTAGGCTCAACACATAAGACCTAATTACAAAATTACATCACACAATACATAAATCAATATGGGGACCAATACAATGTTGGAAAGGACATATTGTGGACCCAAATAAAAACCTCAAACATGCAACATCACCAAATATCTCACCAAGATCATCTGCAACACGCAAGAACCATCGGGTTAGCCAGAAAGTTGTATAACACAAAGAATACCACTGGACCAATAAAATATTCAATAACATGCACCATGATCAATGTGGACCACCAAAAATCATAGAACATGATCAAAGAACATCAATAAGCAACGTGAATTCCTCTGCAACAAGTGCAACAACTCGGATACTAGAATCATCATCATTTCCCTTCCAGAGCTCAAGAACACCAACAACAAACTAAAAGGTACGCTTGTGAAGTTCCAAATCATGAACCGGCCAAACTGAGGACACACATGAACGTCACAAACACTCTCCAAAATCTGCACAACATAAAGAATCAATTCTAGAGCAATACAAACCAAAAATCACAACTATGCAATACATAACCAACAAAAAAAAAATCATCACACCGGATCACATAACTTGATCAAATCACCCTTTGGAACACTAAAACTCATACTGAATCAACTAGAGATAAGTATCTCAAAACCCATTAATCTGGATCAGCATATTTGCAACCAAACTAGCTCTCTAGAATATTGAAGCACAAGAACACAGGAATATGTTGACATCAATGACAACAACACATTCCAACAACTCTAATATCCAACATATATATGTATATACATGTATATATACATACACATATATGCATATGCATATAATGTATATTTATACATACACACACACACACATATATACATATATATGTGCACACACACACACACACAACTAATCTTAATTTATAAGAAGAAAGTATTTTAAATGTTTTTTTTCTATGTTCCTTGTTATTTGTAATCTACAAGTTGATGTTTAATTATGGTTATCTATTGGAATACACAATACACACACATAGACATAGAGATACATATACATATACATATATATACTTATGTGTGTTTATACATATAAAATAAAACTGTAATAGATTTCTATACAAGATCTGATTTGGAAAATGGTAAAGTTTAAAACTTATTAAATGGATAAACTATAATAAATATAAAAGACATATATGTTTGTTGGGAAAATCTAGCTACAATGGGTGGCAGGGAGGTGAGGAGTGCCTCAAATCCCCCATGCCAATGGGCCTATGGTTGATGGAGCTCTACCCACTCCTATGTGGAAGTGGCCACATTGAGTGTCGTGGCCCCCATAAGAGGGAAAAATCTCTCTCTATGGTGTTGTCCATTCCCAATGCTAGCAAAAAAATTTCAAAACATATATATAATAATGATATTTATTAAGTATTACTACAACAACAAAAAAGCATGTTTTACAACACTCCATTTGGGGCTTCCATTAGGCCATGATAAAAATTGGTATAGTTACTAATGACCTCATGAGGAAGATGGTTGTGGGGGTTGTGATTGTTGCTACTAAGGTGAAGATGAAAAATAAAAAATAAAAATAAAAAAGAAAGGGTGGATTGAAGCTCCTAAGAATATTAAGAAGAGAATTTATGCTAAAAAGGGTTGGAAATGGCACGAGATGCTAGATCAAATGGTCAAAGACGTAAAGACCCTCTACTAGTGTTGTTTGCTATGTCTTTTGCTCTATTGCTCTAGAGTGTGTTGTTGCTTTACTTGCTTGTATTGTTTCTATGGATATTTGGTGTCAACTTTTCTAGTGTTTGTTAGCTATTTACTTGCAATTTCCTCTTTGTTTTAAGTTATATTTGGTATTTATTGGCGACTAGTTATTGTTAGTCTTGTGGACTTTTGTTAGCAACTTTATACTACTTTGCTATGTAATGGGTTGGAGGCCCTTCTTCCACTTATCTTAATCAAATACACTTCATTTTGGTTGGAATACTCATACAACCATATCTTTTTTCTTGTTCTTTTTCTACAAAGCCGCTACTCTACTAAATAAAGACGCTACTCTATTAAACAAAAGTGCTACAATATTAGCTATTGCACCACACTACAAAATGAATATGCTAAACTGCAAAATGTATGCACTAAACTCAACACCAAAAGTGTGACCTACACAAAACTAGAATTTTGAAAAGAGGAAGATGTTCCTCCTACACATGCAAGATGGAGGAAAAGGTGGAAGAAGAGTCCAAGTGGCAGTGTGCTCACCTTGACCAGAGAGGGAAACTCCAAGAATATATGATGGTTGAAAATAATATAAGAAATAGAGGACAAGTGGATGTTGATTAGGGTGAGGTGGACAAAACATCCTCCAAAGATATAGTAGTGGGGAGAGTATAGGGAGTAGGAGGACAACTAGATTTCTTCCTCCCCTTGTCTAGGACTTAGAAGTTGAGGATTAAACGAAGTTAATTTAAATATTACAAAAAAATAATTTATTTAGCCACATGGAAGTGAGTTGGCAAAGGAGATTATGTGGAGAAAGAATGATGTGGAATAGATGTAATTAAATAATTTAAAATTATTTAATCAAAGAGAACTTTAGAAGGATTATGGAAATAATTAAATAATTAATATTTAATTAATAAATTAGCATAGAAGAATAGGACCAATGAATTAAGTAAATAGACTTTTCAATTTATTTATTTAATAGAAGAAAAAACATTAAACAAATAATTATTATTTATTTAATTAATCATAGCCATTTTTAGGTGTATACATTTTGCCCCTCTTTAAGATAATGTTGGAACAACATTGTTTCAAAGAAAAATTGAAAATAAATCAAGTCTCAATTTTGCCCCCGACATTGATAAAATATCGATGGCATGCCCCCTCGGGAGATTGATTGGTGAAAAAGTTTGAAAATTTTAAATAAGGGATCAATCTCACGAAAATTATAAAATTCTCCCAATAAATATGTGAAAAAAATATTTTTGAAATTAAAATACCCCAAACATTAGACAATTAAAACACCTCCAATTAGGTCATTTATGGGCTATATATTGCAAGGGTTGGGCCCATTGCCAAATAATTTGCACACTTGGAGCTTGGAGAGTGAAGTGAGGAGAGTCACTTGAAGAGAGTAGAGTGCTATGAGCTGCCACCATGGTGATTTCATACTGCGCATTGATTTGAGCGGGTTCGCAAATTTGAGAGGCTAGCCGAATATGGTCCCCCGGTATGTACCCCTTTCCGGATTTTTTATGCATTTTTAGTTCAATTTTTAAAATTTTAAATTTAGCGCTAGTTAGGTTTTTACGATTTTTTTGGTTTTTTATTTGTTTTAGCGCTTTTGTGTAACCTTTTAGCACTTTTCAATATTTTAGCACATATACATGTAGTTTTAACGCATTTGATTATTCTTTTCATGCATATGTTAGTTTAGCATTTATATTCCTTTTATTAACACATTTGACCTATAAAATAGTGCATTTGATGTTTTGGCACATTTGTGTAATGTTTTCACGCGTTTGAAGATTTATTTAGCGCAAATCATATTTCTAGTGCTTTTATGCAATGAATTAGCGCATTCATGTTTTTCTTTAGCACATATGATAGTTTTAGCACAAATGATAATTTGGATAGCATATTTATAAAATACTTTAGCGCATTTGTTGTTTGAGCCAATTTTATTGATATAGTTGCATGTTATTTGAAAATTTTGATGAGTTGATGTCATGATTGATGGTTTTGAACTGATAGGAGCTCAGTGAGACCAATCTAGTCTCTAAAGAGATGATAGGATAGATAGTTGTGTGCCAATGATGATAGTTAGGATAAATGCAACCATAGTTGATGATTGACTTAGACAATATTTTTTTTATTATTCAAGAGGTTTTAGATGTAGTTCTGTGTCAAGAGTGATTTCCTTCCATGAGACACTTGATATTGGATTTAGATGTTGTAGTGATTAGGCATATAGATGCATGTGGTTTGAGGCACCTCCTATATATGTCTTAGATTAGGACAAACAGGGGGTTATTGACAACACTCACAGAGTGGTGGCATAGTGACTGCAACTCTTTTCACCTTCATACTAGAGAGATTAGTGAGACACTGGAGGATGTGTATAGAATTTTATGCATCCCTATTATTGGCGAGCTTGTACAATATGATCACCACGAGATGGGTGGGGTAGCGGCACTATACAGAGTTTTTGGCAATGATATGATTGATGGATCAGAGTTTCGATGGGAGGACATGTTGATGTATTATGAGCCACTGCCATTAATACTGACTGGTTTGATTGGAGGTTTTATTTGTCCTGATAGGAGATCATGAGGTTTATCTGTTGATTGGGGTCAGATTTTGGAGTAGATGATGAGACACGGGACCAGATATGCCTGGGAAGTTTGTATGTTTGTGCATTTGTATCATGATTTACATCATGTGGTTTATGATGGTACATACATCTTGTCTTCCAGAGTGTCTTTGTTATAGATATGGTGTTCGGAGCACATTGTTATTACACGACCGATACATGATTGAGCGTGGGGTGATGGTCAGCCTTACATCTATGCATATAGTGATATTGTTACCCAGCCTAACAATTGGATTATTGGAGGTATGTTTTAAAAAATATGGACACTGTGACATGGAGGCCATATGTTGCTTGCGAGCCCTTGACAAATGATGTGAGGGAGTTTCAAGTTGTTTTTCATAGCCAGTATTTGAATGGAAGGACCTCATATGTGATTGAGAAGCAATTGATCAGTCTATTACATAGACAGATTGGTCGGATTCAAGGGATGTCGCAAGGTATAGTCATGTATGCTCGAACATACAAGGATAGGGAAGAGAGGGGACCATCCATTTCTTTTGATATTGTTTATGCTAATTTTATTGCTACACCTCATCTTGCATATAATTTATGACCATATTTACTAGATGCAGGAATGACAGAGGATTATTCTCGATACTTTGTAGAGAACCCATTCCCCAGATTGACAGATCTTGCTGACCCACCACCTAGTTTTAGTGATGATGATGACGATGGGGAATTATGATAGAGGAGGAGGTGATGACAGATTGATCAGGGTAGTGATGGAGAGGGTGGTGATGATGGTAAAGGAGGGAGAGGTGGGGAAGGAGGGAGAGGGAAGGGTAGGGCATGGATTCGTGGCGGACCATTCGTGGTTGCAGATTGTGCAGCCACATGATGACACTACTACTTTGAGAGCCCAAATTGCACAACTGCAAGCACAAATTTTGACTCTGATATTAGAGCGGGATACCGCTAGCTAGAGAGTAGGTCACGGCTATTACCATAGAGCGGGATACTACCATTGAGCATTATGATCAGGTTGAGAGAACCCTTGAGCATACCCAACAAGTTGGGATACAAGGCCTTCACGGGGATACTATCCAAGAGATGGTACATGCTAGGAAGGAGATTGTGTACTAGCGTATTTATAATATGTTGTTGTTCCTCCTAGCCAAAGAGAAATTAGCTACATCCCTTCCTCCCATCATCCATCTAGATGAACACAGACAAAGAGTGGCAGTGTCATGGGGTCACCTTAGAGGGATCTGAATCTAGGGGAAGGACCATTTGGTGGGGTAGGTATAGGACATCAGAGACCAACACCCTCTGGAGGGAGTGCCTCTTGATGCTTATTGAGACTTGATTCAAGTTTGTTGTATCATATGGGACTGTATATTTTTATGACTTAGATATCATTGTATACTTGGACATTTTATGACTTTATGATGATATGTAGATAGACATTGATGGACTCTCTATATGCATTTTTATTTGATTTTCATGTGTGCTGTTATTATGATGATGTTATGATGATGATTCTTATGATCTACATGATAATGATACTTGCATGCATTGCTTAGATTGATTTCTATCATGATTTTATATACATTGATCTTTGAGATACTAATGTCATGACTAATTAAATGTTATTGTGATGATGATGTTTAATGCATATCTATGATGTTGTTAGATATATGGTACTTATTATTTATGTGATGTTCATGATGGTTATTATGATTGATGAGATTCTTATAATTCTTACATCATGCAATGATTTTAGGATAATAAAATGTTATGGAATAACGGTATATGCATTCATGATATGAGATAATTCTATGATGTAATGAAATGTTGCATGATGAAATGCTTATATTGATGTGTTATACGCAATCCTAGTATGAATTTATGAATATGATGATGATAATATGAATAATGGATAATGATAAATGAACCTAAAGACCCTAAATGATAAATGTGATGAACCCTAAATAGTAATGATAAGATAATGAAAATGATAAAAATATCTAAAATGAATGAAACTAAAAGACTCTAAATGATAAGATTAATGAAAATGTTTTTGTTTGTCCAAGCATACTCAATCACAACTTAATAACCGTTGACCCTATATCATGATGAAATAATAAATGAATGAATGATAAAATTCTTATAATGGAATGAAATGCAAAACCTATCCAAGGATTTTGTCATATTTTCAACACATTGTTGTAGTGCTTTGTTTCATCATTGAGCTTTTTAAAATATTGTAAGAAAATACAAGCACCTAGGTATAATTACCCCAGGATGACCTAAGTATTTCTTACATGGATTTTGATTTATCAATTTAATACAAGCATCGGGGTATAATGAGACCAAGATTACTTGAGTATCCCTTGCGTCAATAGACAAGGATTATCCCCTTTCATGCATAACTCGAAACGTCCTTGATGATCTTTTACCAATCATGTCCTTAGACAGGTATACACATTACTAAAAAATAATCCACAAGTAGCAAACAAAGAAAATATCCATGCCCCATCATAGCTCCTCTAGTCTTAGACATCCTTGAGTAGCATAGGAAACATGATAAACAAAAACCAAGACACAAACATTGAACCTTCTATGCCATAGATATGTTTTCTTATCAAAATAGATACGATCATCTCGTTCAATGGTTTGTGATATTGATAATCATTGTTTTTTTTTTTTTTGAAGTTGATGTCTCATGATTCACTTACAGTCATCGTCCAATGGTTCATGTCATGATTTTGTTTAAAGCTAGTTATTATGTTACTTATTGTTCGTATATCAAAATACAAATTGGTGTCCTCTAAAGTGTGACCTTCAAGGATCTCATTTCATAACCAGTTCAAAGATTTTCCCCCAGCATAGGAATGAACCGACTTATTATGGATGGATAGATAATGGAAAGATGGATGACACTTTATTATGGAAGGAATAAGATAGGTGCATGGAAGCACTTGTTCATAAGCCATGGTAGGATTTTATTAATGGGATATAAAAAATGGTAAAATACATAGGTCATGGATGGATAGGAATATCATGATATGATCAAATAGATGTGGGTAGGAGGTTTTATTATGGGTATATACAATGATCATGGATATAGAATAAATCTTAAAATCCAAATAGATACAAGGGCACCTAGTTTGTCACAGGTAGAGCCTATTACCAGATTTTCACCACTTGCTTTTATTGCACTTTTCTAATTTTATAATTTTTTTATATTTTTTACTTATTCTTTATTTTGTATTTTTCTTGATTTTATTTTTTTGTATTTTTCTTGATTTTTTGATATTTTTGTATTTTTGCCCCTTGCATTAGGCTTTTTGAAAATCTTAGGTATAAAACTTACAAATATGTATACTGCTTATTGGATCATCTAATAGGTGTAGAGAGTTAATAGGCCCCTGATCCATAAGCAACTACAACAACATAAGGACCCAGCCGATTGGGCTCAAATTTACCCTTCTTCTCTTAATCTTGCTGATTGCAAAGATTCTCCTTAAGCACCATGTCACCAACCTAAATGAAACAAGGCTTAACTTTGTGATTATAGCTTCTAGACATACCTTGTTGATAAGCCTTTAAATTATTGAAAGCCTTTTGTCACTGCTCATCCAACAACTCTAGTTCTTGCAACTTAGAGACACGGTAATTCTCATCTAGTATTAAGCCCTTCAGTGAAACTTGAAGAGATAGAAACTTGACCTCAATGGGTAAGAGGGCTTCATATCCATAAACAAGAGAATAGGGTGTTGCGTCAGTGGGTGTGCGGATGTTATTTCTATAGGACCATAGAGTAGGGTTTAATTGTACATGCCAATCACGACCCACTTCATTGATTGTTTTCTTTAATATTTCAAGATGGTTTTGTTAGATGCCTCAGCCTGGCCATTTCCCTACGAGTAGTAAGGGGTCGAAAAATAGTGTTGGATGTAAAATTTGCTACAGAGTTCCTCAACATCTTGATTTTTAAAAGGTCAACCACTATCATTGATAATGGTTAAAGGTATACCATAATGACAAATGATATAATTCAAGATGAATGAAGCAATTTGTTTACCATTGATATTGATGAGAGAACAACTTCAATCCACTTTGTAAAATACTCTATAGTAGTAATGATGAACTTATGGCCATTGGATGATGGTGGATGGATCTTACCCACGAGGTCAAGTCCTCACTGACAAAAGGGCAATGGAGTTGCCAAAGGTTGTAACTCATGTGTTTGTGCATGTATCAAATTACTGTGAATTTGGCACTTCTTACATTTTCTGACAAATTGATGTGCATCTATCTCCATAGTTGGCCAATAATATCCTACATTATTGAGCTTCTTAGCCAAAGTAGGACCACTAGAATGAGTCCCACAGATGCCTCCATGAACTTCTCGTAAGGCATTTTTATATTCGTTATGTTCCAAACAACTAAGGAGGTTATCATTAAGACCTAATTGATATAGGGTGTCAATGATAATGGTGTAGCGAGAGGCTTTACGGATGAAGGTTCTATTTTTATTATTGGATAAAGAAGGAGCCAAGGTATTGTCTTTCAAATAGGTATAAATGTCACCATATATGGGAGAATCGAGGTCCAATCAAATGACATACGACTTGGGATTGCGGATCTTCATATCCAAGAGTGTATAATTTCTCAGCCAAAAACTCATAGTGCTCATGATTTTCAGGTATCTCAAGTAGAGAAGCAATGGTAGCCACAACATCAACTACTTTATTTTTCGATCGAGGCACTTTTTCAAAGTGAATGGAGACAAAATATTTCTTGAAGTCATCTACCATACATTTATATGGCATTAACTTTTCATCATTCACTTTATTGATAACCAACTGAGAGTCTCCATAAACATTCAAATATGTTATTTTCCATTCCACTACCATTTTTATTCATGTCACCAATGCTTCATACTTATTCATATTATTTGTACAATGAAATAACAACTAGTATGATTTTGGTATGGTATCTCTTTGTGGTTTAACAAACAAAATTCTAGCTCCTAATCCATGCTGAGTATACAATTCATCAAAATATAGTTTCCATGTGTTCTCTATGATAGTAAGAATTGAGGAATCTAGAAATTTTGAATGCAACGGATTATTATCTGGTAAAGGTGTCTCTGCCAATTGATCTACAATCACTTGACCTTTAATATCTTTCTGAACCGCATATTGCATGTCAAACTCACTAAGAATTAAAACCCAGATTTGCTAATCTTCCTGTCAAATCTACCTTGTTGAGAAAAGACTTTAAGGGGTCTATCTTGGCTACAAGTTTTATTGGATGAGTTAACATGTAGTGGCATAATTTCTGAGAAGCAAAAACTATAGCCAAACATGCACACACAGTTGGAGAGTAGTTTGATTCATATCCCACAAGAGTCCTACTGATATAATAAATTGCTCTTTCTTTCCCCTCAAAGTCTTCTTGAGCTAAGAGATCACCAAGAGATTCTCGTGTAGCTGATATATAAAGCAAAAGGGGATTTCCCTCAATAGGAGGCATGAGAATTGGTGGATTCATCAAATACTCTTTCAACATTTGGAAAACTTCTTCACACTTGTCATCCCATTTGAACAGTACATTTTTGTGCAAGAGATATTAAAAGGGATGACATCTATCTGCTAATTGTGAGATAAATTTGTGGATAGATTGTAATTTTCCTTGTAGTGAGTGCAGTTGACTGATATTCTTGGGAGGCAGGCATCTCCATGATTGCTTTCACTTTTGCAGGGTCTACCTACATTCCATTTGCTGATACAATGTATCCTAGGAGTTTACCAAATGTTACTCCAAAGAAAGACTTCTTCGGATTAAGGCGTACATTGAATTTCTCCATTCAATTAAAGATCTTCTCTAGAATGGTGAGATGCTCTTCTCTAATGTATGATTTTTCTAAAATATCATCAACATAATCTTCCATAAAGTATGCATCATGTCATGAAAGATTGTGGTCATTGCTCTTTGATATGTGGCACCTCCATTTTTTAGTCCAAATGGCATGACGTTCCAATAGTATGTTCCCCAGGGATAGGTAAAAGTTGTTTTGTCTTGGTATTCTGGGGCTATCCTTATCTGGTTATAACCAAAAAAGCCATCCATTAGTGATAACATAGCATGCCCTACAGTCAGATCCACAATAATGTCTATGTTTGGCAAAGGAAAATCATCCTTTGGACATGCTTTGTTTAGGTCTCTAAAATTTATGCACACTCTAATGCTCTTGTCTGGTTTTGAAACAAGTACAATATTTGAGATCCATTTTACATAATCATTAGATCTAATAAATCCCACATCTAGTAGCTTTTTCAATTCATCTTTTACCAACAAGGATATATGTGAATGCATTTTTCTCAACTTTTGTTTCACAGGCTTGACCGTTGGAGCTATTGATAAATGGTGCATAATGAAGTCTAGATCCACGTTGGGCATATCTGCATATGACCAAGCAAAATTGATTTGTTTCTCTTTGAAAATTTTGATAAAATTTTATTTCCCCTCTATTGATAAATATGTTGCCAGATGAAGGATTTTAGGACTATCGTTTGTTCCAATGTTGATAGGCATTGTTGGTTCTATGATAACTAAAGACCTTTCCTGATATTTTGGTTGGGGAAGAATGTCAAGCCTCCCATCCTTTGGAACCTCAAGGAGTTTTTCATCATCGGATGTGTCTTTTCTTTTTACTTTTTCCAGATCTAGTATTGTCATATTACGGTTTTCACCATTAGATCTATTATTCATTTTTGTATTTTTATGACTAGGAGGCTCGACATTTTCTCCAAAACTAGTTGTAGTGTTGATCTCATCAGATAAGTGTGTGTTGTTAACTCCTGCATATAAAAAACCCATGGGATTCAGATAATCTATTATGGCATGGTCATTATGAAAGGTTTGAAGTTCAATTGGGCTTTCTTGCCCCCAATCAATAAGTTTGAGATGTATAAGTGGGAGGTCATAGAGCTCATTAGTATCAAAGGACATGATGGTTAGTGTTTCAAGGTGTTTTCCCTTGCTCTCCTTGGTTGTGCAGCACAGTGCTTAGATTTGTGACATGGCTTAACTGCCTCCTATGGATTCTATAAGTCAATTGGTTACATTGGGTATTAGGCATTAACAAGTTGATCTTTTAGTGAAATGGAAATCATGTTTCCAACAAGTGGTATCAGAGCCTCGGTCACAAGTTCAAATCCCTTCACTTGCTCTAGGGAGGGGATTGTTGCAAGGTGTATGCCCTTGGTCTCCTTGTGTTATGCAGTGCAATGCTCAGATTTGTGACATGGCTTAACCACCTCCTGTGGATTCTATGTCTAATGGTTATATTTGGCATTGGGCATTAACAAGTCAATATTTTGGTGTAATGGTTGTATCTGAAAATTAAATGGAAATCCAATTTTTGCACAAGTTCAAGATGATTTTTGAAAATTAGGGTTTTCACAAGCAACCTCTTAATTTTGTAAATTTTAATTGCAAATTGAACAAGACAATAAGAAAAATGAATTTGACAATCAAAACATTTTTCAGATCTAAGATAACCACAAATAATTTTTACAAATCACAAGTTCAATTTTAATTTTAAAAACTAAGGTTTTTAATGATTTAACCACTAAATTTGCAGAAATTTGAAACTTGTAAATGAAAAATATGCAATTTTGTTCAAAGGAAAGCATGCAAGACGTTGGGTTCACCAAAATCTAATGTTGGTGAAATGTGCATGATAGATCAAGAGGAAAACTACCCTTTCCCTCCAAGTAGAGATGAGAGTTTCACTATTGATTACCCTTCAAACACTTTTCACCATGTTACATTTGGAAGAGGAGAGGAGATTCACTAGATTCAACCTTCAAAGATGAAGATTGAATTCTGAATGAAATAGGAATGATAAGTTGATCCATTCTTCCTTATTTGAAATGGAAAGGAATTGATTGAATTATGTAGTGTAAAAGTGACAAATAACTTATTATAAAGCACATGTGATCACTTTAACATGGGGGCATACACTCTGTTCATATTTTCCTTCTTCGATACTTAGAATTACTTAGTGAACTTTGTTTTGCTTTGTAATCTTTGGTATCCTTTCTTTCATGACTCATAGTGAGGGGAAATTTGTTACTTGCAGTCATGGTTCTCCCCTTCTCGATCTTCCCTTTTACTTTTCTAATTGAAGTCGTAAGATCCTAAGTCTATTAGGGGCTTGGTGCATCTTGCCTCCTTGACATGGTAAAAGTATTTCAATCTTGTTTCCTTATACTTTACCATCAATATTGGCATACGCTTATACTCCCGCTAAAGTGGGGGCTAAATGTAGGATCATAAAATTGCGACCCTAGCCATTTTCAACTACATTAGGGTCCTCACACATGCGAGATAGAATCCTCTAGCCTAATCGGAGATCAGAAACTGCTCAACTCTCAGAAACTACTTCTTCCTTTGCCTCTGCATCACCCTGTCTCCACTCTGCCCTGGAGAAAGGGGTAGGACAGGGGCATGGTGCCACTGTCCCCCCTAAGACAAGGGTTTGGCATCATTTTCCTCCCTGTACAGGGGCATGGTTCCCCTATCCCTACCCTATTTTAGGGTAGGACCTTTCCTGAGCATGCATTGTGGGTTGTGCATTGGGCGGGAAACTCCCCTGATGTCAGCCTGTGATGAAAAATCAAATCCAGTAAAATGTATTTAAGGGGAATTTTTCATCTCATTTGCATAAGGTGGAATTTTGATATGGTCATGTTGCATAAGTGAACGAGAATTCAAGAGCATTACAGCATTCTTTTCCGGCATTGAGCATTCTCAAGTCTCCCTTCAAGGCTAGGTGTTGCATTCAAGTCAAGGATTCAACCATTGAAGAGGAGATTGATTCCAACATTCAATTCCACACAAGAATTTCTATCAACATTTCTACCACAACCTCCCTTGAGGTGATTTACAATTTAGTCTTTCATTTACAGCTACTTGCAAGTATTTTCTTTCATTACTTGGTTAATTCCAAAACTGGGGTTTGACCTAAAGGCAAACCCCCAATCCCAACCCATTTTCCTTCTCTTTTCTGTGTGTGGGTTGCAGGTGCATAGCAGTACTTTCGGATTTGGGATCCATTTGTAGAGGTGAAAAAACCGTTTTCATTTCGCAAATTTTTCGGAGGACCGTGTACGTTCCCGCCACGGTCTGAGCAACTTTTCCTCAAATTTGCAAGGCGAATTCGTCTTGACATATTACTGCCAGATCCAGGAGCACAGTTTCATCCCATATTTTGATCTTAATTTATAATCAGTTCTTTGTCACTTGTGCACTACATAATTCAATCAATTCCTTTCCATTTCAAAATAAGGAAGAATGGATCAACTTATCATTCCCATTTCATTCAGAATTCAATCTTTATCTTTAAAGGTTGAATCTAGTGAATTCTCCTCTCCTCTTCCAAATGTAACATGGTGAAAAGTGTTTGAAGGGTAATCAATAGTGAAACTCTTATCTCTACTTGGAGGGAAAGGGTAGTTTTCCACTTGATCTCTCATGCACATTTCACCAACATTACACTAGGTCCCCCATCATCCAGTCTATTATAGGAGTGAAGCACATCTATTTGTTTGACTTCGAAAGATACCTCTGAAAGTACTTCCCATTCATGGGAATCAGTGCCATTGTTCTCTTGTAATTATTGAATTTTCTGATACAAATTATGGGTGGCTTCCTCAACATCTTCTCTATATCTCAACCCTTTTGTTTCTCTAGGAGCTTGTGAAGTAGGTTGTATAGGTTTGACAATTCTTTTTTTTCTTAGTCCAATGGGACCATGACTCTAATATCCCATATTTTGCATTATAGTGAAGCCTTTACCATATTTCTCAATAGGTAGTTGTATATTTGATTTTGATGCATCTTCTTTGTCTTCTTCTCTTTGTATTATGATTCCTTAATATTTTTTTCATCAGTTTAATTTGATAATGTCCCCTATCTGATAAAAGTATCCTTAGGTTGTTTCTTAGAATACAAATATTTTTGCTCACCCAATGTTGGCTTGCCATTAGATTTAGCTGAAGGAGAGAGGTGCAAAATACAAAAGGTTTTATCAATAGAATACTCCCTCATACCTTGGTATTTGATTTTAAGCTTTGGTTCAACTACTTTAGAGGTTGATGTTACTAAAGTAGGGTCAACTTGTGAGATAGGAGGTTAAGCTGGACGATTATTCGAGACAAGTACTTTGGGCTTCATCTTGATGGTATTGCAATATTGGAAAGGATTTGTATCTCCTTGAATTGTTATCTCTTGGCCATTATAAGGAAATTTCAAACACCGATGGTAAGTAAATGGGACTACTTGCATTGCATGTATCCAGGGTCCTCCAAGGAGTATGTTATAAGCTAGATCAAGGTCACGTACTTGGAAAACCATGTCTTTCTCCACTTATCCCACTCTAATAGGAAATACATCAAATTCTTTTTATGCTCTCTCTTCCTCATCATAATCTTTAATAGTAATATTTTTCTTTGGATCCACAATGTTCTCAGAAAACCCCAATGCAAGGACTAATTTAAAAGAGCATATATTCAAACCAGCCCCTCCATCTATTAGGACATGTTTTATTCTATGTTTATGTACAGTTAATTCTATATGAAGAGGGGAATTATGGGGTTGATTTATAGCAAGGTCATTATGTTCAATGAAAGATAGGAAATGAGGAGTGGTTAGGTGTCCCACCATGGTCTGAAACTCTGAGGGATCAAGATCTAGGGATACCTTAGTCTCTTGTAGAGATTTCTCCAAAATTTATTTATGGGTAGATGACAAGCATAAAATCTATAGGAAATATGAGTGGGTGTTTTCTTAAGTTTCTCTAGGACATTGTATTGGTTAGTCACTGATGATGGATTTGGCAACACTCCTTGAAGGGTGACTTCTCCATGATGTGTTGTTACATTGGAATCAGTTTTATTATTTATGGTAATCACATTTACATAGGAATCACTTTCGATATGTGATTGATAATGTTGTCATAAGACTCATTTGTATAATTGACCTTCTCTTTACCTGATTTCGAGGGAGTTCCCTTCTCATAATTCAAAAGGGTACCCTTAAATGCCATATGCTCTTCATTGGATTTATGGCCATCTACTGATATGTCACCTTTGTCAATCAAATTTTGTATAGTGTGCTTCAACCTCAGACAATAATTGGTTTTGTGCCCTTAACTTCTATAAAACTCACAATAGTCTTGGCCATTCCACCATGCAATTTTAACCTTTGTTTCATAGTCTCTTGCTTTAGGTAATGTAATAAGATTATTCGAGATAAGTATCCTCAAAGCAGTTTCTAATGGTTCACCTAATGGAGTAAATTTCCTTTGAGGAGCATAATAAGTCTAGGGATTAGATGCATTGTCATTATTTTGATTGCATGTGTTTTTTTGAGGTCCTGATAGATTTAAGATGGGTTATTTTTTTGTAAGAGTGTGTGCATCTACAACACCATCATTGACAATGTTTTTGTTCTTGGTCCAAAACCTCGAATTGTCATTGTTATTACAAGGACCGGCATTTTCTTTGTAAATTTTAAGCACTTCCTTCTCTATTAGTGCTTTCTCAATCGTAAGACCATTATCTATCACCTTTGCAAAAGAAGGAGGACATTGAATATGCAATCGATAGCTCAATTTTGCATTCAAATTGTGAATGAATATTTCAATATTTTGATCCTTGGGTAAATCACAAGGACATTTGCTCACAAGTTGCCTCCACCTTCATAGAAAACTAGTGAAGGACTCTCCATTTTTTTGTTTTCTATTAAAAAGATCTAGCATAGAAATCTCATGTTCAATGTTGTAGAAGTGTGTAAGGAACTTATCAACAAGTGCATCGAATGATTTAATCTTCGGTGGTAAATTGTAAAACCACTCTATAGCTTGACCACCTAAACTTTTGGGAAATAATCGCATTAGATAAGTATCATTATGAGCAACTTCCATACATGCTATGCAAAATTCTTTGTTATGATCACGTGGATCACCTTTCCCCTTATATTTATCAAACTTTGGAATTTTGAAATTCGGGGGAAATGAAAGCATCATCAAGTTTTTGTCAAATTTATAAGGAGATATGTCCTCAAGTGAATTTTTTTGGTAGATGATCCTAATTGCATTTTATCAACTTGGGCTTGTAACTCTTGTATTTGTTGAACAAGGTAATTCAAAGGATTCACAAGAGAACTTTTATTTCTTTTATGGGTATCAGATTGATTGGTTCCATCATTCGTGTTGGTATTGGTGTTGTCATTGGTATTATCATTGTTATTAATTACACTTCTTGCCCTAAGCTTGGATAAATCAAAGTTGGATGGGAGTTTTACACCATGATTCACAAGTTGAAGAAAATATTTCTCCTTATTCTTCTCTATAACTTTTTTCATGAGTTTATGAAACTTGGGATCTTGTGACGCCTCTAAAACATGTTCTTCATCCAAATCACTATCGCTATTGCTCTCAAACAATGGGTTTGAGCTTTGTCCAAAGAAATATGTTTAATCATCCTTATTCTTCCCTTTAATAAAGAATGACATTGTTGCCCTATTTTCTCTTTCACTTCTTGTCTCAACCATGAGAGTTTCTAAATTTTATAGTGTATGTTGGTATGTCAATTTTTTGTTGTTGTGAGGCAATTTTTTATATCAAAGTTCCAAAGTGCAATGTCAATTTGATTTATTGAAATTAGTGATCTTGGACTATTAATAAATAGTGATATCAAAGCAGCTCGATATTAGGAGATTATAAATCTCTAAATGGTAATGACTAACTTTGCCAAAAAAAATTATTATAGTTCTTAAATTAGAAGGATGATAAAATCCTGCTGATAGAACTAAACCAACCAATGAATAGTGTAGATCTTAAAGGCACTATAGTATAACCCAATTTTCCACCTAAATGGACTTCCATACAAAATATTCAAAACTACCCCCAATTTAACAAGAAACTAAGTATGTGTTAATTAGGATGTATTCTTCTAGAAAATGGGTATCTAAGTCAGTTTTCAGATTTTTCTTCAGACCCCTAGAAATTCTCATTGTCGCAAATACACTAAAGTTTATGTTCTATATCAATTGTTAAATGCACTACTTTGTGGTGCAAAAGTGCTACTATGTGGGAAAAATGTGC
The DNA here is from genome assembly GCF_030272615.1 of Cryptomeria japonica. Taxonomy (NCBI): domain Eukaryota; kingdom Viridiplantae; phylum Streptophyta; class Pinopsida; order Cupressales; family Cupressaceae; genus Cryptomeria; species Cryptomeria japonica. The sequence continues at coordinate 407,853,626 of NC_081410.1, read as the reverse complement.
TACTATTCAAAATATATGCGCTAAAGTAATGTTCAGATGTGCTACTCTGATTATCAAAGGCACGAATTTGATGAATGTAAGGGCTATTCTATTGGTGAAAAGTGTTATTATGTTGAACAAGAGCATTTTTTTAATAAACAAATGTGCTATTTTGTATGTCAAATGTGCTAATCTGAGTGTTAAATGTGCTAATCTAGGTGATGAATGTGCTAATTTGAGTTTTCCTAACAAAATTTTAGTTTTGTTGCGTTGGAAAACTTTTCTTTCTATTTTGTTGATGTTGATTAGGGATGATTTTATTTGTCTTGATGAGAACACACAATCAGACACAACAGACACAATATCTTAAAAATAAAAATAAAAGACAAGCACAATTCTAGTGGTTGGCCAGGACAATATTTGTTGAATGCCATGCAGAAATTAATCCAGCCGCACCTATTTATAGAGGACAGCCTAGGAACTTGGTAGCACTTGCTCCCCTTACAACGCACTAACTTCTCAAGCATACCAAGTTCTGGATTCCAAAAAAGAATTTCTATCTCTACTATAAACCATGAACAATGTGGGCAACTTCAGAGGTCTGACCTCTTGCACCAAAAGATAGATGGTTTTTGGCTTCTAATAGCAAGAGTATCTAGTAAGTGCATATGTTCGAGTGGCCATACATGCGATGTTTATCTCTTATAAAAAGAGGCATCCCACCCCTTATGGGTTTCACACTCCACTACAAGAACGTGAGGAGACAAAAGTTAGTATGACACATCAACACTCATCACTTATGAGTTTCCTCACAAGTGAATTTGATTATATTGGCTCGGAAGGACTTCGCTTTAGCTCGTTGCCACTTGGGTCATTCACTCTCACTTGGCCTTATGGGCTACTCGGGAGGTAGGCCCTCTAATGGGTAACACAATCTAAAAAGTGAGTTTGTTTTTTTATTAAGGGGAGAGCATAGCCACCTATCACTTTGTGCAGACAAAGAAAACAATGATTAATTAACCCCTAAATTAATCTATGTGCAACTACCTTAAGAAGATTAAGATGCAGATTTATCTTTTTTCTAAATGCTATAAATTAACTACCTAATTAAACTAGGTGAAACAAAATATGATCAATTACTGCCTCCTAATTAAACTAGGTTCCTAAATGCAAGTAAAACCCCCTGCAAAACCACCAGTTAGTAGTTTAAGTCTTTTCAGTCTTGGACGGTCGAGAGTTACTACAAACTATCAAACGATAAAAATACTATCTGGAGTAAATGCGCTACAAGGCTATGCAAATGCGCTACTCTATTCTATGAATATGCTATAGTATTACACAAAGTGCTACTCTATGAAACAAAGGTGCTACTCTGTTAAATAAAGATGTTACTCTATTAAACAAAAGTGCTACAATATTAGACAAACGTGCTACACTACAAAATGAATACGCTAAACTGTGAAATGCATGCACTAAATTAGACACCAAAAGCGCGACTTGCACAAAACTACAATAGAGAAAATCAGTGAAAAGAAAGGCAAGTGCCCTACAGTGGGCGCCAAAATATGTAACCTAGAAAAGTGAAAGTAAACTTCAAGATTATGCTAAGCTACCACAAAATCTAAAATCCTATATAACATCCAAGATTGTGAATGAAACAAATAGAAGAAGTAAACTAAAGCAAGTGGGATGGGGTGGGAGACATGAATAGGGAGAAGTTGGATAACTTTGAGTCATGTATGAGCTGGATGGGTATGGTTGATAGGGTGATCCTTGAACTTCCATAACCATTTTTTCAAACCAACCCATGGTGTTTGAATGTGGGTTTTGGGTAGCAAACTTTTCTTTTTGGGAAATGCAAGGGTAACCTCAAGATTACGATAATGGGAAGACAATTTGGAATTGGATGGATATACTTAATTGAGAAAAGTGATGAGATGATGCTAGATGAAGATGAGGATTAGGAATTAGAAAATTCAGATTGGATTGAGTATTGATTGGATTCGATTTGATTTGCTTGGATTGGATTGGTTTCGATTTGATTGGATTGGATTGGTCCTTGGATTAGGACAAGATTGATTTTGATTAGAATGACACCTAAGCCCTTATATTAGGCTCGAGTAGGGATTAATGACATGGACCACAAGCTAGGTAAAACTTAGACCATTGGATTAGGATTAATTGATTAAGCCTTCTTCTACTTAGGATAGCCTTACATTCCTAAGAAAAATAGGACAAAAGGATTGGGGTTTTGATCAACCCAAAATGATTAAGAAAAGGTACTTGGGGGAGATTCTTTCCCAAGCACAAGATCCAATTGATTGATTGATTAAAGATAAAGGTCTAAATTAAACTTCCACAAAGTGTTGACCTTAGGATGAGGTTGGTTTGATTGATTGATTGATTGTGTTGATTAGGATTGATTGGGATTGATTAGGTTGATGTGCTAGTTCCTCAAAGGTGGAAGGAAAATGATTATGGAAGAATAAATTGATAATAATAAGAAGAAGAAGGGGAAGGTTACCCAAGATTGGATTGATGATTGGATAGATATATTAGTTGGGGATTGATGATTTTTTGGATGGATGAAAATTGATTAGAGGTTTGACTCGAGCGGAGGAGTTTGAAAGTGACAAAGTTAAGATTGAAGAGTTTGGTTGAATGTTTGGTCAAATTTGGGAATGTTTTGGATGTTATCTTTGTTGGAAATATAACAAGGATATTGAGAAGGTTGTTGATGATTATGGACATAACTGATTAAAGATGTTTTACTGTCTTGATATTATTATTTTGTCATTGATGTCAAGAAATTGATTTTCTAATTCAGTATGATGTTGCCATATCTTAAGAAATATGATATGAAGATTATAAAGAAGTCGATAAGACACAGGAAAGAATATGATGAATTAAGGGATAAGTTATTCAATGGGTAACTCTACCGAGTCAGACAATGATGAGATCTTGATATTTTAGATTGTTTTAACATCATACATATGTTGTAAAATGTAAAGGTTAATACTACACTATGTTATCAGGCAAAGAACCTAGTCGGTAAACCCTAAGGTTATCGTAGTCAGTTAATGAAGAAAAAATGTCTACCGAGTAAAGTTTAGTATTCACCGAGTTGTAACCGAGCTATAACAGAATGCATTAAATGTTTACATGTGATATTTAATGAAAGAAGCTGATGAGCTAGAGTGGATCAATGATTGGCAAGCCGTGGAAGAAGTTTGTTAACAAATCTAAGGCAATGGAAAGTCGGCAAGAAGATCTACAGCTCAGATTGAACCGCATTACCCTAACACAAGTTCCAAGATGATTGTGCAAGTTCTGAGGTAGGGTAAAACATTTTTCAGATCGTAAGATACAATGAACCTAGACAAGATTGAAGATCTAATGGCTATGATTGATCATGGGAAATGTGATCAAGGAGATTAAGCGGTTAGATGATTGTTTATAAATAAGGAACTATTGATAAACAGTGGATGCGGGCAAGTGTATGCACAGGGATGCTACATAGTGATCACTGAGCACAGAAGCTTGAAGACCTGTTGGAATAATAGAGTATTGATGCCCAGCAGATAGACAAGAATAGTTCTATGTCTAGATTATGTTGAACAAATAAGAATCTGCTTTAGCATTTTAGATGTAAAGTTGTAGATAGATTGTATTACTGTTAGCTTGTGAAAGTAACAGGAAATCTCTTAACTGAGTGGACTTAACAGTCTTATAAGTAAATCCTCTAACAAGGTGACATTCTAAATGAGTGTTTGAAATCCTTTGACAAGGTCACTTCTAACAAAGTGAAGAACCTAACAGATCTGAAGGAAATCCCTTAACTAGGTCACATCTAGCAATGTGTTTTGTAATCTTTAACAGGATTGGCTTTTAATCGAGCATACTCTAGAAGGGTATATTTCTTAGTGGGTCCGAAATCCCACAGTGGTTTTTCCCTATTTGGGTTTCCACGTTAAATCTAGTGTTATGAGGTTTATATTGTTCATATGCTTTGAGTTTACATGTTTGACAGTTTTTATTCTATGACTGATATATGTTACCGAGGTTGAATCTGATGTTTTCATTGATGATTAAGTTTGTATGATTCACCAACCCCCCCCTCTCATCTTGTTGGCTATCGGATTTGTACTTATATTAAGTATCAGAACTATCAATTAGTATCAAAGCCTTGGACTTCGAAAGGAAAGTTTAAAGGCACTTGAGTTAAAGATCCAAAGATGTATAAGAGGGATGCACCTAAGCTGAATAAGTCAAGTTTCTCTACATGGCAGAAAAGGATGAAGCTACATCTATCAGGAGTTGGAGAATATGCTATATACTATCTGGAGAATGATTTTGTTACACCGAGCACCTATCCATTGACTATGGAAGAGATAAAGGCAAAGCAAGAACACATTCAAGCAATGATTGAAATAACATCTGCATTGACCGATTCTGAGTTTAATGATCTAGAAGGCTGCAATGATGCGAAGGCTATGTGGACTAAGCTCATATCTGTATATGGAGGAGATGAACATGTTCAAAGAGCAAAAGTTGATAGTCTAAGAGGACAACTTGAATCTATGAGGATGAATGAAGGTGAGAACATAACCCAGTACAGTACAAGACTAAAGGAGATTGTAAATCAAATCAAGGGAGCAGGAGGAACTATTGAAGAAAAGGATGTGACAAGTAAGTTGTTAAGAACCCTTCTACCTGCCTATGCAATCTGAGTCTCTACAATCAATGAACTGAGGTCTATACCTAATATGCCAGTTTCCTTGGATGCTACTATTGGTAAGATACATGCATTTGAGTTAAGTAATTTTGATAACAGTGGGTCATCGGTAAATAAAGTTGAATCTGCATTTAGTTCTTTTCATCTGAATGAATCTAATGGTTACAATGAAAGAAAGTATAAGTACTTTGGAGGAGATCATAGTGGAGCAAGTGAAAGATTTCGGAAGAACGTGGAGGAGGTAGACAAACTGTATGAAGAAATCAAAAAGCAAGAAGAGTTTGAAGCACTATTGGCCAAAAGGTTACCAAGAGGCAAAGGTAAGTATAAGGGAAAACTACCCTTGAAATGCTTCAATTGTGATAAGATTGGACATATGGCTTTTGACTATCCTGACAAAGATTTCACTGAAAAGAGAGATTACTGAGATGACAGACAGAAAGATAATCATTACAAAGGTCACCAAGACTTCAGAAGAAGAGACAGAAAGACCTGTTTAATTGTTGATGAGGAATCTGAAGATGATAAATCAGATGAAACTGATATAGAGGAAGTTGTTTATGTGGCTATCAAGGATGGATCAGATGAAGAAAAGTATGAAGAAAAAGCCCTAATATCTCACATAAACACTAATGATTCTTGGATTATAGATAGTGGATGCTCACATCATATGACAGGAGATAAACACAAGTTTGTTATGTTAGAAGATTATGATGGAGGCTATGTTAGATTTGGTAATGATGCACCATTTTTGGTAAGAGGTAAAGGATCCATAACACTTCTTGATAAAGCAAGATGCAATGATGTTTATTGGGTTGAAGGTTTGAAATATAATTTGTTGAGTGTAGCACAGCTAAACAACACAGGTTACCGAATAGAATTTCAGAAAGGAATTGTCAAAGTTCATGATAAAAATGGAAAGTTAGCTGCTACCAGGACACAAACAAAAGGTAATACATTTCACCTTGACTCTACTCACAACAAGTGCTTGCATGAAAAGATTGATAACACTTGGTTATGGCATAAAAGGTTTTGTCATGTTAATTTTGATAATCTGAAAAAGATAAGTAAGAAGCACAGAGTAAGAGGTCTACTGAGTCTTGAAAAACTTGAGAATGCTATGTGTCGAAGATGCCAAATGGGCAAGATGACAAGATCCAGCTTTACAAGTAAGTCCTACACTTCTAAGGGAATTTTAGATCTTGTACACACTGATCTTTGTGGTCCTATGAAAGTTCAAAGTTATTATGGTGATAAGTATTTCATATTATTTGTGGATGATTATTCAAGGATGATGTCAGTAATGTTTTTAAAAGAAAAATCAGAAGCTTTTCAAATGTTTAAGTGGTACAAGGCTAGAGTTGAAAATGAAACAGGAAGACAACTGAAATGTCTTAGATCAGATAGAGGAGGAGAGTTCACATCTGATGAGTTCAACCTATTTTGCAATGATCATGGTATAAAAGACAAGTCTCTGCACCGAGGAGTCCACAGCAGAATGGAATAGCTGAAAGAAGAAACAAATCTATTGTGGATTGTGCTAGAACACTGATGATTGAGAAGAAGGTTCCACAAAAATTTTGGAGAGAAGCAATAAGCACATTTGTTTACACCTTGAACCGAGTTCAATTGAAGAAAGGTAATTTGAAGACACCTTATGAAATCTGGTATGGCAAGAAACCTAACGTAAGTTATTTTAAGATCTTTGGAAGCAAATGCTATGTTCATAAAGATGATAGAAATGGCAAGTTTGATCATAAAAGTGAAGAAGGAACATTTCTAGGATATTCTTCTAGAAGCAAAGCATTTAAATGTCTGATCAAATCATCTAACAAAATAGTAGAAAGTGCAAATGTGAAAATTGATGTATTTAGAATTGATGACAGGAATTCCAAAGAACCAAAAGTCTATGATGAATTTGTCTATGTGCAACCAAAAAGTCCTACCGAGATAACTGTTGAAGGAAATGAGGAAGATATCCAGTTACCGAGTGATGAAGAGGATCATACAGAGCCTACCGAGCCTGTATTAGCCAAATATGTCAAAAGACATCATGCACCAAGTCAGATTATAGGAGATAAGGATGATCCAGTGATGACAAGGAACAAACTGAGAAAGAACACATATTTGATATCTGAATTTGAACCAAGAATAGTAAAAGAGGCATTCAACAGTGAAGATTGGATAAATGCTATGACTGAAGAGATTGATCAAATCAAGAAGAATGACACATGGACACTAGTCCCAAGACCTAAGGACAAAAATGTAATCAGTACAAAGTGGATCTTTAAAAACAAGCTAAATGAGAAAGGAGAGGTCATTCAGAACAAAGCAAGATTGGTTTGCAAAGGTTATGCCCAAGAAGAAGGAATTGATTATGGTGAGACTTTTGCACCTGTTGCCAAACTTGAAGGAGTTAGAACATTGCTGGCATATGCTGCTTTCAAAAACTTCAAGGTATATCAAATGGATGTCAAATCTGCATTTCTGAATGGAATATTAGAAGAAGAAGTTTTCATTGAACAACCTGAAGAATTTGTTGAAGACAATAATAAAGATTAGGTATGTAAATTGAACAAATCTTTATATGGTCTGAAACAAGCACCTAGAGAATGGTATGAAAGACTGCACTCTTATTTGATTAAGATTGGTTTTATAAGGATAAGTGAGAACAGCAACATGTACATGAAGAATGATGAAAATGGAATACTAATCTCAGCCATATTTGTTGATGATATTATATTTTGTGGAAATGACTCTTTATCCAAGAACTTTGGTAATGAAATGAGCAAAGAATTTTAAATGTCATTAATCAGTGAGATAAAGTATTTTATAGGCTTACAAATACTGCAAATGAAAAATGAAATTTTCATTACTCAATCCAAATACATAAAGGAAATCTTGAAGAAATTTGGAATGGAGGATTCAAAGCTAGTAAGTACTCCTATGACTACAAACTGCAAACTATCAAAGAATGAAGAATCTGCATCTGTTGATGAGACACTCTACCGATCCATGATTGGAAAACTACAATATGTTGTTCATAGCATGCCTGATATAGCACAAGCAGTAGGTATTGTTGCAAGATTCTCTGTAGATCCTAAGGAAATACACATGACAGCAATCAAAAGAATTTTTAGATACTTGAAAGGCACTGAAGATTATGGCTTAGCATATCAGAAAGGAAATGATTTTGATTTGAAAGTCTATACTGATGTTGATTGGGCAGGTAACATTGATGATAGGAAAAGAACAAGTGGAGGAGCTTTCTTCTTAGGAGAAAGACTAGTGAATTGGCTTAGCAAGAAACAAGGATGTGTTTCTCAGTCAACAGCCGAAGCTGAATATGTTGCTGTAGCATTGAATTGTACCAACATTGCATGGATCAAACAATTGTTGGAAGGTATAAATGAGAAAGTTACCGAGTCAGTAACTATATTATGTGACAATAATAGTGCCATTAATATTTCAAAGAACCCTATTATGCAGTCTAAGACAAAGCACATATCTATCAAATATCATTATCTTAAAGAAGAAGTTCATGAAAAGAAAGTGGTGTTGGAATATGTTAACACAAAGGAACAAATAGCTGATATCTTCACCAAACCACTACCAAAGGACACTTTTGAATATCTTAGAAGTAAGTTAGGGGTCCTACCCCTATCTCTTACTCACTGACCGAGTTCGGTGAAAGCATCACTTCGATGAATCTATTGAATATCTTTTAGGGAGTTGATGCTGGAGTGATACACTTTAAGAATGCTTTTCTGAAAGTGTATTGGAACAATATTGGGATAATACAAACAATGATATAGGGAACAGGAATTGTAAACAAATGCTCTGACCGAGACTCAGTTGATACACATCAGCAGGAAATAACTTCTTACAGAAACAACTTATGTTTTAGTTCTTTTCTTTTTGGCATTGTTGTCAAAGGGGGAGAAGACTACCAGGGGGAGAAGACCTACCCAAGGAGGAGAAGACTACAAGGAGGAGAAGCCCTACCCTAGGAGGAGAAGACTACCAGGAGGAGAATACCTGAGAAGATTGAGAGAAAACCAGAAGAGAAGTCTGATGTATGGGGGAGAGCATTTCAGCATTTCAGAATCACAGCAATCTGAATTCTTAATGGTCAAATCAATTGGTTTTGCCATCAATGCCAAAGGGGGAGATTGTTGGCAATATAAAAAGGATATTGAGAAGGTTGTTGATGATTATGGACATAACTGATTAAAGATGTTTTACTGTCTTGATATTATTATTTTGTCATTGATGTCAAGAAATTGATTTTCTAATTCAGTATGATGTTGCCATATCTTAAGAAATGTGATATGAAGATTATAAAGAAGTCGGTAAAGACACAAGAAAGAATATGATGAATAAAGGGATAAGTTATTCAATGGGCAACTCTGTCGAGTCAGACAATGATGAGATCTTGATGTTTTAGATTGTTTTAACATCATACTTATGTTGTAAAATGTAAAGGTTAATACTACACTATGTTATCAGGCAAAGAACCTAGTCGGTAAACCCTAAGGTTATCGCAGTCGGTTAAAAAAGACAGAATGTCTACCGAGTAAAGTTTAGTATTCACCGAGTTGTAACTGAGCTATAACAGAATGCATTAAATGTTTACATGTGATATTTAATGAAAGAAGTTGATGAGCTAGAGCGGATCAATGATTGGCAAGCCGTGGAAGAAGTTTGTTAACAAATCTAAGGCAATGGAAAGTCAGCAAGAAGATCTACAGCTCAGATTGAACCGCATTACCCTAACACAAGTTCCAAGATGATTGTGCAAGTTTCGAGGCAGGGTAAAATGTTTTTTAGATCGTAAGATACAATGAACCTGGACAAGATTGAAGATCTGATGGCTATGATTGATCATGGGAAATGTGATCAAGGAGATTAAGCGATTAGATGATTGTTTATAAATAAGGAGGAACTGTTGATAAATAGTGGATGCGGGCAAATCTATGCATAGGGATGCTACATAGTGATCACCGAGCACGGAAGCTTGAAGACCTGTTGGAATAATAGAGTATTGATGCCCAGCAGATAGACAAGAATAGTTCTATGTCTAGATTGTGTTGAACAAATAAGAATTTGCTTTAGCATTTTAGATGTAAAGTTGCAGATAGATTGTATTACTGTTAGCTTGTGAAAGCAACAAGAAATCTCTTAACCGAGTGGACTTAACAGTCTTATAAGTAAATCCTCTAACAAGGTGACATTCTAAATGAGTGTTTGAAATCCTTTGACAAGGTCACTTGTAACAAAGTGAAGATCCTAACAGATCTGAGGGAAATCCCTTAATTGGGTCACATCTAGCAATGTGTTTTGTAATCTTTAACAAGATTGGCTTTTAACCGAGCATACTCTAGAAGAGTATATTTCTTAGTGGGTCCAAAATCCCACAGTGGTTTTTCCCTATTTGGGTTTCCACGTTAAATCTGGTGTTATGAGGTTTATATTGTTCATATGCTTTTGAGTTTACGTGTTTGACAGTTTTTATTCTATGACTGATATATGTTACCAAGGTTGAATCTGATGTTTTCATTGATGATTAAGTTTGTATGATTCACCCCCCCCCCCTCTCATCTTGTTGGCTATTGGATCTGTACTTATATTAAGTATTAGAACTATCAATCTTCTCTTGGCAAGAGAAATCAAGCACATTGGCCAAGGCAATGCTTTTATGACAAGCATGAAAGTGAAGGGGGCCTAGATTAGCCCAAATAAAATTTCACTTGTTTTGAACAAAATGAAGACACTCATCAGACATACAATTTAGGTTGGAAGATGGAAACCATTCAATAGGCCTCTCACACAAGTGATACCTCAAACAAGCAGATAGATAGAGATTCTGGTAGCACTGGATCCCCCTTACAACACACTCACTTCTCGGGCATATCAAATTCTGTTACCCCAAAGAACCGAGGATCTATTATATGGAAAATTCATGTCTCATCTTGAGTGGGTACATGAGAGGTAACTTCAGGGTACGATCTACATTCCCTGCACTATGAATGTGGGATTTGGGCATATTTATATAGCAGCTCAGAAAACCCGCTCAAGATCACGTCGTGGAAGTCAATATCCTAGATGTATCCCAATTTGAACTACCCTTGTGAGGTGATGAAATCCCCAATCAAGAATAGCCCTCAACTACAAAAGAAAAATGTGAGTGTTGTCAATCACCTTTCTCATCACCCAAGGTCCGCAAAGGCGAGGGGAGAGGATAATAGGTGTGACAGTGGGTCCACCCTACATAATGTGCAAGTGCACCAAACACAAAATACACATGTTCTTTTATGCCCAAATGAAAGATTTTTGCTAATCTAAAATGAAAGAAAAGAAACTAAATCTAGTGGAAAAGATGATGGTCTTCAACAAAATGTCCTACAAAAGAGTGTTAGTAGTTTGATTTTATGTCTTGGATATGCAAAAAAGCTACAAGAACATAGCAAAGTTAGTAAAATTTTGAAAATAAACACTTAAAGAGGAGACATTGAAGTGCAGGTGCAGACGTTGATTGAGGCCCTACATAGAAAAAAGTTAGCATGCAAATTCAAAATTAAAAAAAAAATGAGAGTAGGCGGGAATAAGTGGAGATGTTGAAGTGCGGGTGCATACATTGATTGGGGTCCTGCACAGGAAAAAACAAAAAAGATTAGCCTACAAAAATTCAAAATTTAAAATTTAAAAAACAAGAAGGAAAGGTATCTAGGCGGAGACATTGAAGGTATGCACAAATGTTGATGCATGGATTAAACTATGCTCATACATTGAAGGTATGTGCATATGTTGATATGTGGATTGAACTATGCTCATACGTTGATCCGTGGATAAAACTATGCTCATACGTTGAAGGTGTGTGCATACGTTGATTTGTGGATCAGTGCATGCGCAGACGTTGATCTGCAATTTTTAATGAAAAAAATTCAAAAAAAAGGTTAACGAGAAATTTAAATTTAAACAAAAAATGTTGAAGGACTAAAGTGGAGACGTCGTAACAGCGGAGCGGAGGCACTGAAATGCAGACGCAAACGTCGATCTGCTAACCTGAGAGGAAAATGCTTAAAAAACAACAAAAATCATTAGCTAAAAGGGGTGTGGGTCCCACCGGGCGTACCAAAATGGAGATGAGAAAATGGTTAGAGTTCTCACATGCATATATTAATCATAAATTACAAATAAATCATGAAAATGAAAATAATACTCTTATGCCTTCTTCTCCTCCCTCGGATTGAGCCTTAGGTGAAGTGAAGGATGCGCCCCTTCTCCACTTGATTGGATTGGCTCTTTGATAGGATTGTGGAATGCTCTCCAGTACACAACAAGGTGGGATTGGACTCAAATGATGAGCATGAGTGAGATGGATTGGATTATGAGTCAATATTTTAGCATTATGATGGCATGATGGATGATTTTGGATCTCAAATGGACAACATAAGATTAGATGAAAAGTGGATATGTGATCAAATGGACAGCATAAGAATGTATGAAAAGTGGATGATTTGTTAGGAGATGAGACTCCAATTTATATTGGAGGAGGCCAAAATGGAGGGCCAATATTGATTTCAAAATGGAGTGTTGAGATTGATTTGAAATGGAAGAGAGGATTGAGAGGATAAGGTGTGGGATTCAAGAGATATGCTATAAACGCATTTCTTGTCTCCGGACCTCTCAAGGTACATGGGAAGAGCTCCTAAGTACATTGGGAAGAGAAAAAGGAATATAAAATTCCTTGGGGGAAGAGAGGAGGAATTAAAAATTCCAAAATAAGATGTATGAGAAGACTAAATGAGAAAAGGAATTAAAAATTCCTTGGGCAGAGGATGCATGGGGAGATTCACAGAATTTGAATTTCCTTAAAAGGATTAAAGTTGACCCATCTATAATCAAGTTGATTAAGGATGTGAAAATGATTAAGGGGATTGATTAGGTGGCTTAATGAGCGATTAGAGTGCAAGTGGGAAAGTTAGGAGGATGTGACATGAGGAGAGAGAACGAGTGGAGGAATATAAAATTGAGGAATAATGATAATCAAACTTCTAGAAGAACTAATTAGGCTAAGTGAGGATTAGAAAAAGTGATTTGTAGGAATCACATGATTAGCTTAGTTAATTGAAATTAATTAACTAAGTAGGGTTTAGAAGAAATAAATGATATTTGAAATGATTTTTTAGAAGAATGGAAAATAATTAATTTATAGATAAATTAATTATAAGGTTATAATGATAAAATTGATTAAATAAGATTTAATACATTTTTAGAGGAAGAGGACTAACACGATTAATTAAATTAATTAAATATTAATTTAATTAATTTTAGGTTTCTACAACTCCAATTATTGTCTCATTGTTCCTATCACCTTTTGATCTTGCTTGCTAATGTGGTTGTTCTCAGATTGCACTAATTGGTTTTCAAGATGACAATAGATGAATGGACAGTGGTATTTGAATGCTAAATGCAAGCTATATAATTTATGCAATATAATATGTAGCTATATGAATTGTATGAAAAACCTATGCTAAGACAAAGGCATGTTGTTATTTCTAAATTCTCTGTGATTTTCTCTAAGATAACTTGATTGCAAGATAGCAACTAGTTTCAAATTTCTAGAAAAATGCATATTTTATAGACTTTGCATGAGCAAAATCTTACATGGAAAGGATCAACAACTATGAGTGAATCTTGATAGATGAATGGCTATGAATAATTGGCAAGAATGTGAGAGAGAAATGAGGAAGATGTTCCTCATACACATGAAAGATGGAGGAAAAGGTGGAAGAAGAGGAAAAGGTGGAAGAAGAGTCCAAGTGGCAGTGTGCTCACCTTGACCAGAGAGGGAAACTCCAAGAATATAGGATGGTTGGAGTTAATCTAAGAAATGTAGGACAAGTGGATGTTGACTAGGGTGAAGTGGATAAAACCTCCTCCAAAGATGTAGGAGTAGTGGAGAGAATATAGGGAGTAGGAGGACAGTTGGATTTCTTCCTCCCCTTGACTAGGACTTAGAAGTTAAGGATTAAATGTAGCTAATTAAATATTAGGAAAAAACAATTTATTTAGTCACATGGAAATGAGTTGGCAAATGAGATGATGTGGAGAAATAATGATGTGGAATAGATTTAATTAAATAATTTAAAATTATTTAATCAAAGAGGACTTTAGAAGGATTATGGAAAAAATTAAATAATTGATAATTAATAAATTAGCATAGAAGAATAGGACCAGTGAATTAAATAAATGAACATTTCAGTTTATTTATTTAATAAAAGAATAAACATTAAATAGATAATAAATATTTATTTAATTAATCATAGCCATTTTTAGGTGTATACAATATGTATGTATGTATGTATGTATAGATTCTTATGTGATGCTAGATACCTTATATTGACATATGCTATTTGATGGCTTATGAGGATGATGAACCTATATTTGATGATTTATATGTGTTTATTATTCATGATGGATCATATTGCTTATGGGATATTGATGATATTATGATTATGATAACCCTACTTTATGTTTATGATGATTGAGTTGATGCTTCAATGATTGTGATTGTCTTCTAGTGTCTTCGTGATTAGAGACAATGTCATACCACTATATATATGTGTGTGTGTGTGTGCGTGTGTGTGTGTGGGGGGGGGGGAGAGGGGGGGAGGGGCGGAAGCGAGACTAGGTTATCATGCCCTAATCCTACCTCTTGTCACACATTACGGAATACGAAAGAGCCTAGAGGTATCGCACAATTGGCTACTTCTTTTTGTGAAAGAGAGAGCCACAGGCTACCTATTAGGGTTTCTATTCCTTTGTTGTAATTGAAAGGTAAGATTATGCAAGTCCAATTCCTAACCCGACTTTATGATGTGAAGGATGATGAAATAGGACCTTAGACCTAATTAATTTGATTAATTAAGTGCTAAAGGAGCAATGCAATGCAAAATGTAAAATGCACTAAGGTGAGTGCTAAACTAGGTGTGAAATTGTACCACCCTAGCAAGTGCGTACAATTTACGATGCTACATTTAGCCCCCACTTTAGCGGTCATATGAGTACTACGTGCATATGCAAGCTAAAGTACAGAAAAGTAAACATCATTTGAAAAAGGATATATCCATAAGTTGTCGGTCGAAGCCCCCAGCGGTATCTGCAGTACACAGTTACGAACCGCACCCTACAAAACACATGTTAGATCACAAAATCACCTAATGCTTACTAAAGAAAGTGATGAAATTTGTGAGTAGCTATATGCCCCCCCTGTTTCGACTTGCTTATCAGGGAGGTGAAACAGGGTAGCATGTTTACTTGCGACAAATTGTATAAGAGAGCATTGATGAGGGACGTTCACTAAATAGGCTTCATCAGAGCACTTTTTGGAACATCCCGAGAGTAGGGGAATGAAAATATGATTCCTATGCAACAAACGGTTCGAAAATCACATCTCCCAAACTCAAGTTATGATGAAATGAGTGACAGAGGAAAATTAGGGTTTGAAAGGTAAAGATAAAGAAATGAAAGTATATACCTTGAAAGAGACATTTGCATTTGTCACTTTGTTGTTTTCTGAATACTGTTCATTGCAGCGGAGCCCACATAGCCATCATCATGCCTTCACGATGACCAGAGCGTCCCACGAGGGTTGCGATCCTGCGCCAGGCCATGATTGACGACGAGCCACTGGACGAGGTGAGTTGACTGAACATTTGACTTTTGATTTTCCGCATTTTGACTTTTCTATGATCGTTTGCGGGCCTTGAAGGCTGACCCGGGCCCCACCCAGGGCGCCATGGTCCCCCCAAGGTGCCATGGTCCCTGTGGGGCGCCCTGGTCCCCCCAGGGCGCCATGGTCCCTGACAGGGCGCCATGGTCCCCTCAGGGCACCATGGTCCTTGACAGGGCGCCATGGTCCCAACCAAGGCGCCATGGTCCCTGACAGGGTGCCATGGTCCCAATCAGGGCTTGGCATATGATGTTCGATAGTTTGCATGAGCGATTTTGATGATCGAGTACTGATTACGGTTATGTTTTTGTGTTGCAGGGCCTCCCGTACATGAGAGAGCATACAGCAGGACATATTCTTCGCAGTTTGCGAGATCAGATTCTGCGGCTGACTCAGGCAGAGAGAGACACATTATCGATCATGGGATTATGGTATGTGATCCTCATGGCAGCCATTCAGTTCCATCCTGCAATGCTGATGGCATTGATGGAGCGATGGGATCCTGACACATGCACATTTCATCTTCCAGTAGGGGAGCTGACGGTTACACTCGAGGATGTGTACCGTATACTTCATCTTCCTATCAGAGGAGCGACTGTTACATACGCGACCGATCGATCAGCGGAGGATCATCAGAGGGAGCAGGTATATTGCATAGGGAGAGTCATGCCGAGCGAGATGAGAGGTCGCATCATGGTCAGCTGGCTCTTACATCCTACAGGGGAGGTACCCCTTCTGAGACGCCTTATGATCGCCATCATAGCACTAGCCGTCTGCCCTAATGGGCAAGGCACGCACATGCATGGGGGTCTCACATGGTGCATCAGAGCGATGGAGAGACACAGGAGAGTGTATGCTTGGGGTCAGAGTATGCTTGCACATCTCTATCACGACCTTGAGGAGTATGTATTTGGACAGGGTTGCAGTTTGATGACATGCACACTTCTGCAGGTATGGATTTTAGAGCACTTCACATGCACCAGGCCTGTTGGCTTTTCGCTGAGTACGGCTAGCGAGCGACCTAGGGTGTTTTCTTATCCACTTACCAGCGAGTGGAGATTTGGAGATCTGTTATATTGGAGAGTGATTTTTGATAGACTGACAGCCGAGGTGACAGTGTGGAGACCTTACCTGCGGATGCACAGATGGGATGGGATGGAGAGACAGTTAGCATGCTTACAGAGGAACCACCTACTATAGGGACGATATTCACACATCATAGTCCCTTTCTACTTTGACCGAGTACGGAGGCAGTTCGGGCTAGAGCAGTGTGTTCCAGCCGATGTGCCCATCTATACTCGACACTCACGAGTCCTTCCCAGACCTAGAGCAGTAGCAAGACCGATGATAGATGACATCGAGACTATAGATATAGAGGGATCGGATCAGGATGTAGTCACTGATTATTCTGCAGAGCCTGGAGCACAGCGCAAGTATGTCTCATGGTTTATGAGATCATATCCAGGTCCTATCTTTCCACCAGATCACCCGACAGGCCATCCAGGCCCATGGAGACATGGAGACTGAGATGAGGACCAGGGATCCAGGTTAGAGGAGCCAGAGGAGGGAGAGAGTCATGAGGAGGTGGGAG
This sequence comes from Cryptomeria japonica, assembly GCF_030272615.1. Taxonomy (NCBI): domain Eukaryota; kingdom Viridiplantae; phylum Streptophyta; class Pinopsida; order Cupressales; family Cupressaceae; genus Cryptomeria; species Cryptomeria japonica. The sequence goes on along the minus strand of NC_081410.1, from coordinate 407,836,583 downwards.
ATCCTGATCCACCTACAGGCGATCAGCCCAGCGCTGAGGAGGAGGAGGACACAGATGAGGATGAGGAGGAGAGAACTGATGATGAGGAGAACAAGGATGCGGATGAGGATGAGGATGCAGATGAGGATAGAGATGATGAGGAGGAGTCAGATGCAGCTCCTCACCATTCAGGGGATGATACCATAGCTCTGGATCCTCCTCTTATTCCCCAAAAGGGGGAACATGAGGCGATACAGAGACCTGTTCCTAGAACCGTCCAGCTTACACCCATCATGCACAGATTAGTCAAGTGAGGGGAGCCTAGTAGATCCCAATCACAGATGCTACCATATCATGATCCCTACTGGCATGAGGGAGACCCAGGTATAGTAGGTTTAAACTGATTATTAATGTTTTGATGATATAGAATGGTACTAATACAAAAATCTATTCTACTACCACAGCTAATGTGCAGGAGTGACGTTCCCTGATTCAGCAGGCAGTGACAGACATTTCCATGATAGCACAGATCCCCAGTTCCTCACAGATTGCCTATAGGCCTCAGGGGAACGCGGGTCGGCATGAGGACTTGTTTTCCCCATTCCGAGTTCAGGTAGACATATGGAGGGAGAGAGAGAGAGTCCTATCAGAGGAACTTCAGTGGGCGCGGTGAGATCTAGCAGCAGCTCAGGCCGAGGCTACCACCTATCGTGCGATCCTTATGGATAGGGATCATAGGAGTTCCTCTCGGAGTCACTCACGGTCTGTATCGCGCTACACACCCATGGGTCCACCTTCACGGCCAGATCAGGAGGGAGCATCCAGTCGACACTCTCTAGCCACTAGTCCTAGGGATAGGAGATGATTTTATGATGTAGGAGAGGTCACATTTTGGATGTATAGTGACCTATATTTGTATAAGATCCACATATATATATGTATATATACATGCTTCTCTTTTGTCTCAAATGTGTTATCTTTAATGCTTAAAACAATGTATATTTTGCTTTGATTAAATCTAATACATTTGGTAAATGTACATGTATGTTCATAATTTAATTTCCATGCGATTGATTTCTCAATGCACCATGATTAAATTGATACATGTGTGACTTAATTTAATCAAGTACTACATTGATGATAGGAAAGAAATATGCATTAAGTCTAAGAATCATATAACTAACATGATTTAATTTTGAACTTAAACACAACATGATACGATTCTACTTAACACATAAAGACACTGTATAATATGCTAGCATAATGGAAATGTAAATCTTTTACAACTTACATAAATGAATTCAAGACAAACTATGAAGTAAGGAAACACGCTTGTCAAGAACGAAGCAATATAGATTAAACATCATAACATTTAATTCTATTTTGCTCTAATTAGGAGATACTAACATATTACCCAATGTTGAAGAATTGAAAAGAAGATAAATAAGGAATGAAGAATTAAGCATAATATCTACGCAAGTGCATAGCATTTATAGGTTCTTTAAGAGGCGTATCGTCTACATCTACTATTTTGTAAGCACCTGATCCATAATCCTCAATAACGATATATGGTCCAAGCCAATTAGGACTAAATTTTCCCTTTTCTGCAGGTAAGGCATTCACATTGCGCTGATTCTCATAAAGGACTAAGTCACCTACTGAGAAGGAACGTTGAATAACCTTATCATTATAGCTTCGTTGTAGAGTTTTGTGATACGCTTGAATATGCTCAAGAGCGTTTATACACTGTTCATCAAGCATCTCAAGCTATTGAAGTCGTTGTTCTCTATAAGAGTCACCATCTACTATACCTTTGAGAGAAACCCTAAGTGATGGAATCTCTAGCTCTAAAGGCATAATAGCATCAGCACCATAAACAAGATTATAAGGAGAAGTTCCCATAGCAATTCACATACTCGTTCGGTAGGCCCAAAGAGCATAGATTAGCTGGTTACTCCAATCCTTACCATGCTTATTCACGGTTTTGCGAAGAATTTGTTCGATTATTTTATTGGATCATTCGGCTTGGCCATTTGACTGAGGATAGTATGGTGTAGAAAATCGATGTTTGATATGATACTTCTCGAGGAATTTCTTCACGTCCTTGTTCTTAAATGATGTCCCATTATCTGAGATTATAGTAGAAGGTATCCCGAATCGAGAAATGATGTTTTCTAGAAGAAATTGACAAATCACTTCAGCAGTGGTAGAGCGAAGGGGAATAGCTTCTACCCACTTCGTAAAGTAATCTGTTGCGGTTATAATGAAGGTGTGTCCTTGAGATGAAGGAGAGATTTTACCAATAAGATCCAAACCCCATGCGGAAAAAGGCCAAGAAGCTACTTGAGAACGGAGTTCTTGGGCAGGAGCATGAATCAGATTATTATGTTGTTGACATTGATGACATTTCTTAACAAATGAAAAAGAATCCTTCTGCATAGTTTGCCAATAGTATCCCATACGAAGCAATCTATGAACCAAGGATTTGCCTCCAAAATGCCCCCCACAGGCACCTGAATGTGCCTCTTCAAGAGCAACAGGGATTTCCGATTTGTTAAGACAGCAAAGGAGAAGACCATCATAACCCCTTCGGTAAAGGACATTAGAAAGAATGATATATCTAGCAGACAGCTTGCAGATTCTAGCCCTAGTGTTTCTATTAGAAGAATCAGGAAAGGTACCATTAGTCAAATATCTTACGATATGCGAGTACCATTCATCTGAGTCTATAAAGTCACAACATGTTACCAAACTAGGATCGTCTACAATAGCTGGAGAAATAAGGTTGTGAATAACAAATTTAAGATCAACCACAGGGTCCTCTAAAGATACAAGAGAAGCCACACATGCCATTGCATCCGCATGTCGATTATCTTTTCGAGGAACAGGTTCCATGGTATAAGAATCAAATTTTTGTAATAAAGAGATGGCAAGGTCTTTATATTGTGATAATTTGTCTTGTTTTGCTTGATATATTCCTGTTATTTGTCTTATAATCAATTGCGAATCTCCATAGATATGTATGCGTTTTATGTTCAGAGCTAAGGCTGCTTTTATTCCCGCTATAAGAGCCTCATACTCAGCAATGTTATTGGTACACAGGAAATTTAGACGATAGGATAAGGGAATGGGTTTCTTTGTAGGAGAAATCAGAACAACACCTGCCCCCGATCCCGTACGACACTTAGAGCCATCAAAGTATAACTCCCAAGTTTCATCTTTCTCTATAGAAAGAATGAAGTCGTCAGGAAAAGACTCAGGGTTAGGGAAGGAGAAAGGTGAAGGGGCCTCAACTAGGTGATCGGTCAACGCCTGCCCTTTAATTGCTCTTTGTGAAACAAATTTAAGGTCAAATTCAGTTAACATCATAACCCACTTAGCTAGGCATCCTGATAAATCAGTTTTAGAGAAAAGATGCTTCAACGGATCAAACTTTACCATGATGTGGACTTCTGAGTTTAAGAGATAATGTCTCAATTTCTGAGTCGCAAACACCAAGGCCAAGCATTGTCTTTCTATTGCAGAATATCGAGTCTCATAATCGAGTAAGGTATGACTTATGTAATAAACCGGACCTTCTTTACCATCTTTATCATGTTGTGCCAATAATGCTGCAAGAGCATGAGAGGAAGCAGCTGTATACAGAAGGAAGGGTTTGGAAGGTTTGACAGGTTGAAGAATAGGAGGACTAGCCAAATACACTTTTAAATCTTCAAATGCTTGCTGACAATCCTCATTCCATTGAAAAGTGATATCCTTTTTAAGGAGTTGAGTAAAAGGAAAGGTACGATCCGCAAGTTGAGACACGAACCTACGAATGGCTTGAATCTTTCCTTGTAAGCTTTTAAGTTGAGACACATTTCTAGGAGGTGGCATGTTGACAATAGCATCTATTTTCTTAGTGTCCACCTCAATCCCACGATGCGAAACTATGAGTCCTAATAGTTTTCCACTATCCACACCAAAAACACATTTTCGGGGATTCAAGCGCATGTGATATTTACGAATTCTTTCAAAGATTTGATGAAGGATTTTAATATGATCCATGCGAAGAAAGGATTTGGCTAAAATGTCATCAACATAATCCTCTAAAATCTTATGCATATAATCATGAAAGATAAGGGTCATCGCTCGTTGATAAGTCACCCCGGCATTTTTAAGTCCAAAAGGCATCATTATCCAACAAAACGTACCCCAAGGAGTGGTGAAAGCGGTTTTGAATTGATCTTGAGGGTTAATAAAAATTTGATTGTATCCTGAAAAACCATCCATGAAGGATAACAAGGCATGTCCTGCCGTAGAATCAACCATCATGTCAATGTTTGGAAGAGGAAAATCATCTTTTAAAGAAGCCTTATTTAAATCCCGAAAGTCGGTACACATTCTTATTTTGTTATCTGGTTTAGCCACAGCGACAATATTTGAAATCCATGGGGAATAATCAATAGGGCGGATAAATCTAGCCTCCAATAACTTTTCAATCTCAGCCTTAACAAGCAGAGCCGCCTTAGGATTCATTTTTTGAATCTTTTGTTTCATGGGCTTAGCATCAAGAACTAAGACAATGTTATGAGTAACAATCTTAGGATCTATACCAGGCATGTCAGAGTATGTCCAAGCAAAGATCTCGGGGAATTCATGCAATAAATCTTCATATTGTTTTTGTTCCTCTCCATCCAAACATTTTCCAATTTTAATAACTTTCTCTTTATTGCAAGGGTTCATCTTAACATCAGTGGTGTCACTTATGAGAAGATTACTTTGTTGAGGAGTATCCTTTAGCAGAGGGAATTCTTTCACAATCTCATCATTATCCGTCTCTTTTCCAAAGTAGGCTTCAGTGTTCAAACAATAAGGGAGTCCCCTATTGTGAGGAAGAGTGTCATATGCTCCTAAAAATTCAGCTAAAGCATCATCAGTAGGGAAAACGTCAAAAGCACAAGCACACGAAGGATCCCCATCAATATACTCAGGGTGTTGCATTGATAGAGATGTAGAAATAACATTAACACTAATGCATGGTCTTTTAGAAGCTTTAGTGCGCTTGCAGGGATTATAGCCAAGTCCAAAGGCATAACTGTGAAAATTAGTCTCTAGAGGAACTTTTATCCCTTGTTCATGAGCACCGCAACCATTTCCATGATACCCATGCTTAGCAAAAATGCGAAAACCACGACCATAACGATCAACCATTTCAAGAAGAGAAGGTGGTTTTTCATAAGACAAAGAATCAAACTCTTCATAATTAGAGGTGTGAGGAGAAGAAGTTTGAGAAGCGGCCACAAAATTATTACTCATAGGTTCGGGTAAGATTGATTGATTTTTAGCTTCTTCCTTCTTTTCAACTTTAAGCTCTCTAGAAGGAACCTTATATTCACCTACAAAGGTGGGATTAAAATCAAGAGATCCCCAATCGTCTTCTTCGAGGATCTTCCCAGGATCAAAATCCTTCTTATGTGTAGTTTCAAGTCGAGAAGAATCTTCTTCAAGAGCTCCAGACTCATCCGAAGAATTTTGATCATCGGAGAGCGAGGATTCACCGATAGGTATCTTATTTAAAGAGTCATCACTAGATGAGGATGGCTTAGAAGAACCCCCCTTGGAAGTAGATGTTTGCAAACAAGCTTGAAAATTAGTATCACCTATCAAGGTATATGTCTTATTGTTATAAATAAATTTAACTTGTCTATGCAATGTAGAGGGGACAGCTTGCATACTGTGAATCCAAGGTCTCCCTAGTAGCAAGTTGTACGTTAGATTTCCCGACATAACATGGATAGGTGTAGGCAAAGTAACAGGCCCCACTGTGATGGGTAAGGTGATAGTACCTAATGAAGTTTTAGCCACATTATCAAAGCCTCGAATAGGACAAGAGTCCGGCTCAATTAAGGATGTATCCACATTCATCTTATGCAAAAGATTAATGCTACACACATTGAGACCAGAGCCATTATCCACTAGTGTTCGTCTTATAGCAGTGTCTTTCATGATAACCACAATCATCAAGGGATCATATTGTTGTTGGATTTCACTAGTAGGCAACTCATCTTGGGTAAACACAATTTGAGCTTTAGGATTCATCACAGAGTTAACCAAAGATGCTATATTACTAGATGTATTCGGTGGAGGAACATTCAAATCTTTCAAGGCATCTTGTAACATTCCATGATGAGTGGAAGAAGTTTGAATCAAATCCCAAAGGGATATCTTAGCAGGGGTAGCTTTAAGTTGTTCTATGAGATCATATTCCTTACTAAGAACTTGCGAAATACGGGGAGCTTGTGGAAGAATCGGTTGAGGATTCGGAAGAGAAACTGGGATAACAGGAGGAGGACTAGGCTGCCTATTATTTCTGGTATGATAAGTATGGGCAACCGCATGATAACTCTCTCTAGTTATTTGCTTGGCATAACTATAAGGACTTATAGGTTTTCTTCCTTGCACAATGATGATTGGTTTATTCGGAGTACGAAAGGAATCATGATCATAACCTCCTTGGACAGTAAGGAGAAGTGATTTAGGAACTTGAAAGGTGGGAGAAGGATAAGCTCCTTGGACTTCAAAGAGAGGCTTTTTATGCTCATTCAAGTTTATCATGTTAACTAATTTAGAAGTCTTGTTCTTGTTTAAAGATTTCGATAAAGCCACAAAGTCATCAAGAGCATCATCCAACAAAGCATGATCATATCTATTAAAAGGTTTATCTTTTGATTCAAAAGGAGACATCTCCTCATAGAGGGGATTGTTGAAAACAACCATGTTACTAGATTTAGTGGAAGAGTTGATAGGAATGTACCCTTGAGAGGACTCATTCAACTTATCTTTCTCATCGCAACGAAATGGCATAGTAACAAGATTTATGAGTTTTTGGTAAAATGAAGGTTTGGTATCTTTAGGGTTCAAAAACTCATCTAAAGCTTCATCTAATTCATCTTGGCTATACTCATAATAATCATCATAAGCATGAACATTTTGCAAATAAAAGTCTAACATTCTGAAATAAAAGTTGCATAAAATTTAAACATACAATGTAAAGAAACACACTCTTTTTTTTTTTTTTTTTTTAATGAAAATGAAATGAAAACACACTAAATCTAGATCTAGATCTAACAAATGCAATGCAAGAAGAAGCAATGATAGATTCACGTCGGGTTCACCAAAATGTGTGGGGGAAAAAGCGAGACTAGGTTATCATGCCCTAATCCTACCTCTTGTCACACATTACGAAATATGAAAGAGCCTAGAGGTATCACACAATTGGCTACTTCTTTTTGTGAAAGAGAGAGCCATGAGCTACCTATTAGGGTTTCTATTCCTTTGTTGTAATTGAAAGGTAAGATTATGCAAGTCCAATTGCTAACCCTAAAATGCAAGTATGAACTAACAACAAGATTGCAGAATTGAACCTAAACAATGGAAAGCTGTAAACACAAGGATAAAACAAGAATGCAAATGCATACCCGGAGTCAAAATCGGACTGAAAATGTTCGGGACGGGGGCGCGGGCGCCACTGTCCTAATTCTGCACCTGAAACTGCACCAGAAACTGTTGTTTTGCACTCTGGAACACTGTCGGAAACTATCGAAAATGTTGTCTATCCGGAGGACCAGGGCACCCAGCGCCTCTGTCCCAGGGACCAGGGCGCCCAGCGCCCCTGTCCTGGTAGGACCAGGGCGCCCAGCGCCCCTGTCCCAGTCTTTTGCTCTGCAATTTGATGCAGAGTGCTGTCTCAACCTGTTCTCTCCAGATCTGTATCCTGCAGCGTCGTCCGAGTCCCGAAACCTGCACTTATATCTGAAAAAGAGTGTATGGGCAGCTATATAGGGTTTTGCCTTAGTCAAACCCCCGCTTCGGTGATTTCCACCTCCACGAATAGCCAAGTTGTTTTGTAAAATGTATTGTGTGTGTAGACCTAGTGTGTGTGCAAGGTCCTAAAATGCAAGAAAGCAAACTAGAGCAACCTAGAAAGTAAACCCTAATTGCTTGTAAATGATAATGTAAATGCTCTAAATCAAGATGCAAAGTGATCTAAAGCATGAATAAATGAGATATTGAAGCTTATGCAAAGACATGAAAACAACATGAAATCATACCCAACCCTCAAGGGAGAGGTACAAGCCAATCTTCAGTCGGTAATCTCCTATTGTTCTTCAATGTCTTCCAAGCCCTAAATGGATGAATGGAACTGATAAATGCTTGATAGAGGGATGTTGTAAGATGTTGAAGTCTTCAAAGATCTTCTCTTTCGCTGCATATGAGGTTCCTGGAAACAAAAATCCCATCCCTTCAAATGAAGAAAGAGAGCTCTTATGTATGAAACCCTAGGTCGCAATTTCGTCTTTTGGCCGACCTAGAGATTGAATATCCCGCCAATTTCTTGGGGTTAAGCTTTATTTTATGATTGGATTGCGCTCCTAAAATTTTGGGAAAAATGTCCAGGACCGTGTGCACTCCGGGCGCCATGGTCCCGACAACTTTTCACCAAACTTTCAGGGCCGTCAGATATGATGATTTTAGAGAGAATCCCGAAGTTACAGGTGATTTCGAGATGTTTTGACCCCCGAAATCAAGCCCCCAAGTTCGAAATAGGACTTAATTAGGGTTTTTGATTAGATGATGTATTGGAGGAATAAAATGAAAAGGGGCACACTTTAACGAAAGGGCCCAACTTTATGATGTGAAGGATGATGAAATAGGACCTTAGACCTAATTAATTTGATTAATTAAGTGCTAAAGGAGAAATTCAATGCAAAATGTAAAATGCACTAAGGCGGGTGCTAAACTAGGTGTGAAATTGTACCACCCTAGCAAGTGCGTACAATTTACGACGCTACAATATATATATATAAGGAGCACAATTGGACCACTAAGAGGGGGGTGAATCAGTGGTAACTCAAAACTTGCACTTTCTAAAAGATTAAATCTCTAATAACAATGATCAAGCAGCGATGAGAAAATACACTAAACAATGATGGTATGATGAAAGAATAAGTATCTGGTAGATTATTGAGAGGGGGATGTGAATCAGTAAACTGAAAAAACTGATACAAACTTCCCAATCTCAAATTCAAACTCAAAAAGTAAACTTTCACTATCAAGATCAATACTCATAAGAATACTCAACATCAACCGGTTAACTATTATAACAGCTTAACAGTAAACAACTTCAATCTTGTAAACATCAGAATGCTTAACCATATCTCAACATATTCAATCTCTCAATGCTTCCAGTTATCATGCCTTATCATAAGTTAATAAAATCAACAAATAAGATCTTAATCACAAAAACATTCACCACTTGACACAAATATTTATACATGGAAAACCTAGATAGGTAAAAACCACGGTGAGATGAGACTCACAAGGATAGGTATTTGAACTCTTCTGAAGTTTTCCTTGTTAGGATCCAAGCCTGTTAAAGCTTTTACAATAAGTCTTGTTAAGAACCGATTCCGTTAGGAATCACCCGGTTAAGGGATTTACAAAATGCCTTGATGAAAAGAAAAATACCTTGTTAGGAGTAACCTCAATAGAGGGTTTGAGAATCCAAGCTAATGGACCACCTTGTTAGAGGATTTAAGAAGTAACCAAGCTTGTTAGAGCTTACCCGGTTATGGGATTTCAGTTCTACTGTAATTGTTAGAAACAACAGGTTTTTTAATCTGTCTGAATAGCACTACATTTGCTTGATCATGTCCTTTTAAGCTTCAATCTGCCTTTACTCAAACTACAGATCCATTCTTTGATTAGGCAACTACACACTCAACTGGTTTTAACCAACACTTTGCCAACACTCTTACAAACAACTTCATTGACCTTAAATACAAATCAATTAGGTTGGTAACATAAAAAAAACCTAATTCTCTCATAGAGATTACAAACAAGTCAGTTCAATCTTGATTGTTAGAAATCATAACAATCTTTTCACATTCTTCAAGAAAATTCAAATTGCTCCATGATCACCGCTTCATCGGACTTTGCAACTCATCACGCGCTATGCATTAGATGCAATCCACTTTGCTCATTCCCTAGACAATTAAACAAATGAACAAACACACCAAAACAATCTAAACTAATCCTCATTCAATGATCACATGTGTCGCCATCATTACCACTCATCATTAGATCTTAAACCAACAAACTTGATCAGTTAGGGTTTAACAAAAAAACAATTGGTAGGGTTTACCAGTTACATTCAATAGAAAAGGGTTTAACCTTATACACCAGTTTACCGGTTCAACTCACAAACTTAACATATTGTTTTACAACATCTTGCACAGAGCTCTTCCTACTGGTTACAAGACAATATCAATAACAACAACAATATCAGCAATATCATAAATACCATTACCGGTTCAATTGACATCAATGACAACATAACATATCATTAATGCAATCTTCATGAAAATACCAACAAACAAATCTGCACACACACATAAAAGACAAGCCCACAACACAAGATATATGAGGAAAACCCAAGTTATGAAAAACCCCGGTGAAAAATGTTGCTAGAGTCTACTGCTCTAATCCAGCCGCACAGTGAAAAATTTTGATTACAAAGTTTATGGGCACCAACCCAAAGGAGTGCCAACCCTTGATCTGAGCACCCACTCAGATGATTACAATAAAAAACTACAAGTTGAGTACCTTGTTATAGATGATGTTTTGTAACCGTTGTGTTTTCCACACCTGAAACTAAATCTTCTCTTTTCTACTTACAGGCTTTTTCTTCTTCTTTTTTATCTCCGCAATAACTCTATACACTCTATCTTGTCTTTTCACTACTATTTTGATTTCAGCAATAGCTCTTTTCACTATATCTTATCTTTTCACCAATCCTTTTGATCTCTATCTTGATCTGATCTCTTCTCTCTACTTGTCTCTTATTGTGCTCCACACGGTGTGAAATACACACTATATTTCTTACACTTTGTTTTCCTACTTTTGTTTCATCTGCAACAACGCATTCTAGTTTTCCTTCAACAACACACTTACAACACTTAGCAATTTCTTCATAAAACATTCATTTGATCGCAATCCTTTTTACTCCTTAGAATTTTCCCTCCAAAGAAGAATTTAAAAATTCTTATTGAGATCTAGAGCTTAATCTCACTTAGTTTGTTCTTTTTTATTTTTTGTCTTTCGTATCACATCTTTCTAAATTCATTAAGTTAACTCAGCATTCTGGAGAGATCTTTGCATGCAACACATATTCTCATAAATGAAAAATATAGTTGTCATTTTCTCATTAGTCATATCTTAACAGCAATCTTTGATTTGTCTTGTACATGCCACGTCTTCACATCTCATTTTATGTCATTGGGTCAACCTTGGTCAAATGTCCACATGGATCTCTTATGTGTTGGCGTCAGGTGAAATACGCATCGTGTATTTTACCATCACAAAACCTACCTGCAGGAAGGCGAAACTGGGTGCCATCTAACTTGCCACACGAGATCATTTTCATTCATCTTCTTGCGCACAGGATAGTGGGGAACTTCATTTGCTTCACTTTTTGTTATCCTGCAGGGTTATTTTTTCACATCCATCTTGTCGTAGGATAGAGGGGAACTTCATTTGCTTCATTTTTTGTTATCCCGCAGGGTTATTTTTGCATGTCCATCTTGTCGCAGGATAGCGGGAAAGCCTTTTAGTGATAAACACAGCGTGATATCTACACATCTTTTAGCCAACCACCTTGGTCAACACAAACATGTTGACCTACAAAACAACGACCACACTCTGTTATTTGTCTGTGCATGTAGTGATAAACACTTTGGGTTTTCCACAACCTATTTATAGAAACTTGATCAACAAGACTCGATTGATCTTCCAATCAGTCAAGGTATCTTGCATAAATAAGATCTCTCATCAATAAACTCAAGTGTGCAATGAGTAGTGATAAACACATTGTGTAGCTGACATTAAAAGCTCCCATGCATTAATGTCAATGCCCGAACCAACACTTCTCCCTTTGCATCTTGAACCTAAATCAACTCTACATTTGTGTATGTTGACATCAATGACAACTCAATACCAACAATCTCCCCCTTTGGCATTGATGTCAACTACGTTCATTTGCTCCCCCTTTAACAACAATGGAAAAGGGTAGAGAGACCAACTGCCAGCCTCGCTCAATCATATGTCTTCTCCCCCTTTGAACTTCTTCTCTTAGCTGATGGTGTGCCCCATGTGACAATTTGCATTGTACATATGGTTGCAATCGCAACGGTTTTATCACCTACACTTTTGCTTTGCTTATGCATCTGTAACACCTACTACCATTTTGTTGATCCTATCAATGATTGTCTCCCCCTAAGAACCATATTACCACACAGGTTCAAGGAAATATAGTTTAAAGCTATGAGCTCCCCCTGAAATACAAACCTCTATGAGCCTTTAAGTGTTGAAGGAGGGAGGGACAACACCCAACCTCAGTCTTAGATATTCAAAAGTGTCCTTGGGTAGTGGTTTTGTAAAAATATCAGCCACTTGCTCACCCATGCTTACATATTCAACCTTGAATTCCTTGTCAGCTACCTTCTCCCTCAAGAAATGATACTTAATTGATATATGTTTTTTTCTTGAGTGCATAACAGGGTTCTTGGAGATGTTGATTGCACTTGAATTGTCACATTTGATGGAGATTGGATTAGCATACTCTACTTAGATGTCCTTGAGTGTTTGCTTCATCCAAAGAACCTGTGAACAACATGTAGTAGCAACTATGTACTTTGCTTTAGCAGTAGATAAAGAGATGGATTCTTGTTTCTTGTTGTTCTATGAGACTAATATACCACCAAGGAAGAAGGCACCACCACTAGTGCTCTTCAGGTCAACAATACATCCTGCCCAATTAGCATTTGTGTATGCTTCTAAGCTGAAATCACCATTCTTTGGATACCATAGACCATAATCAAGTGTATCCTGCAGATATTTGATTATTCTTCTCACAAAATTTACATGAGATTCCTATGGAGCATCTTGAAATCTAGCTACCATGCACACAACTTGAACTATATCAGGTCTAGAGGCAGTTAAATACAATAAACTTTCAATCATTGATCTATATAGAGTTTGATCTACACTAGGTGACTCATCATTTTTACTTAGTTTGCATCCTGTAACCATGGGGGTACTCACTGGTTTGCAATCATCCATCTGAAATCTTCTCAACATGTCTTTTGCATACTTATTCTGGGAAATGAATATACTTTTATTAAGTAATGATATTTGCAGTCCAAGGAAGTAGGAAAGCTATCCTAGCATTGACATCTCGAATTCTAATTGCATTTGATCAGCAAATTCTTTGCACAAACTATCTTTATTTCCAACAAGGATAATATCATCTACATAAACAACAACTATAATCATGAGATTACCTTCAGTTTTAATGTATAAATTAGTGTCAGCACATTCCTTCTTGAATCCTTGCTGATGTAAATACTTTTCTAGCCTAGAGTACCATGCTCTAGGTGCCTACTGTAGCCCATACAATGCTTTTCTTAACCTGCATACGAAGTCTTCATTCTCGTGTAATTGAAATCCTTCAGGTTGCTCAATGTACACTTCTTCCTCCAAATTGCCATTCAAAAAAGCAGACTTTACATCCATTTGGTAAACCTTATTACCTTTGTATGCTGAAAATGCTAGAAACAATCGTATGGCCTCAAGTCTGGCAACAGGGGAAAATGTCTCCTCAAAATCAATGCCCTCAACCTATGAGTATCCTTTGCAGACCAATCTAGCATTGTTTCTTATTACTTTGTCATCGTCATTCGCTTTAATTATATAGACCCACTTAGTTCCTATAACATTCTTATCAGTTGGCCTTGGTACTAAATCCCATGTTTTGTTCTTCTCTATCTGCTACAACTCTTCTTCCATTGCCTTAATCCAATGAGTACTCTTGTTGGCCTCATTATAATTCTTTGGTTCTATTTTAGTCAAGAGGCAAAAATTTACTTGTTCAATATTGTTTGTAGCATGCTTTCTTCTTGTTTGTACACCTCCATCCTTGCTGCCAATAATTTGATCTTCAGGATGATATTTCTGCTCATACTTGTTGGGTGGTTTTTTTGTATTTTCCTCTTCTCTTTTGAATTCTTCTTCCTCATCATCATGATATGGTTCCTCAATCTGATTCACAACACTTTGCTTTCCTTTTTGTAAGTCCTCATCAATAATAAACATTCACACTTTCAACAACCTTCCTAAGACATTCGTTAAAGCATTTGTATGCCTTGTTGTGAGTTTAGTAGCCTAAGAAGATTCCATCATCACTTCTTGCATCAAAATTTCCTACTCCATCCTCATCTCTTCTAATGAAACATTTGCTTCCAAAGACTTTAAAATGTTTGACAATAGGCTTCTTACCATACCATAATTCATATGGTGTCCTCTTGCATTTTACTCTCAACTATGCCTTGTTTAAGTTGTATATTATTGTGTTGACAGACTCTCTCCAATAGACATCAGGAAAATTTGACTCATTTAGCATTGTCCTTTCCATTTCCTTAACTGTCTTGTTCTTTCTTTCTGCAACACCATTTTGTTGTGGTGTTTTTATAATAGAATATTGTCTTCTAATTCCATGTAGTTCACAATATTCTTCAAACTCATTTGATGTGAACTCACCTCCTCGGTCTGATCTCAAACATTTCAGCTTGTATCCACTTTCTCTTTCAACCATTTTCCTGAAAATATTGAACCTCTCAAATGCTTGTGACTTATCCTGCAAGAAGGTATCCTATGTCATGCATGAATAGTCATCTATGAGCAGCATGAAGTACTTTTCACCATTTAGAGCCCTTGTTCTTGTTGGTCCACATAAATTTGCATGCACCAGTTCTAATGGCCTTGTGGTTGAATATTCCTTTGTCTTAAAGCTCACCTTGGTTTGCTTGCCTTTCTGACACTCATCACATATAGTGATTTTTGGTTTGATAATCTTAGGTATATGTCTCACATATCCCTTGGAAGCTTATTTTAACAAGATTATCAAAAATTTATGGCCTAATCTTTTGTGCCATAACCAAATTTTATCTACTTGCCCCATCATGCATTGTGACTCATAGCATTCCTTCAAGTTGTATACATTTTCATCAGTGCTCTTACCTTCTTAAATTAATTTTCCATTTCTTTATTTTCTAATTTCACATCCATGGGAATAAAAAATAAATGTGTAGCCTTTGTCACACATTTGACTTACACTTAGTAAGTTATGTTTTAATCCCTCAACATAGTATACATTGTGTGCTTTCAAGTTACCATCAATGCTCAATGTTCCTTTGCCTTTTATCTTGATGGAGGAGTTGTCACCAAATATAACTGAGCCACCATTCCAATCTTCAAGTTCAATGAACTTCTTCTTGTCTCTGGTCATGTGATTGGAGAACCCAATGTCAACAACCCATAGGTTTTTCCTCTCTGCATGCAGTGTTTTCTGCACAATCAGACTTGATTCATTCTTCTCATTTTTCTTTTGTATCCACACTTGCTTGGTTTCTTTTCTCATGTATGTTGTTTCACTCTAATCAGATGTAGTTTTTGGTTCCACAACTGATGTCTTCTTATGTTTAGAAGCTCTTGACTTGCAATATTTTTCTATAAGACCATAGTTTTGACAGCAGTTGCACTTTGCATTTATATTAAATGATGAAACAAAGGGTTTGCCACTAGACTAAAAAAATTTTCTCCTACAATCATTGCTCTTATGGGCAGATTCATTACAGTGGTAGTATACAACATTAATATCCCTCAGAGCAGCAAAAGGATTCTTGTTTTCATAACTAGGAGGTTTATGCATAAGTCTACAATTTGAAATTTTATGTCCATATGCATTACATTTATAACAGTAGCCATGAAATTGTGAAGCATACCAATAGTTGTTGTTGAAAGTATTCCACATTGGCCTCCTTGGGGCAGCATTCCTCGGTCTTGTAAACTTCTTCCTCACATCCTTAACACTTGTGAAGCCTCCATCATTCATATTTGCCTTTCCTTTTGAATCAACATGATCAATTTTTGTAGCAATGGCAGCATTATTCTTCTTTTGATTAGCAACCTGTGTCTCCATGCTCTCAGCAGTAGTATTTAAATATATCTTCTTTCTTAGAGTATTGTTGACCTTGAATGTTTACTTATGATCATTCATGTTTGAAGATATGAAATTTATGTCTCTTTTTGATGACTCGGCACTAGCAGAACATTGTCCTTCCTCGTATCCTACACCCATAGAATCTTTTGAATGTTTTTGGTTATTCAACATTTCATTCAATGCATTGATGTTTCCCTCATACTTCATCCTCAGCTTGAAATCTTCTTTGTGTTTGTCAAGCTCTTTCCTAAGATTCACAACTTCTTGCTCCAGCTTTTGACACTCTTTTTCTTTAGCTTCCAATTCTAATTTTATCACTTCACTCATCCTCTTGGCTTCTTCTAAATGATTTGTTAATGTGTTGATATTCATTTCAGACTCTTCAAGTTTCCTTCTCAACTAATTTTGCTTCTTTTATGGTTGACTTCTTGTATTTTGAATACTCTTCCCTTATTTTGTCAAGTTCTTCAAGAGCACATATTAACTCTAATTCAAGATCAACCTCAACATCAACATCGTCTTCCTCACTGTCATTTAAATTTTCATATTGTGCTCCACTTTTCTCCCCATTAAGGACCTCTTGAGCCATAAAGAGATTGGTTTGTTTTTCACCTTCGTTGTAATCCTCAGCTGACTCACTTTCATCATCAGAGACATCACTATCAATAGAGTAAAGAACTTTCTTCTAAAAATTTATTCTTGTAGTTTTATTAAACTTTTTATCTATATCCTTGACTTTACCCTCATTATTATCTTCATTCATCTTATAAGGACACTTCACAGTAAAATGTCCTATTTTACCACAGTCAAGACATTTGAAGGGAAACTTTCCTCTATACTTACCTGATCCTTTTTTTAATTTCCTTAGAAAGTTATCTGATCCTTTCTTTCATTTCCTTACAAAGTTGGCTTCAGCATCATTTGATTCTTCATCATCTACACAAATTGCAGTCTCTTTCCCTTTCTTCTCAAAGGTGAATGCAGCTTCTTTCTTTGACAATTCAGCACTTATAGTTCTCATTTCATATGTAGATAATGAACCAAAGAGTTCATCCATGGAGAAAGTTTTCAAATCTTTAGCTTCCTCAATCACAGAGACTTTAGTATCATTCTTTGTAGTTAAAGACCTCAACACTTTCTTAACTATAGCTTCATCTTTAACTTCTTCTCCAAGACCTCTTACTGCATTTACTATCTCATCAACCCTTTGCAAATAGTCAGCAATCTTTTCTTCCTCATTCATCTTCAGACCTTCAAACTGAGCTTGAAGATGCTACAACTTAGCCTGCTTTACTTTCACATCTCCTTCGTAGATTCTATGCAACTTGTCTCATGTCTCTTTTGCAGATGCAGAATGCATAAATTTGACAAACTCTATGTCTGACAATCCACTAAGGATGGCATGCTTGGCTTTAGCATTGTGTTCATACTTCCTTTTTCCATCAAGATCGGTAGGAGGAGTGGAAGGGACAGTATACCCATTTTTGACAAACATCCAAACATCATATCCTAGGGATGACAAATACATTTCCATTCTTCTACTCCATAAAGCATAGATGGTGTCATCAAACATTGGTACTTTAGCAAAAGAGGATTCATTCCTATCCATTGTGTTCACAAACCAGAATCTACCCAAACTAGACAAATCTTTTCAAATAGGGAACCTAGGCTCTAATACCAATTGAAGGAACACAATGGACCACTAAGAGGGGGGTCAATCAGTGGTAACTCAAAACTTGCACTTTCTAAAAGATTGAAGCTCTAATAACAATGATCAAGCAGCAATGAGAAAAGACACTAAACAAATCTGCACACACACATAAATGACAAGCCCACAATACAATATATATGAGGAAAACCCAAGATGGGAAAAACCTTGATGAGAAATGCTACTAGAGTCTAATGCTCTAATCTAGCCTCACAGTTAAATGTTGGCATTTTTTTTTATGATTATGTTGTGATTGTCATTGATGGACACACACTTTCTTTGAGATCACTTTCTTTATGTATGAGTTATGCTCAACCGGTATTTGTTCCAACCGGTATTATGTATTATAGTCTTTAAACTATCAGTGTTTTGCAGAAAGTGTCTACTGATCTGAAGCGGTATGAAGACCTCAAGCGGTTCAAGGATCTCAAGCGGTATGAAGGAACAAAGCGGTAGATAGTATTTTTCCCAGTCTTCATTTTGACAAACCGGTAATTGGTAAATTGTATGAACCGGTATTACTCTGTGATGAGTTACCAACCGGTATCACTGTAATGTGTGATGAGTTATCATCCACCGACACTTTGGCGGTGATTTTGTGTCATGTTACCAAATGTGTCTAGATGCACTGAACCTAGGAACTTGTAATGTAATCCTATTGGACAGACATGAAATCGGACTCCTTTATAAGGACATCATGTCTAGGGTTTTAGGTTGTTGATGAGGGTTTTGTGTAAGCAACCATTAGAGAGAAGATTAGGTTTGTGAGAAGAAACAGAGTGTGGAGATATTGAAGACTGAAGTAATGCTAAATGTGCATTAACAATGAGCTATCAAGGATCTAACCAAGCATACTGTGCTAGTATCGAGATCACTTACTTGTTGATTACTCCCATCTTTGACAAGTCTGAAACCCTTAACCGAGTAGGCCCAGAAAAGACTTTGCAAATCCTCTAACAAGGTGGTTCACAACTGTGGATCTAAAATCCTCTAACAAGGTAGTCTTTAATAGGACTTATCTCCTAACAGAGATCTAGATTCCTAACAGGATCTGTTCTGGTGAAGAACATTGTAAGACCTTAACGGATTTGGTTTCTATTCCGCAGATAGTTACTTGTGAGTTTCTGCTCACCGTGGTTTTTCCCATCTAAGTTTCCACATCAAAACCTCTTGTGTTATGGTGATTGTGCTCTTGTCAGTGAATTCTTTATTTGTTGTTTGTTTTGCATTTATCTTAACCAGTTTGTTAGTAAATTTGTTGTACCAGTTAACTGCTAAATTGTTTAAGAGTTTAAGTTCACTTTTTATTGGTATACTAATTCACCCCCCCACCCCTCTTAGTATTCATCAATTGATATCAAAGCCAACCTTTCTATAAGTTTAACAACTTGGAAGGAGATATGGGGAATACACTGTGAGGGAACTTACTCATCATCTCACTCAGACTGAGAAAGCCTTTGATGAACTCAAAGTCAAATATAAGGCCTCATTGGCAAAAAGAAGAGAGCATGCTGAGAAACTGATGGAGCTTACTAAAAATAGTTCTTCTGATGAAGCTGACATGGAAGCCCTAGTTGAAGAAGTTGAAAAAGTAAATGAATCTAATGCTAACCTGAGAAGGGAACTGGAAGGATTGACTATCAGAATGTGTCAAGAGCTTGAGAACTAGAGGAATGTTGAAGACCTGGTAAAAGACAAAGATCATGAGATCTCCAAGCTTAAGCAAGAAATTAGTGCCCTTACCACTCATCTCCAAGTGAGTAAAATGGAAAAAGAAGAAATGCAAGGTGAACTAAACATGGCTATTTCTAATAATGCAACCTTGAAGGAATCCAATGCTACTATTTCCAAGGAACTCACTGAGTCAAAGGAAATACTTGCCAAATTCAATAAGAGCACTGTTAAGCTAGAACAAAAGCTTGAATTAGCAAAACCGATAAAGAATACCACTGGACATGGTTTTTCTGGTTATGAGGAAGGAGAGACCTTTGGAACAAAAGATGGAGCATCAAAGAAGCAACCGACACCAAAGGATAAAGGTAAGAAAAATTTTAAACATGTTTGCTTTAATTGTCTCAAGGAAGGACAGGCTGCTAATGTGTGTAGAAATAAGGCTCACAATAATTTTCCTTATTTTCTAAAAAATAAACCTAGATCCAATAGATTCAATGGTAACTGTTATGCATGCAACAAGTTTGGATATAGAGCATTTGAATGCAGGTCTGTTATCTACAAAATTGGGAGATATCCTCAAAGGACTCAAGGAGTTTTTCATGAATCCTTTGTGTACCAGAATCCAAACCGTTATAATGCCTATGACAATCAATCAGGTGGTGGTAGCTATCAAGTGGCAACCGGTTGGAGAGCAACCTATTTGATCTACCATGATAGCAGTCATGTTGCTGCAACATGCAGGAGGAAGAATGGTAGAATAAACAATGGACCATGGAGAACATCTGGAATGGTATGCTATCATTGCAACAAACTGGGACACCTTGCTAGAACCTGCAAAATGAGAAAGAACCTATCAGATGATATACCGGTCACTCTAGAAGGGATGATTGATGTTGAAACCATTCAAGCAGGAATGAATAAAACTTGGAAAAATAAACCTGAAGAAGTGTCACAAGTTGAACCGGTTTTTGCACCAAGTGTGGAAGTCATTGAACCGGCAAACTAAGCTTTAGAAAAGCTTAGGGGGAACAAATTGACAAAATGTTTCGAACCCCCGGTCTATACCGGTAAAAGACCTTAACCAGTATATGTTACCTATCAATCAAGAGAAGATTGTGAAGCGGTAAAAGCCAAATTAGGGTTTATGCCCTAAGCGATGGAGCATTTATTATGGTAGGTGAAGAATTTGTTTAAAAGAGATTTTCAAGTCAATTTCACTTATCAGTTTTTGAGCAAAGAATTTTTCAAGTGCAGAGTGACTAAAGGCGAATCGACTTGCGATTCAGAGTGAATTCAAATCTAGTAGAAGAATTCAAAGATATTATCAATCAATCAAGTGAAGAACACTAAGCGGTATTCAAACAACTGAAGTGGTGTGGTGTGTGTTGCATTGACAAACCCTAAAATTCAAAATTCTGAAGGTATTTATCAAAAATTTTGATTATCAGTTAATCATGACTTCTGCATCACACTCCAGTTCAAGTGCACCTGTCGATTGAGCAGATTTTATCCAACGAAAGATGAAATACAATGCCCTATCCCAGATACCCATTGGAGTCATAGTAGAAGATGATATTTCAAGGTACATTGACTGCAAACTGGAAGACCTAGGATCCTTAGCGATTCATTCCTAGCTAAGTCTGTTTTGTGGGGATGATAAGAAGATCAAACTGGAATACAGCATTCTGGAAAGGAAAAAACTTCACAATGCGGTTTACTTTCTTGAAGAATTCACGAAAGACCACATCCACATCATCCTGAGAAGAGTGCATGGTGACAAGATGTATCTTGAGAGGACGCGTGACATTACACTTGAAGCAATTCATGTCATCACTGGTTTCTGCAAAACTGGTGAGGTGCCGGCCCTAAGGAAGATCATCAAGAGAGAAATGACTAAGCTCACCGGTTTTGTGAGCAACCAACGGGGAATGACCATCAACACCATTGAAGATGATTTGGTCAGTATGCTTGCATGGTGATTGGATACCGGATGTTTTATGCCACCAAAATAAACTTTGTCTCTGTTGCTGCGGTAAATATTGCCTACGGAATGATCAAGGAGGACACCTCATTTGATCTATGCACCTGTATGCAAAAGAAACTTCTATTAAACTTGAAGTCCATCAAATAGGACAGTGCCCTAAGATTCAAATTTGGACAACTTTTGGTGGGTCTATTTTTCTACTTTCAAGGCTATTTCCTAGGAGTCGGTGATATTCAATGGTCTGCTAACCAACCGGTCACCAAACAAATTAGGGAAAGTCTCCAAGTGGTGGGAACCGGATATCTTGAAGTCTTGAATAAATACTTTGATGAATTCAAGCGGAAGATGAGCTAGAGGATAAGGATATCTGGCAATATCGTTAAGAAATATGAAGAGGACATATGCTTTACCATTAGAGTAGATGAGTGTGTAATGGAAGCAGTAGAGCCCAGACAGGAAGAAGTAGAACCTATGGGTTATGAGGTAATGTATGACATGTTAGATGGGTATGCCTCTACCCTGATTGCCTCTCTTTTAAATGCAAGGAAGAAGAGAATTGACTCCTACTTGGAAAGGGTAACACCGGTTGAAGAACCTTCAGTGAAGAAGGGAAAAGTAGTGCCTTCGATATCGGCACCGATTACCTCAGCAAGTCCTAAAGTGACCAAGTGGTCACCTGCCAAGAAGAAACTGGAAGTTGCACCTGCTAAAGTATTTGAAAGGAAGCAGAAGACGAAGAGCAACTCACCGGATTCTAAAGATATAGAATCGGATGTGCAGCCTAAGAAGACAAGGCAAACAAGAAAAAAGACAAAAGCTACTAGCAAGACACTTGCATCATCAGCACCAGTAAATATTGACATCTCTTCTTATAAGCCAATGACACATTGTCAAAGGACTATCAAGAATATAAAAAGAAAATTGCTTAGTGATCTAAAGGAATGTTTTGATGACTTTACCGACAATGAGAAAGAGGAAACAGAGCAGGAAGTCATTAATTATTTGTGTAAGAATGACCGGTTGCCTTCAGAAATTAGATCTGAGGTACCTAATTTTTTATATAACTCTTTGGACAACAAATGGTGCATTACCATAGAAAAAGAACAAGAAATAAGGGAGAAATTATTCACTCAGTACTTTCCTGAAGCCTCCAATTCTGAATTATTTCATATTATGGACACACATAAAGGTGTCTTCTTCATGAGAAGAAGAAGACTCAGGCTGCTTGAAGGAAAAACCTCTGAAGTAGAGAAGGATACTCATCTGCATACCAAAGTTGTTGTCTGGTTGCATCAAGTGTCTAAGGCCAACAAGAAGGCCGAACAAGAACCAAAAATCAGAAAACCAGATGAGGTATTTGATGATGAAGGAGAACCGGCTATAGAACAGCTGGACACCGTTGATGTTGATGCTTTGGATGTTGAAGATGTCACTATAGATGTTGAAAAGGAAAAGGCTACTAAAGAAAAAGCAGACAAGCAGAAGCTGGAAAAAGAAAACGCAACCAAAGAGAAAGTAGAGAAAGAGGAAGAGAAAAGGAAAGAGGAGGAGGAGAAGAAACAAGAGGAAGAGAAGAGGAAAGAAGAAGAGAAGAGGAAAGAAGAGGAGAAGAGATAAGAAGAGGAGAAGAGGAAAGCAGAGGAGGAAAAGAAAGAAGAGGAGAAGAGCAAAGAAGAGGAGAAGAGGACAGCAAAGGAGGAAAAGAAAGAAGAGGAGAAGCGGAAAGATGAGGAGAAGAAGAAACAAGAAGAGGAGAAGTGAAAAGAAGAAGAAAGAAAGAAGGAGGAAGAGAAGAAAAAGCATGAAGCAGAAAAAAGGGAGAAAGAAGAGAAAAAGAAAAGAGTGGAAGAGGAAAAGGAAGCAGAAAAGAACAAGCAAGCGAAGACTCCAAAGGCAACCGGTGGTCAAGCCAAACCGAACGACATCACCAATCCTCTTGACCTCCAATCTGTAGATGAATCGAAGCTGTTGCAAGGAATAAAGCTAGCACAGGAAAGACTGGAAGCATTGAGAAGGAAAAAGGAGCAGGATGTCATTCACACTGCTATTGACACTCTTACCAGTTTGATCCCAAGTACCGATTCCTCTCTGGCCAAACTGAAACTTCTATGCATAGTGGTAGAGGACTAGGTACAATGCCAGCAGGAAGTTGTTGAAGCTAATGCACAAAAGAAGCATCAAAAGGCACTTAACACTGCCTTGGTAAAGAAACTAAATGAGCTCCGGTCTCAACTTCAGAAAGAGCAGAAGGATATTAGAGATGCTATGGATGAGGGAAAACTACTGCTGAGCAAAATAAGCCAACCCCATCTATTCTGTGATGATGTGCTTGCACAAAAGGATAAACTGCAATCTGATTTGCAGACATACATAAGCAACTTTAAGATGCCATATGATTCTTTCACCACATATGGGCAAAAGGTTCATCGATATCAGCTCCAGTCTGCCAGAATAGAGTTGGAGATTAGCAACAGGACAAGAGATTTGTAGGAACTTCAACTAGTTTTATTACCCAAACTGCAAATTCTTCAGAAGTGCTTTCTAAATATAGAAGCCTTAACGGTCACTCAAGAGATGAGTACCTTAGATGCCATGGAAGAACAGGTATCCCAGATGCAGATGGAAAGTGAGGTTGCTACCTCATTACTTGAGTCATGGTCATTAGCCATGAAAACTTTTATACAGGATTTCAAATCTGTTTTTCATAAATTTCACTCATTATTGTCGTAAACATTTACTTATTTTAATGATAATGAGAAACAGGGGTTATTCTGTATTGCTTTGTCATTGTTGGCAAAGGGAGAGTAGTATTTCAAATTTTGATGAATGTTATGTATACTTTCATGTTACCTTTTTAAGGAAGTTGTATACATTGTAATTTCTGCAAAAGGGATAGTGTATATGCTTAGGGGGAGTAATTTTGATTATGGCATATTTTTGTTGTAAAACACTTAGATGTCAAAATTTTCCTAAATGTTGCCATCAATGCCAAAGGGGGAGATTGTTGGCATTTTTTTTTATGATGATGTTGTGATTGTCATTGATGGACACACACTTGCTTTAAGATCACTTTCTTTATGTATGAGTTATTCTCAACCGATATTTGTTCCAACTAGTATTATGTATTATAGTCTTTAGACTATCGGTGTTTTACAGAAAGTGTCTACCGATCTGAAGCGGTATGAAGACCTCAAGCAGTTCAAGGATCTCAAGCGGTACGAAGGAACAAAGCAGTAGGTAGCATTTTTCCCAGTCTTCATTTTGAAAAAATGGTAATCAGTAAATTGTATGAACCGGTATTACTCTGTGATGAGTTACCAACTAGTATCACTATAATGTGTGATGAGTTATCATCCACCGACACTTTGGCGGTGCCGACACTTTGGCAGTGATTTTGTGTCGTGTTACCAAATGTGTCTAGATGCAATGAACCTAGGAACTTGTAATGTAATCCTATTGGATCGACATGAAATCAGACTCCTTTATAAGGACATCATGTCTAGGGTTTTAGGTTGTTGATGAGGGTTTTGTGTAAGCAAACATTGGAGAGAAGATTAGGTCTATGAGAAGAAACAGAGTGTGGAGATATTGAAGACTGAAGTAATGCTAAATGTGCATTAACAATGAGCTATCAAGGATCTAACCAAGCATACTATGCTCGTATCTAGATCACTTACTTGTTGATTACTCACATCTTCGACAAGTCTGAAACCCTTAATTGGGTAGGCCCAGAAAAGCCTTTGCAAATCCTCTAACAAGGTGGCTCACAACTGTGGATCTAAAATCCTCTAACAAGGTATTCTTTAACAAGACTTATCTCCTAATAGAGATCTAGATTCCTAACAGGATCTATTCTGGTGAAGAACATTGTAAGACCTTAACCGGTCTAGTTTCTATTCTGCAGATAGTTACTTGTGAGTTTCTGCTCACCGTGGTTTTTCCCATTTGGGATTCCACATCAAAACCTCTTGTGTTATGGTGATTGTGCTCTTGTGGGTGAATGCTTTATTTTTTCTTTGGTTTGCATTTATCTTAACCAGTTTGTTAGTAAATTTGTTGTACCGGTTAATTGCTAAATTGTTTAAGAGTTTAAGTTCAGTTTTTATTGGTATACTAATTCACCCCCCCTCCCCCTCTTAGTATTCACCCTGAAAAAGTTTGATTACAAATTTTATGGGCACCAACCCAAAGGAGAACCAACCCCTGATCTGAGAACCCACTCATATCATTACAATAATGAAGAATTGCAATTGCAAGTTGAGTACCTTGTTACAGATGATGTTCTGTAATTGTCCTGTTTTCCACACCTGAAACCGAATCTTCTATTTTTTACTTACAAGCTTTGTCTTCTTCTTTCTAATCTCCACAATAACTATACACTATATCTTGTCTTTTCACTACTCTTTTGATTTCAGCAATAGCTCTCTGCAGTCTATCTTATCTTTTCACCAATTCTTTTGATCTCTATTCTAATCTAATCTCTTCTCTTTGCTTGTCTCTTACTCTTCTCCACATGGTGCCACATACACATTGTATTTCTTACACTCTTTTTTCTTACTTTTTTTTTATCTGTAACAACGCATTCCAGCTTGTCTTCAACAACACACTCACAACACTTAGCAATTTCTTCATAAAAAATTCATTTGATCACAATCCTTTTTACTCCTTAAAATTTTCCCTCCAAAGAAGAATTCAAAAATTCTTATCGAGATCTAGAGCTTAATCTCCCTTAATTTGGGCTTTATGATTTTCTGCCTTTTGTATCACATTCTTTCTAAATGCATCCAGTTAACTCGGCCTTCTCGAGAGATCTTTGCATGCAACACTTATTCTCATAAATGAAAAATCTAGTTGTCATTTGCTCAGCACCCATATATTAATAGCAATATTTGATTTGTCTCGTAAATGCCTCGTCTTCACATCTCCTTTTATGTCATCAGGTCAACCTTGGTCAAACATCCATGTGGATTGCTTCTGTGTTGGCATCGGGTGAAATACCCATTGTGTATTTTACCATCGCAAAAACCTAACTACGGGATGGCGGAACTAGGTGCCATCTTCCATCTAACTTGCCCCACGATATCATTTTCATTCATCTTCCTGTGCGCGGGATAGTGGGGAACTTTATTTTCTTCACTTTTTGTTATCACACGGGGTTATTTTACCACGTCCATCTTGTCACAGGATAGCGCGTAACTTCATTTGCTTCATTTTTTGTTATCCCGCAAGGTTATTTTTCCATGTCCATCTTGTCGCAGGATAGCGAGAAAGCCTATGGTGATAAACACAGTGTGATATCTACACATCTTTTATCCAGCCACCTTGGTCAACACAAACATGTTGACCTACAAAATAGCAACCACACTTTGTTCTCTGTCTGCACATGTAGTGATAAACACATTGGGTTTGTCACAACCTAATTATAGAAACTTTATCAACAAGACTCAATTGACCTTCGAGGCAGTCAAGGTATCTTGCATAAATAAGATCTCTCATCAATAATCTCAGGTGTGCAATGAGTAGTGACAAACACATTGTGTAGCCAACATGAAAATCTCTCATGCATTAATGCCAACACCTGAACCAACACTTCTCCCTTTGCATCTTGAACCTAAATCAACTCTACATCTGTGTATGTTGACATCAATGACAACTCAATTCCAACATATATATACATATATTTATAGACATACATATATATATGCATAGATATATAATGTATATATATATGTATATATGCATATATGTATATATATACATATATGTATATGTATATATATATATATACATATATGTATATGTATATGTATATGTATATGTATATGTATATAATGTACACACACAGACACAACTAATCTTAATTTATAAGAAGAAAGTTTTTTAAATTTTGTTTTTCTATGTTCCTTGTTATTCATAATCTACAAGTTGATGTCTAATTATGGTTCTCTATCGGAATACACAATACATACACATGCATAGATATACATATACATAAATATACCTATGTGTGTGTATACATATAAAATAAAAATGCAATAGATTTGTATACAAGATATGATTTGGAAAATGAGGGTAAAGTTTAAAATTTATTAAATGGAGAAATTATAACTAAATATAAAAGACTTAAATCTATTTGTTGGGAAAATCTAGCTACGTTGGGTGGCAAGGAGGTGAGGAGTACCTCAAATCTCCCATGCCAATGGGCCTATGGTTCATGGAGCTCTACCCACTCCTGTGTGGAAGTGGCCATATTGAGTGTCATGGCCCCCATAAGGGGCACAATCACTGTAGTGTTGTCCATTCCCAATGCTAGCAATTTTTTCTAAAAACATATATATAATAATGATATTTATTAAGTATTACTACAACAACAAAAAATAATGTTTTACAACACTCCATTTGGGGCTTCCATCAAGCCATGAGAAAAATTGTTATGGGTACTAATGACCTCTTAAGGAAGATGGTTGTGGGGGTTGTGATTATTGGTACTAAGGTGAAGATGAAAAATAAAAAATAAAAAAAAATGGTGGATTGAATCTCTTAAGAAGATTAAGAAGAAACGTTATGCTAAAAAGGGTTGGAAATGCAAAGAGATGCTAGATCAAATGGTCGAAGACTCAAAGACCCTCTACTAGTGTTGTTTGCTATGTCTTTTGCTCCATTGAACTCTAGAGTGTGTTGTTGTTTTACTTCCTTCTATTGTTTCTATTGATATTTGGTGTCAACTTTTCTAGTGTTTGTTAGCAATTTACTTGCAATTTCCTCTTTATTAAATAAAGTTCTAGTTGGTATTTATTAGTGACTAGTTATTGTTAGTCTTGTGGACTTTTGTTAGCAACTTTATACTACTTTGCTAAGTAATGGGTTGGAGGCCCTTCTTCCACTTATCTTAATCAAATAGACTTCATTTGGGTTGAAATAATCATACCACCATTTCTTTTTTCTTGTTCTTTTTCTATTAAGAAATACTATAATACACAACATTTTTAAATAAGCATTAAGGTGGTAAACACTAGATTTTACCTTAATTTACAAAGAAATGTTTTCTTGCATATTTTATTAACCATAACTTTTGCTCATGTCATGTGGAAAAATGTATTTATTTGCATTCTCTACTTATTAAACTTCCTTTGTAATTGATTGTCAAACCTACACAAATCCCAAGATATATATATAGACACACACAATGCCAATGTATAAATGTCATTACCAATATGGGAAAATGTGATATATATACATGAAAATGATAATACAATACATCTATATGCATCAAGGGGCATGATTTCTTTAACCCTCTGGAGTTGGTGGATAATATGATTTAAGTGGCGCCTGCTTGAAATAAATAAAGATTGTGAATACATCCTAGACATGCCCCGCAGTCTAATCTTGCTCCTCAATCTAACAATCTCATTCATGAGGGTGGCCTCTCTCTCTTGCATGGCTGCAATGTCATCCATAATATTTCATTCTCAAAGTAAAATCAAGATCAATTATTTCTTCCACATATGCTCTTTAGGGGTCTCCTTGGAGTTGTTTGACCTAGCTTTGAAGAGTGTCATGTGCCCTCTTGACACTCTTTTCTCTTATCATTACCAATTCTTTCTCTACTCCAAGTGTTGAGAACCAAACTTGCAATTTGTCCCTCTCCACCATCAATGTTTGTTCCCTTGTTTCTCTAACTCTCTTGATTATGATAGTCACAATCCCAATACTCCTTTTGACCCTTTTGATCTTTTGTAGACTTTAGAATAGCCTTTGATATGGTCCCACAGGATAAACTATGGAATAGGATGGAAAAATTGGGTGTCCTAGATGTGTTTAGGGCTATAGTACATAGACTATATAAGCATGTCAAGACTATAATCAAAACCTCAAAGGGAATGTCACAATGTTTTGATAGTGATATTGGGTTCAAAATGTTAGTTTTTATCAGATTTAATAAGTAGGTATTTTTTAACTTTTATTTGAACTTTGATCTCAGTTTGATGTTAATTCAAATTATGTAAGATATGAATTCAATCTGTCACAATATATAAATGATCTTCGAGGTTTATATATATCCACAATATTTAGTGGTGATGAATTGTAGTATATTATTGACCTCCTACAGGTTGATGACAATCACGAACTACTATGCTCACTGAATATTGTAGGTTATCGACTTACTCCAAGTTGACAATAATCATGAACTGTTATTTATTCCTATATGCCACACCCTGTGTTATCATGGACTGTGTTATCACAGACTGTTATATAATGATATCTTATTTATCATTGTATGGATATTATCGACTTCTTTTCATCTATCGATCTTATCCTTGTCACACTCAAAATGAATTATACTAATATATGATGCCTCATGACTTTCAAAAAAGTCATGACTCTTCACTAATAGACCCGATGACCATTGGAATCAAACCGATTCAAATATAACCAACATTAGATAATATGTTAACAAATGGAATTGGTTATGTAAAACTGATACTAACAAATATTGATTATGCAATACAATTTGATAATCAGATATATACGTTGATAAATCAAATAGATAAATCAGTGATCATAAGGATTATATAATATGATAAATCTGTAAACACAAACAGTCTAACTGATCTGCAACTTAAGTACGAAAATAATAATAGGAACAAGTAAATCAAATATACAAATGTCCAAGGCTGATAGGCCAATTACACATTTGTATTAGCTAGGTTGATCAGAGGAATTCGTCTATAGTTATAATATCTTCAACACAAACAAGGTTGTCTTCTTTCCACAATGTTGTTTGGGCTATATATTGATAAGTTAGAAGAATGGCTAAGCATTACTAGTAGTGAAGGAGTCTAGTTGGATAATTATGTAATAAAGTTACTTCTATATGCGGATGATCTCATATTAATTGCTAAAAATGTCAAGGGGTTGAGAAAACACTTGAAGATGCTTGAAGCATTTTGCCAAGAAGTTGGGATGCAAGTGAATATTAGCAAGGCCAAAGTGATGATCTTCTCTCTGAAAAGAAGTGAAAAGGCACAAAATGACTTTCTCTTCGAAGGAAGTCCATTGGAATTGGTGAATGAGTACAAACATCTTGGGCTTTATTTTCACAACAAGCTTAGCTAGGAAATATGTAGAGAAAAAAGAATTCAAGGAGGTTGGAAAGAATTGTACTCGCTAGAAAAAAGGTGTAGAAATATTGAACCATGCGATTGGAAAACCAAGAGAATTATTTTCGGTTTGCTTGTTACTCCAGTGATTCTTTATGGATGTGAAATTTGGAGCAGTAGTATGTCAAATAGAAAATGGAAACAATTGGAAAGAATTCAAAAATGCCTAACCATAAGCAGTTTCAAAATTAAAATTTTTGTCCCATATAAGATTCTATTGGCAGAAACCGACACTTATCCTTTGGAAGCTTTAGCAATGGTGCGCTTGGTAGTTATCTAAAGAAGATCCAAAATATGGAAAAACATTGTTGGCCTCAGTTGATTATGGAGGAAAGACTAGATAGAAGGAAGAACAAATGGATGAAACAAAATGACAAATGGATGAAAATATGGGACATCAGTATTCAAGAATGCCCAAACACTAATGTAGATGTTGGCATATGATGATTATGATGATAATGTTTGTTGTCATTGATGTCAATAAGTACCAGTGAACTGCTATGAAGATTGGAAGAAGTTGTTATTGATGTTCAAGTTGGAGAACCGGTATGAAGAGATGTAGTGAACCGGTGTCAGGGTTTCACTAAGTGTGACTACCAGTCGGTAGTCTCAGCTCTAGGGCTTCCGGTTTGGAAATATAGCTTATGTGATGTAACTGGTGATATTCTGTGATGAGTTAACTAAGAAATAAGGATGAGATCGAGATGCCACATCAGTTTTGTGCACGTGAAGGATTTCCTTGAGGATCTTGCATGTGAAGATCGATTGCATTAAATGTCAACCTTGAGAATGAACATTCTTCTTAGCAGTGTGAGAAGAAAGTGTGATGGGTTACTAATTTCTATGTGCGGTGAATAATGGACAATGCAGAATGACTTGTGATTTGTTTGAGATTGTTTTATTCTATGCAAGTGTTTGGACGGTCAGGATTGGACCGCTTGTAATTGTAAACCTAAAATGTTTAGGGTTTAGGGTTTATGCTACCGACCTAATTGTTGTCTATAAGGTCGATGATTTTTGTTATTGTAAGTGTTGGCAAATGTTGTGTTTGTATCTGAGTGATGAGATACTTGCCAGACTAGTGAGTGGAAAAAATGCAAAGTGTGATTGCAGAGTAGAGGAACTGAAAAGGATTTGCCTTAGCATATAGTGTTGTTATCATATCAGAGCTTTACCTGTTGTCTTCTAACCATTTCAACAGTAGGAAAATCCCTTTGTCGGGTAGCTTTAACAGGCTTATTGTAAAACCTCTAACTAGGTGACTCAAGTTCATTGAGTTCTTCAAATCCTCTAGCAAGGTAACCTTTAACAGGGTATATAGCCATCTCTTAATTGGGTGATCTTTAACAGGATCGGTTCCTAGCAGAACCTTATTGTAAAGTCTTTAATAAGACTAGGCTCCTAACAGAGTGAGCTTCAAAAGAGTTCAAAAACAAGCTTGTGGGTATTCATCCCCACTGTGGTTTTTCCCATTTGGGTTTCCACGTGAAAAATCTATGTGTTATGAGTTGTGCATTTTTCATGTGATGATTCTGTAGTCTTTGTTTAAGTGATTATGCATACAATGCTAATGGTTATGGTATTATTGATACAACACTTGCATATGTGTATTGGTGAAGTAGTTATCAAGTGTTGAATGATATTTGAAGTATTCAGTTTTACTCATTTAGTTGTTTGAAGCATTTTTGTGGTTAACCAGTATACCCATGGTTAAGTTCAGTGATGAAGATAATCGGTCAGGATTGTTTTAATATGATAAAGTGTTGAGAAGTTTTTCTTTGTATTGATTCACCCCCCCCCCCTCTCAGTACCAGTTAGGGTATTTGTTGTTCATCATTATTCATCAGAAGAAGAAAAAAATTGTGAAGCAAAAATTCAAGAGCAAGCGATGGACAAAATAAAATGGACGTAAAAAAGTCTATTATATCATAAAATTCAACCCCAAATGAGACCATGAAGAAAAAGCTTACATACAAGCAAATATTAAATGAAAAGAAAAAATGCCAATGGCTCAGTTAAGAACCAACTCTCATCACTTGAGATGTGAAACAAGTAGATGGAAGGTGCCTAAAGAAGAATGGGAGAAGAGAATATGCCTATTTTGCAACACAGGAGCAGTAGAGACGGAGCGGCATTTTGTCATGGAATTCTCGACATACAGTGACATCCGAGTCATTTATGAAGACATTTTGAAAGCAAAAAATTTAAACACGCTTTTTGAAGAAACAAAACTCGAAAAAAAAACAAATCTATTGATCAAAATTCACTGCAGAAGAGCAGATCTTGAGAAGAGGTTACAAACTAGTTAAGATCCTAATGCCCTAATTTTTTGGAGTGTGTTGTCTATGGGTCCCATAAGCTAATTTGGCCTCATGGATGTTATTAAAATCCATCATTTCATTTCATCCTCATGCAATTGATACTACTCATAAGTATCTCTTTAAAGTTGCACAATAGGCTCAAAGATCTCCAAGTGGCAACCAAAAGTCTAATGTGGTCAATATGAAGATCAGTTTGTACCCTCAATCT
The DNA here is from genome assembly GCF_030272615.1 of Cryptomeria japonica. NCBI lineage: Eukaryota > Viridiplantae > Streptophyta > Pinopsida > Cupressales > Cupressaceae > Cryptomeria > Cryptomeria japonica. The sequence continues at coordinate 407,803,449 of NC_081410.1, read as the reverse complement.
ATATGATTGGGACTATATCATGTATGACTTGATTAACAAAGTCAAACCACTTTTGTGTCAAAACTAACAAAATAAAACAAAAGCATATATTTGTAATTGATCATTAAAATTGAATTACATGAAATATCATAGATAAATCATAGTATAGAACAATAGTATGCATTTAAAACACAATCATAGAATCACCTAGGTTCTTAGCTTTCTAATGTGGATCTCAAGGGGTAGATGCACTCATAAGAGCAATAATAGAGCCAATAATGGGAAGAGATGTGGGTATTGCAACAACAACACAGTTTCACTCGCCACCACTCTATCTACCTTGATGCTCTTGAGCACTATCATCTAAAGAGCCCTCTACCATACCTTAGGCCTCTTCTCCTATCTCACTTTCTTTGGTCTTTTGCCTCAACTAGCACCCTACTTGCCATCTAAATAAGTTACACTGAGATCCCCCCTAGAGGCATCCACAAGAAAAACAGGTGTTATCCCTACAATGTACCACCAATCTATTAATTTATAGCCTACTCCTACACCTTCCACATCCAAAATTAGATGATCATTCTTCCCCTTCCTAACTAAGCCACTTAAAGAAACCTCAACAATGATAGGGCAAGGAATGTATCCTACGTATAGAAATCTATGATGTGAGCAGATGTAGGCATGTATTGGCAATGATACTTGCTATCCCAATCCAAACTGCATCAACACATGCCAATAATAAATGGTATAATTATTCATATCGATTGACAAAAATTTGATCTCACTGCATACAAGCCATATGCCTCCCAAAATTGGCTCATATGATCATGCCTTTATGAGGTTGTCATACTATCTCTACACTTTGCATCTTGTCAAAACCATACTGCCAAAAAAGTTGATCTTTGAATCTCCAATCTCTAAGAAGTGGAAATGGTGCACCTAGTGAGATCTACTTTGGCCATCCAACACTTATCATTCACATGATTTTCTCAAAGGCCCACACTTATAAAATATGTATGGCATGAGGATCTACCCCTCAAAATGAACAAATCGGTCAAGGTCATTGTAAAGGTGGGTGAGCATACTTTAACCCCACACAAACACAATATGGAACTACTCCATTGATTGAAAAACATTAACAAGGCCCCCATGTAGGTGAGTTTCTTGTTAATCAATATCCACTCTCATGGCTAGAAGTTACCCATGCAGACGTGGACCTGGGTTAGGGCCTATTGTGGAAGATTGAGACATTATTTGTCTCATTAAAACTCATGAACATAAAGGGTGCAAGACACCTATGTTTGAAGGGTATTTGAAGATTTTAGTGTGGAACAAGACAACAAGGAATGGCAAAGGTCATGGGGGTATCATGATTTTAGTGAAGGAAAAAGAAGGTCGTTTGATTCAGCTAGTAATCACAGAAAAAGGTAATCTCGTGAACGTATTGTAGCATGCAACTTTGCTTTGCAAGTTTTAGAAACTTACAAGAATAGCGGCTTTGACCACAAAGATCCTTTTGCAGCTTTAAAAAAGGATATAGCAAAATATTCTCAGCTTGGTGAAGTCCTTTTGGTGGAGATTTTAATGCTAGGATAGCAAGTGAACAAGCCAACATTCCCTGTTATGAAGGAGATTGCAATCTCATGTGGCTTACAAAAGAAAGTACTCATCAGTGGACAAGGGTCTCAGAAGATAGTAAAGGTTGGAATTTTTTTGGGGAGAAGCTACTTATTTTATGTGGATCATTCAATTTAGTCATTTGCAATGGTTTGGCTAGATCGGTGAGGTCTGGCAATTTTACTTGTAATAAATATAATGGTGCAAGTGTAGTGGATTATGTCATTTGCTCACATGGTTTGTGTGACAAAATGGAAGAAGTTTTGATTGGTGAACAACTTTGATATTTAAATTATGATCATAAACCAATTTATTTATGCTTCTCTTTGACTGAAAAGGTGTAGCTTGGGAGGAATTTCACGTGTATTTCGCAATCTCCTCTAAAGGGCAGAATTTTGTTAACTCAAAAAAATTGTAACACCTTCCAAATAGTTCTTGAAAGGCTTCTCAAGAAGGGGAAAATTCTTATTCATGGGCTTCGTAGTCCTGAGCTTATAAATATAATTCATGGAGCACTTGCAAAATGTAAAAGAGCTAAGAATAGAAAAGCGGAAACAAATTGCTTTTCGGTTAATGTTTGGTTTGATGAAAAATGCAAAAAGGCAAGGAGAACTTTAAAGGAGACAAATAATAAATGTATTAATCTCAAAGCTTATAAGAAGATTTTAAGAAAGAAAAAGTTGATTTCATGGTCATAAGGAGAGAAGAGTTAATCTTCCTTCAAAAAAAGAACCCCAAGCTTTTTTGGAAGGAACTTTAGTCGAGAAAGAGGCAAATTGAAAACACTATTACTTCATCTCAATGGCTCAATTATGCAAACCAGCTTTATCAACAAGATTCCCAAGTTGCCTCCCCTCCTTTGGTCAATAGCACCATTAAGGTTTTCATTGTTCAAGAGATCAAAATGGGTATCAATAAGTTGGATGTTGGTAAAGCAAAAGATAGTTGAAATTCAAGCGGAGTATCTAAAGTGGGGTACAGATATTCTAGCGCATCACATCACAAAAAGTTTCAACAGCATCATTTTGTTGGGACTCAAAACTTTATGCTTGATTTTTGAGGTTCCATGTAGAATTTTGTTCAGATGCACTCAGATTTGCCGTTGCAAAATAAGCTTGAGTTACTTTGTTTGAGGGCTTGTCATTTTGTACATATTGAGTTTCATGCAAAATCCCTTTGGAGGAGTGTTAGGCACCTTGTAGTGATACTATGATTTCATTTGTAGCTTCCTTGGACCAGATTTGATGAGTTTGTGAAGTTTCCTTTGGAGGTCCAGTAGTTGGCTTGTTGATTTGCAGCAGTTTATCTTTTTTGAGGAGCCCACTTTGAGCAATTGTATTTTGTACTAATTGATTGTCAATCTAAACAAAGAGTTTCCCATATTTCTCTGCTATTTTTTGAAGCCCCATGCCAATTGGCTTGACTCCATGAAGCCATCTGCTAAGTTTTCAAAGCCAATTCCATTTGCAAAAAGTTTCGTTTTGCAAATTGGATTGTGTCAAGCAACAGTTTGGAGCCCTCTTTGTGAATTTGTATTTCACACCCAGTTAACCTACACTTCAAAGTGATTATACCTCGTGATTCCTTATAAAATTATCTACCACATTCCCAGTTTACAGCCCCTCGGCTCATCATTTTCTATATTTTCAAAGCCCATTCCAAATGAATTTTTTCAAGGTTCACAGTCAGCATGTTCAAAATTTTCTAAGGCAACTTTGCAAATTAAAATATTTCACCTCGGGGATCATAATGAATTAATTTTGGGCATTCTGGATTCATTGTAAAATGCACTTTAGAAATGTCGAGTCTCAGGCCTTGATGAGGTGTTTTGGTCAGTTTTGGGGGTTGGCTTCGGGGCTACTCGGGTATTTTTGGCTAAAACTCAGAGTTGTAAAATATCAACTTTAATGAACGTCTGCTCAAATTCTCATATCCAGAAGTCATCCAGTTGGTGTATCGAAGCATTTTCAACATGTCAATTGCCCGGAAACAAAAAAAAAAAAATTAGTCGAGCCCACCAAGGGGCCCAACTAATGATTAGGCCCAATGAAACAGATTAAAAAAATAAGTTTAGTTAAATATGTATTATTCATAATATTTTGATTTGGATATTATCGTATTCATGTTAATTTGGTAAAGGGACAAATAAAATATCTAAACCTTCCAAGTGTCAGAATGTTCAGAGATGTGTAAAAAGATTAATTAAATCATTTTTAATGATTTAATAGAAAAAGAGAGATTGAAAAATCATTATAATAATGATTTAAAGTGAGGGATTAGCAAAAGAAATATATATGTTGGGAATGTGTTTGGTAAGGATTAAACTATAACGCTGGTAATTGAGAATTCTTAGAAGGCAAAGGAAACATGAACGATGGCAGGCCCATAAAGAAAAATGTCGCACCTCACAAGAAGATAATTAAACATCGTGTAAGATAGGGACGCAAGCCGAGTGGGACATACAATGGGATGTTTGTGTTTCAAATGGATTATTAAGAATGATTATGTGATACTATTTCAGTGATCTTGTTATTACAAGTTAGTAACATTTAGAAGTGTAGTGTCATAAAATTGCAACCCCTACAATTTGTGACCATGTTAGGGTCTTCAGATTGGCGATTTAAATCTCCAAGCCTAATCAGAGCCCTGAGACTTGCTCATCCCCGAAAACTGCACTTTTATGCCCTCTGCACTGCCTAAACCTACTTCCTATCATGAGACAAGGGCAGGACAGGGGCGTGGTGCCCCTGTCCCTGCCCTAATTTGGGGCCCCCTCTATCTTATCTTTGCATTGGTCTTTACACTTAAAATGGGAAAACTTTTTCTATGTCGGCCTATGACAAAAAATCAGTCAATTAACCCTAACTGACAAATATATAAGTTGCATTTACCTTCCCATTTGCATAAGTCAAAATTTGGAAGTTTTCATCGATCATAAGTTCAAGCAATCAAGCATTCAAGCATTCAAGCATTCCTTTCTATCATTGAGCATTCTCAAGTCTCCCTTCAAGGCTAGGTGTTGCATTCAAGTCAAGGATTCAACCATTGAAGAGGAGATCCCTTTCAACATTCAATTACTCACAAGCAATTCTACCTACATTTCTATCTACAACCTCTGTTGAGGTGAATTACATTTCAGTCTTTCATTTACATTTACTTGCAAGTACTTTCTTTCGTCATTTGGTTAATTCCAAAACCGGGGTTTTACCGGAAGCCAAACCTCCAATCCCAACCCATTTTCCTCTCTTTTTTATGTAGGTTGTTGGTGCGCACCTGTGTTTGCAGATTTGGACTCCATTTGCAGAGATGGAAAAACCCGTTTCATTTCGCGGATTTTTCAGAGGACCGTATGCACTTTCAACACGGTCCTAACAAATTTTCCTCAAATTCAAAGGGCGACTTCATCTTGACATATCATAGCCAGATCCAGGTGCACAGCAAGTCATCCCATGCTTCTATTTCAAGTTATAATAAGTTCTTTGCTACTTTTACACTTAGTTTCAAAACACATAATTCAACCATTTTACATTCTAAAAGAGGGGTTATTTTATCATTTCTATCTCATTATCAATTCATTTAGTATTCAATCTCTTCCCTAAGAGATTGGATCTAGTGAATTTCCCCCGCTCTTTTAATGTAATGTGGATGAAGTGTTTGAAGGGAAATCTATAGTGAAACTTTCATCTCTCCTCGGAGGGAAGAAAAGCTTTCCTCTTGATCTCTCCATCATTCACTTTTCCCCACATCACATTTTAGTGAACTCAACGTCTTGCATGCTTTATTCTGAAAATTATTGCATATTTTTCACTTACAAGTTTCATTTTTTTGCAAACTTAGTAATTAATTCATTCAAAACCTTAGTTTTTAAAATTAAAATTTAACTTGTGTTTTGTAAAAAACTGCTTGCTATTATCTTAGATCTAAAAATTACTTTGTTTGTCAAATTCAATTTCTTCATTGTCTGGTTCAATTTGCAAATCAAATTCACAAAATTAAGAGGTTATTTGTCAAAACCCTAATTTTTAAAAATCATCTTGAAATTGTGCAAAAATTGAATTTCCATTTAATTTTCAGATTTGTGGCTATTTTCAGACTTATCCTCTTTCCTAAAATTCAAATTTTAAATTTCCCTCCTTTTTCAAAATTCAAAATTTCAAAAATTAAGTGGTTAGGTCCTAAAACCCTAATTTTGAAATTTAATTGGATTTCAATCAATTTCAGTTTTCTAAACATTTTTCAAGGTGTCCCTATCCATTAGGTTTGGCCCTTTCCAAATTTACAATTCAATTCCTTATTTTTCTCAAAACCCTAATAAGGTCCTATTTTCACATTCAAACCTTCATTTCGCCTATCTAGAAATCATAAAATCCACCATTATTGGGGGGTTAGTTTTAAAATCATCGTAACTTTCATCCCTGAAAATTTTGAATAAAGTTGGTCAAACCGTGTGCACTTTCAACATGGTCCTCATCTTTTTTCTCAAAATTTCAAGAGACTGTTATGACCGTATTTAATAGCTTAAATCAAGAAAATTGGTTGATTTTTTCAATTTTTGATCCCTCTAAAATCAAAAATACCTTCAAAATTCAACATTTCAAATTTCAAGAAAAATTTTAAAGTTAAGTAGTTAATTATAATCTACCCTGATTTTAAAAATTTTGATTTTGTCAATTTTAAAATAAAGAGGTATCCCATTGGCTCTAATTTTAAATTCCAATTTCCTTTCATTTATCATAAAATTATTTTTGGAAATTGTGTCATTTTCTTCTTTCAACAAAGTTCAAATTGTTTAATCATTATTTTCCCAAATTTTGCATTATTCAATTTTTGTACACTTTGTTCCTATTATTCAAAATTTAAATTTTACCTCTAGTCCATGAGTTTCACCACTATTAGTCCTACCTACACTATCCCTATTAGACAAAGCATTAGAATTAAGGCTTCCTGGGGTTTAATTACCAAGGAGATGGAGCATAATTTGGGTGACTTCTTTAATGAGGATAATGCTAATTCTTCCCATCCTAATCATGTCCCTATCTATCCACTTGATGAATCCCATGATGAACAAGAATAAGCTTTGACTAGAGTTTCCATAGATCAACTTTCAAAATTGGACAATCTATTTGATAACTTTCAATAATGGATGTCCCAAGAATACCCTACTAGTGAAGCTCTTCCATTAATTGAAGGCCTTAAACACATGATTCAAAGTGATAAGAATGGAATTGATATATTGTGTGGCATTTCTCATATTGTTGATTTCAATGTCGTGCCCATAAAGAGTTGTGTCGAAAACCTAGGTTATTCACAACCTTCAAATCAAATCAATTCTTCCATTCCTTTGACCACTCCAATGGCTAGTATTCCTACTTTCACCTCAAACATCATGGCTACTTCAACTCAAAATGTCATCCCTACAACCATTAGTCATGGGGGCAATCCCTCTTCTTCATTTAATCCTCCATCTTTACCTATGTCTTCAATAAGTATTCTTATTATCCCTCAACCAATCAATGTGACTGAAGGGGGCAATTTATTCAATAATTTTATTCCTACTTTGAGTGTCCCTTTTCCTACTCAATCATCACCTATGCCTACTTATCATAATGACCCACCACCTTATTCTCAATCCATGCCTTCCTTAAATAGCATCACACCACCTTCTCAATCAACCATGTCTAACATCAATTCTTCTACCAAAGCCACCATTAGCAATCTTGCTCAAATTGTGTCTTCTTTACAACAACAAATTGCTTCCATGAGTCAATCCAAGTTTAGTGTGCCCACATTTGATGTTGCGAGCCCAATTTCCCTTGATATTGTTAAAGTTATCCGGCCTAAGAATGTTGAGGTCCCTCAATTGGAACTCTATAATGGAAAATGTAATCCTCTAACGCATGTCAAAACATTTCAAACCTTGTGTACTAGTTTTGCTTATGAGCAAACACTGCTTGCAAAATTGTTTACAAGAACACTAAGAGATAAGGCTTTACAATGGTATTTCTCTTTGCCTTCTTATTCTATCACTTCTTTCCAAAAATTAGCAAATGCTTTCACTCAACAATTTCAAAGTAACATTGGTCCTACAATTACCTTGACTGATTTAATGCATTATAAACAAGGTGTTAAAGAAAAAGTGACTGATTTCATTGGTAGATATAAGCATTTGTGTGCTCAAATTTATTTTCCTGTACCTGATAATGATATTCAAATAATTTTCATTTCTAATTTGCAAAAAGATACTAGGGAAAAGCTTCTTTTATCTGAGCTTACTTCCTTTTCGCAGTTGTGTGCAACACTCCACAATTATCAACAAGTTGTGAGTCAAATGAAGCAATCTACTCCTATGGCTCCGAGTGATAAGGGGGAGAGTGTTCAACAACCGTTTGCTTTACAAAGTTCAAACCAACAAAAATCTTCATCAAGTTCAATGATACAATCAACAACAACAATGTGAATGCTACAACAGGTGTACCTCCTATTTCTAAATTATTTAAAAGAGAAAGACAATTTACTCCTTTGAATGAATCTTTACATAGTATTATGTCTCAGTTGTTACAAAGAAATGTTATCAAACTTCCTCCTATAAAACCAATTGACCCATCTAAGCTTGCATCCCCTTATTTTGATAACAATTCTTTTTGTCAATTTCATCTTCAGCCTGGTCATGATACTGAGAAATGTTTTGCATTGAAATTTAAGATTCAAGATTTGATTGATAACAATACTATATCTGTGGTAGGTATGAATGATAAGGTAAACAAATCAATAGCTCCTCCTAATCAAAATCTTAAACTTTTTACTGATCATTTGTCTTCTCATACCTCTAACGTGATTGAGACTGAACATACCTCTTTCTCTCCCTATGATCTTACTACCACAGCTTTGAATTTAGTGAATATGGTAAAGAAACAAGAAACACCTAAGGACCCTTGTATTACATTTAACCCTAGTGAGACCATTAAATAACCCGATGGTCCTTTATACATAGTTGCAAAGGTTAAGGACATACCTTGTCATGGTTCTCTTTTTTATCCCTCTTGCATGGTTAATGTAATCACTGAGGAGTATCTTTTCACTTTATGATTGCATAAACCGATCTATGATGACACTAATGTGGTTGTGAAGTTATTTGATGGATTCTCTTGTCCTACCATTGGTTCTATCACCCTTCCTATTGAAGTTCACACTAAATATATGGATGTCAACTTTGTTATCATTCCTTCTTTTGAGCAATTCCGTGTGAAGATGGGCTACCCTTGGCTATCTTCCATGGAGGCTATTTCTTCGCCAATTCATAAGTGTTTGAAATTTCTCCACAATGGAGAAATCATAACTGTTAACCACAGATTATTTCGACCATCTGAAAGAAGCCCAAGTGTTCCTATTGATCTCTTTTGGCCTAAGCAATTTCAATCTCTTCCACAAAGGAGCGATGCTCTTTTCCAATCTTATCAAAAATGGAAGAAATATATGATCTTATCCTTAAGTCAACCTAGATCACCAACAATTGATATCCCCATCCTTCTTCAAGATGAAATCCTTCCCCTAACGGATAGGACTAATCTTCCTCCTAAGGAAGATCCTCAACCTATTCCTATGGATGTAACTATGCCTTATCCTAAGAAGAACAACAATATTTATTTTAAGGTTAGACATGTACCACCTCCCCATGATGGACCCGGTCTCCTTCCTACACCTAATATTCATGCTTTATATAACGCAGTTCCACATGAAAAGGGTTTTTTCGTGTCTACAAATGGAGTCTGAATCTGCAAACATGGTTGCACACCTGCAACTTACACACAAAAAAGAGAGGAAAAGGGGTTGGGATTGGGGGTTTGCCTTTAGGTCAAACCCCAATTTTGGAACTAACCAAATGATGAAAGAAAGTACTTGCAAGTAAATGTAAATGAAACATTGAAATGTAATTCACCTCAAGAGAGGTTGTAGATAGAAATGTACGTAGAATTTTTTGTGTGTAATTGAATGTTGAAAGGGATCTTCTCTTCAATGGTTGAATCCTTGACTTGAATGTAACACCTAGCCTTGAAGGGAAACTTGAGAATGCTCAATGTTGGAAAGGAATGCTCGAATGCTTGATTGCTTGAACTTACGATCAATTAAAACTTCCAACTTCTGACTTATGCAAGTGGGAAGGTAAATGCAACTTATATATTCATCAATTAGGGTTAATTGACTGATTTTTTGTCATAGTCCGACACAAAGAACATTTTCCCGCTTTAAGTGTAAAGACCAATGCAAAGATAGGATAGAGGGGGTCCAAAAGTAGGGCAGGGACTTGGATTTTTTGGAGGACCATGTGCACTTTCAACACGGTCCCAACAACTTTTCCTCAAAGTTGTAGGGCAGCTTCATCTCAACATATCATAGCCAGATCTAGGTGCACAGCTTCATCCCACACTTCTCTTTCAAGTTATAATCAGTTCTTTGCTACTTATACACTTAGTTTCAAAACACATAATTCAACCATTTTCCATTCTAAAAGAGGGGTTAGCTTTTCATTTCTATCTCACTATCAATTCATTTAGTATTCAATCTCTTCCCTAGGAGATTGGATCTAGTGAATTTCCCCTCCTCTTTTAATGTAATGTGGATAAAGTGTTTGAAGGGAAATCCGCAGTGAAACTTTCATCTCTCCTCGGAGGGAAGAAAATATTTCCTCTTGATCTCTCCATCATTCACTTTTCCCCACATCACAAGATGATCTTCAAAGCATGTTTGGATGTAACAATAGGTGGCTTTTCATGTGACTATGTTGCCCTCTCTTTGGCACTAGTCAACTCTTTTCGTTCAATTGGTCCCAAATATTCTCAAAACCTTTTCATTTTTGTCTTTCATTCTTGTTTTAGGAGTAGTAGTGTAGAAAACTAGTCCCAATGGTTGCATAGATGCTTATAAATTGGGGTTATAGCCAAAACTAGGAGTTTATCTTTCTTTCCTTGGTATATTTTCATTGGGATAATCTATTGTAGCATCCAATGTCTAAGCGTAAAGTTGGCGTAGGTCATTAAGACATTGCAAGGGAGACCCACCTTGGTTTTGCAGAGCCTAAAGTGTATGAGATCTCAGTCTTGTGACTGAATCTTGTTCGTTGGCAAAATCCTTCCTTGAGTTTGTTGATGAGTTAGTGGCAATTCCTCTAGAACTATGAGACCGTCAGTTTGGGAACCAACACATTCAACAACGATTCCCTTCTGATTGGACAACTAGCTTAGCAATACCTCTTTTCAAGAGTGGTGATGTCAATAATCCCTCTAATTATAGAACCATTATGATAAATCTTTTGTTTGCAAATTTATTTGGCAGTATGATAGAAAACAGAATAAGCAAATGGGCAGAAAAAAGTGATAAACATGCTAAAGAGAAAGCAGGTTTCAGACCTAAGCATTCCACAGTCGATCATGGTATTACTGTAAGGAACATCATTGAAAAATTTTGGGAGCAAAAAGAGGAAACTTTTTGTTGCTTTGTGGGATTCAAAAAATCTTTTGACATGATCCCTAGAGATAAGCTTTGGCAAAGAATGGAGGAAATAGGGGTTCCTATACATCTTAGGGCAGTTGTTCATAGGCTATATGAGGAGGTTAAATTCAAAATCCAAACTTCAATTGGCATCTTCAAAATTTTTAGGAGTGATATAAGGTTCAAGCAAGGGTTCCCTTTGTCCCCTACACTCTTTGGTTTGTACATTGACAAATTTGAAGAATGGTTAAACCTTCAGGAAAGGGATGGTGTTTAGTTGGGTGAATTTGTGATAAGGCTCCTTTTGTATGCAGATGACATTATTTTGATTTCTAGGCTTGCTCTTGGCTTACAAGAGAACTTAAACTCTCTTGAGCAATTTCATAGAACAGTTGGTATGGAGGTCAACATTAGCAAGACGAAAGTGGGTTTTCTCCGACAAAAGAAAGTATAACCAGCATAAGTTCTTCTTTGAAGGTAGTGTTCTTGAAGAAGTGGTAGATTACAAGTACCTCGGAATTGACTTCAACAAAAATCTAAGTTGGGAAGGTTGCAAAAAGAAGAGAATGATGGGAGGTTGGAAAGCATTCTATGCTTTTCAAAATAGGTGCAGAGAGGCAAAGTTATGGGATTGGAAGACTACCCAAACTCTCTTTGAGATTTTAGTGCTTCTGGTTGTACTTTATGGTTGTGAAGTATGGGCCAGCAACACCTTTGATTTATAGTGGAAATAAATTGAGCATATCCAAAAGTAGTTGATTACAAACAAGTTCAAACTCAAAAGCCCATTCCCCTATGATATCATGTTGAGTGAAGTGGGGGTTGCGCCTATGGAGGCAATCGCTTTGGCGAGACTCATTTTTTATTTGAAAATAATTGAGTAAATTGATGAGGGTCGATGGCCTAAGGTCATCTTCAACGACACATTATGCAAAAGAAAGAAGACTTGGATGCTACAAAATATCAAATGGTTTAGAAAATGGGATATATACTTGATCATGTGCCCCATGAATAGTAAGGAGATAGAGGTGTATGTTATAGATAAGTTCCACAAGTGCACTTGGGGTAAGGAGCTAAGGAGAAAGAAAAAATATTATATTGAAGATTTTAACCCCTCTTGTAACCATCAACAAAAACCATACATAGGGGCCAATTTATCGTGGAAAGCCAAAATCCTCATTGCTCAATTAAGAACTATCTCTCATTAGCTTCAATGCAAAACTGAGCATTGAAAAAGGTCAAAAGAAAATTGGGAGGAACGAGTGTGCATTTTTTGCACTTCGGATAAGGTTGAAACAGAAAATACTTCATTCTAGAATGTGACACTTTCAAGGACAGCAAGGACAGTTATGAAACCACTCTTGCGGATAGCTCTTGGGATAATTTGTTCGGTGAGGGGTTTATGGAGAGGCTAGGGGCTCTCATCATCACGCTGCACAAGAAAAGAGTTGTAATGCAGAAGTTGATTTCTGAAGGGGTTTGTCTCATAGGCTATAATTACCCTAATGGATGTTAAAATAATAATTTATTCTTCTTCTTCTATCCTCCTAATCAAGGGTATGGATATTGACCCCTGCTCCAACCCACTCATAAAAATATGTCATATGGTGTCATTAAGGATGACTCTACCAAGAGTGTATCACTAGCCCACATGTCAATTTCCAATGATATACCCTCCTTGATTGTCACTTGTTGATCATGGATGAGAAGCTTAAGAATTTGATACACATCCACTTAAGTCACAGTTATATCCTTTTGTTGAAAGATGGAAAGTAAATGTATTTACATCCCATTGCTACATGAGTGCCATGAGCATCATGGGGTGAAAACGCATCTCTAGGAGAATAAATACCTAGTAGAAGGCCACTTGACATAGTAGTACTGCCCGTTCCTCCATCAAAAGAGACAATAATCAACTCCAGAGAAGGGACACTATGATTCCTTTGTCATGCTTGTGCATAGTGAGTAGCATAAGAAAACAATCAAAATCCTCTTATATCATATTTTGCTAAAATTATAACACTTTAAGCTACTCAAAAATCTTTTTGTTATGGATGCTAGTGCGCCCTTGGATGTTAGTGCCTCACATGGAGGAAAGTGTTTCCTTTGGATAGTTGAGTGAAAGTAGGACACTTGTGTCAATCACAAATCCCTACATGCTCATCAAACGCTAGTGCATGTCGTGGAGTCCAACAAGCCTAAAAACTAGATAAAATTAAGCAAAAGGTACAAAAATTTCACTCACCTCACAAAGTACCACTCCTACTTGACTCCCTCTCAAGGTTTGTCTATCTTAGGTCATCAAAAGTCACATATTCACTAGACAATTGCATAAAATTGTATGAAACTATCACGATGAACAATAAAAATTTGATTTCTTATATGTATGATCATTATTTATGTATAGGTCAATCAAAAATCCATTTTTCTCCTATAACAAGTGATAAAACACGAGGTGACAAAAATTCACTCTCTTTTTTCAAAATCTCTTCCAAATTCTCTTTTTAATAATATTCATATCGTCCTGATAGCTTCTTCCAATTTCAAAAAAATGACACATTTTGATTTTGTACAATTTCTTTGAATGCTAAGAATAAAAACCTTGCAAGATTTGTATATTGTATATTGTGGAGCCTTCCCAAACTCAAACCTAGGGGCGTCACTAGTCTAGTTGATGAGTTTATGCATCCTCTATAGTATCTTTTTTTTGAAGCAATATTATAAATTTATGTATTCAGTTACCTACTTTAGCATGACTAATTCATTGGTGAATTAACTCGCTAGAGTGGGAACAAAATGTAGTGTCAAAAATTGCATAGTTACAGTGCAATTCCAAACTTACAGCTTGAACCCATCCAGATTTGGAAACTTATGATAAATCTTTATTTTTCAATATCAAAGATTTTATTCTATAATCAACAAGCATGAGGTATTACCAACTCGTAGCCTAAAATTTGGTAAAATTATCTTGAATGATAGCACCATGTGTGAACATCCGCATGATGGATTAGCTTCCAATGAATTTTTTAAATTCAAAAGCACACTTTCTGTGTGAACCATTTGTGACACATGTTGTAATGCTCAAATGAGAAAGTAATGCTTCTTCCCTCACATTCAAGCATACAAAAAAACTCATTTTCATCATTTCTTCAATGCATTTTATTTTTTAATGGAAGCAACTCTCTCTCTCCTTTGTTTGGAGAAACTCTATCAAAATCTTCTCTTCTTAACCATTAATCTTAAAGTAAATATTTAATTTATTGCAATCTCTCTCTCTCTCTCTCTCTCTCTCTCTCTCTCTCTCTCTCTCTCTCTCTCTCTCTCTCTCTCTCTCTCTCTCTCTCTCTCTCTCTCTCTCTCTCTCTCTCTCTCTCTCTCTCTCTCTCTCTCTCTCTCTCTCTCTCTCTCTCTCTCTCTCTCTCTCTCTCTCTCTCTCTCTCTCTCTCTCTCTCTCTGAGAATTGCATAAAATTATATGAAACTATCACAATAAACAATAAAAATTTGATTCTTATATGTATGATCATTTTTTATGTATAGGTCAATCAAAAATACAATTTTTCTCCTATAACATGTGATAAACCACGAGGTGACAAAAATTCACTCTCTTTTTTCAAAATCTCTTCCAAATTCTTTTTTTAATAATATTCATATCATCCTAATAGCTTCTTCCAATTTCAAAAAAATGACACATTTTGATTTTGTACAATTTATTTGAATGATAAGAATAAAAACCTTGCAAGATTTTTATATTGTGTATATTGTGGAGCCTTCCCAAATTCGAACCTAGGGGCATCACTAGTCTAGTTGACGAGTTTCTACATCCTCTATAGTATCTTTTTTTAAAAACAATATTATAAATTTATGTATTCAGTTACATACTTTAGCATGACTAATTTCTTCGTGAATTAACTCACTAGAGTGGGAACAAAATGTAGTGTCAAAAATTGCATAGTTACAGTGCAATTCCAAACTTACAGCTTGAACCCATCCATATTTGAAAACTTATGATAAATCTTTAAATTTCAATATCAAAGATTTTATTCTATAATCAACAAGCATGAGGTATTACCAACTCGTAGCGTAACATTTGGTAAGATTATCTTGAATGATAGCACCATGTGTGAACATCTGCATGATGGATAGCATCCAATGAATTTTTTTAATTCAAAAACACGCTTTTTGTGTGAACCATTTGCGACGCATTTTGTAGTGCTCAAATGAGAAAGTAATGTTTCTTCCCTCACATTCAAGCATACAAAACATCTCATTTTCCTCATTTCTTCAATACATTTTTTTTTTTAATGGAAGCAACTCTCTCTCTCCTTTGTTTGGGGAAACTCTATTAAAATCTTCTCAACCATTATAGTGATCTTAAAGTAAATATTTAATTTATTTCTCTCTCTCTCAACAACTCAAGCTTCCAAGCTAGTACCTTTTTGTCAAATCAATCACAAACATAATAAAGAGATCCCCAGCTATTGCTAATTCTCTGTGTTGTGCAACTTCCTTATTTTACATTTGTATAATAATATTCTTACATAGCAATATACATCTATTTATTATTTTGATCAAATCTATTTGTATTCAATGGTAGATTTCCCTATACACTAGAGTTGACACCATTATCAAGAATTTTATTTTTATACCATTTGTTCTAAGTCCTAATTGCATTAGGATTTAAAAGTTATATTTTATCTTCTTTATCTCTGACTGTGCATTGAGGTTGAAAGACCAAAATGGGGGTTTGAGCAAGACAAACACATAAACAACCCCCAACTTTTTCTTGTATCTGTGTCTATGCAAGTGAGGTCATATCTGATATTTGAGATGAATATTGTAAAATAATTTGAGCTAACTCTTGAGGGATGACAGTGTGGTGTGAGGATGTACACTCTACATGCTAGCCTCCTAGGTCAAGAGCTCCAACATCTAATATCATGTTCCTATCTATCTATGTTTTCATTTCTGATTAGAAAGAGATTTTTATTTAGGTTTATGGTTTTTGTAAATCAATTTTACCTATTTTCTTGGTGATTAATAGCTAGAAAAAGACTCTTTGATCTTTGTATAGAATGCTATTGATTCTGATATATGAAAGAAAAAAAAAATCTTATCTTTGTGCATAAGTAGTATTTTAATTTGCCTTTTTTCATGTAATATAAGGATTTGATAGTTAAAGTAGTTATCTTTGATTGTATCTAAAGGGCACACAATATATTGAGAGAGCGGTGAATCAATATAAGCCAATTTTAAACTTATTTAACATTAATTACCATTAATAACTTCCCCAAGAGTCACAACTAATCTCACATACAAATCATTAGAATAATTTTTGGATCTTAATTTATCATTAGTGCAACTAAACAAATAGCAAAAGAAATCACACATCAACACATAAGAACACTAAATATACATGGAAATCCTAAATTGAAAAACCATGGTGACAACAACTACTTGGATCTACTACCTAAAACCAGTATCACAAAAGTAAGATGGAAATTATAAAATGAAGTAGTCGTCAACCTACTAGAGACACAATGGCTCGCTCTCCTGCTCATTTCCTTGACTTCATCGTTGGGGTCTCTGCTCCTATTTTCGGGTCTTATGCGAATGCTCTATCTGCTACGGGCAAAAATTTGGCTAGCGATGGTGTTGGTCCCGAGGTTGTGAATTCTGCCTGCGGGGGAAGGTCAAAGTTTTATGTTGATGTTGCACCTGTTGGGGCTTTTTCGATGGTTGCCCATTCAAGCGAGGCTATCCGTGGAGATTCTGGGGGGGAGGCAAGGCTTCTGCTCACCCCTCTTTTTCTATTGTGACAGCTAGGGCTTCAGGACCTGTTACCTTGAGACGTGGGGGCAAGGGGTTTGTCCCTATGTCTTGTGTTGTCTCTATAAAGTAGAATAAAGAGACTGAGTTGGAGATAGACTACAATGAGAAGGTTTTTTCTATGCACAATGTTATCTGCAGGTTTAGGGGGTTTTGGCCTAGTCTCCCTCAGTTGCATTAGGTTTCATATCATTTTAATCTTGCATTAGTATCATTATCATCGTCATGTCATTCTTACATCTCATATCATACATCTCATTTTCAATAAACATCCCATACCATATGATAAGTCGATGCTTTAACATGTTTTTTATCAAGACTCTTAGGTCTTTGGTATCTTTTGGGTTGCATTGTGATAGTAAAGTATTGTGAATTGACTATATGTAATCCATGTTTTAAAACTGAACTTAAGAAATCATGTTTGAACTTTGTCCGTTAATTCCTGCAGCCAAATGATTTGTCCCTATGAAATGCATATTATTTAGAATAATGTCATATGTGAGTTAATGAAGGTATTAATTAAGTAAGATACATATGCATGTCCTTGTATGTTGTTTTTGTTTTTGTGCAGATAATAATTGATGCTGTTGTGGATGGTTTTCTTTCGCGCCTAAGGACTGGAGAATCACGTTCAGATAGCTGGAGGTCAAACTGAAGGAGATTCAAGCAAGCGCAATGTATGGCATAATCAGAGCAATTGTACTTCACCATGGGAGTTTAACTCTATTGCATATTGAATTCGCAAAATATCGCTTTGGCGTGCAAAGACTGTGGTTCAGTTTCAGATCCACGGTTCCTGCAGCCAAGCTCTCAATTATCTCCTTCATCTGACAATTATCTGCCTCTTCTTCTGTGCGTAACTAGGGTTGTCCATTGTAGTTGATCTTTTCTTTATAATAAGCTCTTTCTTCTTTCTGAGAGTTAGACAGAATGGAAAGGAATTGAGCAGAGTTTTGTCAAGCATTCTGAATTTTTCTCTTTTAGAATATGTAATCATTTTTTAGGAAGAAATGAATAAGAATATGTTGTTCTAATCTATTAATAGTTTTTTGCTGAGAGTTTGATATCACTCATCCAAGGGGGCCCACTTGGTGAGTGATCCTATGTTTAAGATCATTGAAGTTAGTTTTTACTTAGTTGCATTAGAAGTTCATGAGTGGATTGTTCCTGCAGCCACTGGAAATAGATCTGTTGACTGTTCCTGCAGCCAAGACAGAACGGTGTGATTTCTGTTATTTTCATTAGATCATTTCAGCAGTGTTTTGTGAAGCTTTCATTTAGCCTTTTATGATTTCTATTCCTACCTTTCCTTTCTGCATAATGTTAGTCACTGCAGTAATCCAGAATAATCATTTAAGGAGCTTAGTGTATATATATTGCAGACCCATTTCAAGTTTTACGTTCCTGGATTGACAACTAAATGAACACCAGCCATGAAAATAGTAAACTCTACCATATGAATGTCCAAACTTCGGATTGAGATTTCAATTAGAGGTATTATTATTGTCATTATAGTTGGGGTAGACATTTTTGGCACCGTTGTCGGGGATGGTGTCAAGCTAAGAACCTTTTATGATTATTATAGTTTCTAGTTAATTGTTTGAAATTTCATGAATCTGCATGCATAATAGAAGAAGAGATGCCAGAGGTAGATTTCTGCCCACTCATACTACTCATGTACATGATAATTTTCTAGATATAAACCCTTTTTCTGAACTGTATCAAGTCCCACAAAATTTGAATCATCCTGAGTCTGAATTTCCAGAAGGTAGTCTTCAGTTCCTTTTTGGTCCACAAGAAGAAGAATTGCCTATTGTAATAACCCCCACAAGTCCAATGCAAGGGAACCCACCTTCTATTGGAAATAATCCACCACCACCACCTGGTCCAACATTTGAGTTTCCCATCTCTAACCAACATGATAATGCTAACCTCAAGAACATTCCAACATCTTCACTTCCTAAATTCTATGGGTTGGTGACAAAGGATCTGGATACATTTCTGTTTGAGTTTGATGTTCTCTGTAGGAGTTTTGACTATACTACAGATGCCCATAGACTCAAAAATTTTCCAGCCACTTTGAAGGAGTCATCCTTAAGATGGTTTATGAGCTTGGGTAGTAGCACAATCAATACATGGGATGAGATGAAACGGTTGTTTCTTGCAAAATACAAAGATTATTGTAGAGGCACTAATTGTCATGGGGATGATATCTTTAGAATGACACAAACTGAGGATGAGAGCCTTGAGGATTATCTGGAAAGGTTTTTGTTTAGTGTCAAGAAGTCCAAGCATAGTACTCTGAATGAAGATTACCTCAAATTGATATTTTTGAGGGGTATCAGTGATAAATGCACCAATTCCTTAGATCTCATGGGGGTAGGTGACATTACATAATCTACTTGGGCCGAAATAGGAAAGATTTGCAAGAAGTATTCCAGATCTACTTCTAAGAAGAATAGGATATTTAAGCCAGGGGCACCATCATCATCATCTAGAACTGGAGTTTCTAGATTGGAACTTAGCCATTTGTTAAAAGATTTCAAGGAGGACATTATAAACAATATGGCTACTCAGTTGGATACATTGGCAGCTAAGAAGAAGCATGAGGAAGCTAATGCATTTCTTGCAGAATTTTGTCCTCATTGTAAGAAACAGAAGAAAGATTGTAGATGTAAGATGGTTGCAAATGTTGAAGTACCTGATTTCAAACCAATTCAAGGTGAGGATGAACAAGTCTTCTATATTGCTCAAAGAAGACCAAATTTTCAAAGACAAGGTATGCCACCTGATCCACTTTCCTTTTCTGGTTATAGTGGTAATTCTTATGCACCAAATAACCAATGGCAACCACAGTATTCTCAAAATTTTGGTAATTATCCACATTGGTATGGATCACAAGGCCAAGGAAAGCAATTTGCTAATCAAATCCCCAAGTGGCAACAGCCACAGGGAAACTGGTATCCACCTCAGGGTTCAGGAAACTAGTTTCAAGGGAATTGGCAACCTACCTCTCAATGGAGGGGAAACCCATCATGGTCATCCCAATCTTCTGGATATCAGCCCCCTGCTCAGCAGCCACAACCTCCTGCTTTAATGCCACCTCCTGCAGCTACAGCACCACCTCCTAAGACAACACAGTTGCCTACTCAACCATTGCCTAATCCAAATATCAAATCTCAGCAATAACAACAAGCTTATTCAGTTGATGCTAATCAATACCCAGCCTATTCTTTATCACTAGATGATATTCACCTTCGATCTGGCACAACTCTACCTAATCCCTCTCAACCAACTATTACTGAGGTACAAGAAGAGCAACCAATCTCTGATCCTAAAGATGTAATACCTCATAATCAAATATTACCACCATTTCCCCATAGACTGAAAGACAAAGAAGTTTCCACTGAACAACAGCAAAGCTTTGATATTCTTGATCAACTGAAGCATATTTGTGTTAAAATTCCATTGTTGCAAGCAATAAAGGATGTCCCAATATATGGTAAGGCATTGAGAGAAGCATGCCTAAAGAAACCTGGCAAAAAGAAAAAGGATCCACAAACAGTTCATGTTATGGGTCAATTGGCTGATATTATGTTAGGAAAAATTGCTATTCCAAAGTATTATGATCTAGGTAGTCTTGTTGTGAGTATAGTCATTAATGGCAGTCAAATAAAAAATGTTCTAGTTGATCTAGGGGCAGCCATTAATGTAATGACAAGGGAAGTAATGAAACATCTAGAGATAGATAGTTTAAGGGCTACACCCACAGTTCTCCAACTTGTTGATGGCTCTGTAGTAAGACCTGATGGTATCATAGAGGATATAGTAGTTATTCTAGATTCCTGAGAATATCCTGTAGACTTTATGATTTTATCTCCAAAAGCAACATTGGGGGGATATCCAGTCATTTTGAGAAGACCATGGCTTGCAAAAATTGATGCATATATTGGGTGTAGATCAGGAGACATGACTATTTCAGATGGCAGTTTCACAAAAACATTAGCCTTGTATTCCCCTGCACAACCTCGGCTTGAGCAGCAGCAAGCTGTTTGGCCTATTTTGGGAGAGGAATCTGAAGAAATTGACTCTATTAATCACCTTATGATGATTAATCGAGTGTCACTCATGCAGTTATATGATGAAGAATCAATCCTTTATAAGGTCTTGATAAATGAATTAATAGAAGACCAAGAATTACAGGAATTGGTTCTGAATATTGCAGGGTTGGACTTTCCTGCAACCACTGATATCTTGCATACCTTGTTGCCGCAGGAATTGTCCTATTCTCATATTTCTGATATAAATCATATTGATCTTACTATCAAGATAGAGGTTGAATTGAATAAATATTTGAACATCAATAAGAATATAGCAGATACTCAAAAGGATAGCCTAGTAGACTTGTTGAAACTCCATAGAAATGCTTTTGCATGGGATTACAAGGATATGAATGGAATTGATCCAGCAATTTGTACTCATCACATTTACATAAAGGATGAGTGTTGCCCCCTCAGACAACCTCAAAGAAGAGTCAATCCTGCCTTGAAGGAGATAGTTAAAGAAGAATTGCAGAAATTGTTGAAAGCTGGGTTTATTTATCCTATCTCTGACAGTCAATGGGTATCACCTTTGGTGATAGTTCCTAAAAAGGGAGGCAAATGGAGAGTATGTGTTGATTATAGAGCCTTGAACTTAGCCACAAGGAAGGATCATTTTCCACTACCATTTGTGGATCAGGTATTGGATTCTCTTGCTGGTAAGAGATATTTTTCATTCCTGGATGGATTTAGTGGCTATAATCAAATACAAATAGCTCCTGAGGATCAGGAGAAAACAACATTTACTTGTCCATGGGGCACTTATGCATATTCTGTTCTTCCTTTTGGGTTGTGTAATGCTCCATCCACTTTTCAAAGGGCAGTGATCAGTATTTTTTATGATATTTCTCAAGATATTATGGAAATTTACATGGATGACTTTACAACTTATGGTTCTAAATTTGATCAAGCATTAGGTAATTTGAAGAAAGTTTTGCAGTGGTGTGAAGACTACAACTTGTCTCTAAACATTGAGAAGTGTTTCATTATGATGGAAGAAGGAATAGTCCTTGGTCATCATATCTCTGTACAAGGCATACAAGTGGATCCAGCAAAGATTGAGGTTATTCAGCATATTAATGACCCTGTGAAGCAGAAAGATGTGAGAACTTTTCTTGGCCATTTTGGATACTACAGAAGGTTTATCAAATATTTCAGCAAAATTGCAAGTCCCTTATATACACTGTTTACTAAAGATGCAGAATTTAAATGGACCTCAGCATGCAATGAAGCTTTTTTAAAGCTTAAGCATGCTTTGACTCAAGCACCAGTTCTAAAAGGACCTAATTGGTCTCTACCATTCCAAATCCATACTGATGCATCTAATTATGCCATAGGAGCAGTGCTGGGACAAAAAGTTGACAAGTTGGAAAATGCAATATATTATATCAACAAGAATTTGCAAGGACCTGAATTGAATTATACAATTACTGAAAAGGAAATGCTAGTTGTCATATATGCCCTTAACAAGTTTAGACACTATATTACAAGGTATCTCATATTTGTGCATACAAATCATACTGCAATTAGATATCTCATGAATAAGCCATCAATCACCGGTAGACTGGCTCGCTGGTTATTGTTGATGCAGGAATTTGATATCACAGTTGTTGATAAGCCAGGGAAGTCTAATGTTGTTGTAGATTATATTTCACATCTGCAATTGCAAGAAGATTCTACAATGATAGATGACACTTTTCCATATGAGCATTTGTTTCTCATACAGGCTCATACTCCTTGGTATGTTGATATTGCCAACTATTTAGCTACAACTAAGATGCCAATTTCTTTTTCTCCTAAGGAAAGAAGGTTGCTAGTCGAAAAAAGTTTTAACTTTTCATGGATTGTTGATTGTCTATTTTATACTGGACTTGATCAAGTCATGCAAAGATGTGTCAGAGAGGATGAAACATATGACATCTTGCATGCATGTCATGATGAGCCATGTGGAGGTCATTTTGCTACCAAAAGGATAGCATTGAAAATACTCAATACCGGTTACTATTGGCCTACATTACACAAGGATGCAGCTCAGTACACAAGGAAGTGTGACAGATGTCAGCGAATGGGCAAACCTACAAAATCTGATGAGATGCCACTATATCCTCAAATATCTGTTACACCATTTGACAAGTGGGGATTAGATTTTGTTGGCCCCATTGATCCACCTTCTAATGGCAAATATTATATCTTAGTATGTACAAACTATGTGACAAAATGGGTAGAGGCTAGAGCTATGCAACATGCAAGAGATAATAAGGTGGTTGAGTTTCTCTATGAAGAAATATTTACAAGGTATGGAGTACCAAGGGAAATTGTCTCAGATCAAGGACCTCAATTTACATCAACATTGATAAAAGTTTTGGTCAATGAATACAATATAAGACACAGGAAATCTACCCCATATCATCCACAATCTAATGGCCAAGTAAAAGTTACCAATAGAGAGCTTGAAGCTATTCTTACCAAAACAGTGTCTATCCACGAGAAAGATTGGTCTCATCGGCTTTCAAAGGCAATTTGGACATATAGAACAACATGGAAAACACCAATTGGATTCACACCTTTTGAGATGGTTTATGGCAAAACAGCAATGATGCCTATTGAATTTGAGCATAAAACCTTGAGAATAGCTCTACAACTGAATATGACATTGTCTGAAGCACAGAAGGAATGCATTCAGCAGTTAAATGCTCTTGATGAATGGAGAAAGATAGTTGTTCAACAGACAGAGTTGATTCAAAACCAAAGAGCCAGATTGCATGATAAATATATCAGAGAAAAGAAATTCAAAATTGGTGACTGGGCACTCCTGTATGATTCCAGATATAAGGATGCTATGGGAAAACTCCAAACAAGGTGGTTGGGTCCTTATGAGGTAGAAGAAGTTTTTCAGAATGGAGCAGTCCGATTGTCCACAATAGATCCTGTTCGATTTAAACTCTTAGTGAAAGGACACCGACTACGACTTTATCACAAGCCAGCTACTAGAGAAGAGTTCCTGCAGCAGTTTGCTCCCCATAATGAAATACAAGTTCCTGCAGCAAATGGCAAAGTTCATGCAGCAACTGCAAATGATTCGGTATCAATTCATGAGCTTCCTATTGCACTTGAGCATGTTGATAAAGGTGATGTTCCTGCAGGCTCTGCGGTGAACTTATTCACTGTATCATAATAAAATATTTCCATGGGAATATTGTTCTTCGTACATAGAGTTCCATCTACTACATTCCATCCCACTTTCTTACCTGTCACTTCATTTCATTTCGCCATCATTTTCGCCCAATTGCAGGTATGTGTATATTGTACTTTATTTTAATTATGTATTTATTAGTTCATTATGATTTTTATCCTGTTTAAATCCGCTCCAAACTCGAAATCTCGTCAGCCTGTGTGGACATGTGCTAAGTTAAGTTTGGGGGGGGGGGGGGGGGGGGGGTACTTGATGGTCCTTTTTCCCAATAAGATTTATTATTAGTTTTTTGATATCCTGAATTGATTTCCTAACTAACATTACTTATGATGATTATTATTTCACGCGAGTGAATAATAAAGTCTGCCGCCAAAATTAAGATATGTAGATTTTAGTTTTTGTGAAACTGTCAAACATTTTGGTGAAGCTGCGAAATTATTAGAGTAAAAGATGGGTGGTGATCTAATTCACCATGAACCAATGGTCCATGAAGGGTTGATGCAGGATGTTGTCTGTGTGCATTATTTCCAAAACCACGGCTGGCTGGATTATTTCTTGAAAATCAGGGATTTCAACGACGAAATAGCTACGGAATTTATGCATTCTTTTGATGAAGGAGAAGCTACAGTTAAAGGGTTGGGGGTAATTGCTACCGAGCAGCGAATTGCAGAGGTCACAAGGTTGCTGTAGGGGGGAGAACTCTTTCCAGAATCAAAAGATGCAAGGAGTGTCAGGGCAGAGTTCACAATTTCTACTGACAGACCCTTAATGGTGGATAGACAAGGGACTAGAAGGGTTTCTTTGCCAGCACATTAGCCTTAGGTAGCTCTGTATATTATGCAATATATTACATGTGAAGGATGGTATTCAAATCTACATTCACCTCATTTCAAGTTACTTAGTCATCTACATCATGACCGGCGAGTTAATGTCCCAAATTTCTTGTATCATATCATTTCTATAAGTGCTAAGGAGACTAAAAAATATGGAAATCGCTCTATTAGCCATCATGGACTGGTGAAGTTGCTTGTACAACGGTCCCTGAGAGATGTTTCACAAATGGAATGGGGTGTGTTTGAGGATATTCTGCAATTTAGGGTTGATGAAGCCCCTATTAAAAATAATCCGCCGACTCAAGAAGAGATTGTTGCAGAAGATCTTTCTAGTGAAGATGAGGGTTTGTTGGTTGCTGAAGGAGCCACAATTATTATGGAAGGAAATATTGAATCAGAGTCAATCGAAGGACAACCCTCTACCTCTCTTCAAAGAGATTCACCTATTTTGCAAAGGGAAGGAAAAGAATTGGAAAAGGATGAATCAGATGAAGAATTTGTTATCCGGCCACAGGAAGCACATATTCCTCCTACAGCCAAGAGGCGTTGAACAAAAACAAAAACTCCTGCATCTGTTTCAAAAGTGTATGTAAGGAGAACAAGAAGGAGGACACAGAAGACTCAATCTATGAGTAATCCAGCAAAGGTTATTGCAGTAGAAACTTCGAAAGAAGAAGATGTTGCAGAGAAGGAAATGCAAGAAAACCCTGTGGAAGTGGAAATTCAAGAAAACCCTGCAGAGGAAGAAATCCAAGAAGAAATTCAGGAAGAAGTTGTAATGGATAAGCTAGCAAATCTTGCTTCAGTGGCATTGCAATGTGAAGAATTTGTTGATGATGTTCTACAGCAGACTGAAGAAAATGTGGGAGATATGTCAACTTAGAATAAGGAGTTTGTTGAAGAAATCCCACGGTCTAAGGTAGGACCTATTAGACCTCCTTCATCCCTAACTAGTTTATCAATTGCTTTAACATTTTTTAGGCAATGGGAAACAGAGAAGGATAGGTTGCAAGGGATAATTAATAAGCAGCAAAAAGAGATTGAAAAGAAAGATAATAGAATTAAAGAATTGGAAGCTAAGGTAGAAGAGATTTATGGTATGGTTCCTGAGATAATGCAGTGTAGGGAACCCCCAAGAATTTATGCAGTACATTTGAAAGAGCGGTATCTGAATTTCAGACTAAACCGCATTGTTAGGGACCTTAATCCATCCTTGGAAACACCTGAGGAATTCTATCATGCATATCAAACCTCCCCACATGCTGTAAGGAATTTGTTATGTGAATTATATTTACATAACTATGTTGTACCCCAAGTCAGAGAATGGAATCTTTTGTTGTACATTGGGGATATCCATCTCAGAGCTCTAATGTCGTGGATCCAAAATGAGATGATTATAGGACCACAAGCTAGGGAGTTTGAAAAATTGGAACTTGACTGTCCATTGTCATTGAGGAGGGAATTAGAAGCACCCAGGGTTCTGTATTATGATTGGCAAAAGTTGCTAATAAGAGATTATGTTAGTAAGATAGTACTTCTAATGAGAGAGGAAGTATATCAAGCGTATGAGCAATTGGTTCAGACCCACAAGACAACCGCACTAGAAGGGCTAACTCAATGCTGGAATCATCTACCAAATCATTTAAAACTAGGAGATCCTTACTCATTACAAAATTTTCATGCAGCTATACAAAGAGCCTCCAGATACATACAACTAGGCAGGGAGAAATCCAATAACTGGTTGCTATTAATCTTTCAGCCTCTGATCCTTATGTGGCCACTTTTGGCATGCCAACCAACAAAACAGAATTATGATGCAGTTGTGGAAGAAATAGCTAGATGGTCCAGGTTGGAGGAAATGAAAGGATTTTATTGGAATTTGCCTTCCAAGGGAACCAGACAGGACACTGTTGGTGATTTTAGAGTTTTAGCAAAAATCAGAAATTTTCCTTTTGCTATAGGAGCGGCAAACCCTTAAAGTTGGGGGGCTTGATAAGTCGATGCTTTAACATGTTTTTTATCAGGACTCTTAGGTTTTTGGTATCTTTTGGGTTGCATTGTGATAGTAAAGTATTGTGAATTGACTATATGTAATCCATGTTTTAAAACTGAACTTAAGAAATCATGTTTGGACTTTGTCGATTAATTCCTACAGCCATGCCAATTTATTCCTGTAGCCAAATGATTTGTCCCTATGATATGCGGATTATTTAGGATAATGTCATATGTGAGTTAATGAAGGTATTAATTAAGTAAGATACATATGCATGTCCTTGTATGTTGTTTTTGTTTTAGTGCAAATAATAATTGATGTTGCGGTGGATGATTTTCTTTCGCGCCTAAGGACTGGAGAATCACGTTCAGATAGCTGGAGGTCAAACTAAAAGAGATTCAAGCAAGCGCAATGTATGGCATAATCAGAGCAGTTGTACTTCACCATGGGAGTTTAACTCTAGTACATATTGAATTCACCAAATATCGCTTTGGCGTGCAAAGACTATGGTTTGGTTTCAGATTCATGGTTCCTGCAGCCAAGCTCTCAGTTATCTCCTTCATCTAACAATTATCCACCTCTTCTTCTGGGCGTAACTGGGGTTGTCCATTGTAGTTGATCTTTTCTTTAAAATAAGCTCTTCCTTCTTTCTGAGAGTTAGACAGAATGGAAAGGAATTGAGCAGAGTTTTGTCAAGCATTCTGAATTTTTCTCTTTTAGAATATGTAATCAATTTTTAGGAAGAAATGAATAAGAATATGTTGTTCTGATCTATTAATAGTTCTTTGCTGAGAGTTTGATGTCACTCATACAAGGGGGCCCACTTGGTGAGTGATCCTGTGTTTAAGATCATTGAAGTTATTTTTTACTTACTTGCAGTAGAAGTTCATGACTGGATTGTTCCTGCAACCACTGGAAATAGATCCCTTGACTGTTCCTACAACCAAGACAGAACGGTGTGATTTATGTTATTTTCATTAGATCATTTCAGTAGTGTTTTGTGAAGCTTTCATTTAGCCTTTTATGATTTCTATTCCTACCTTTCCTTTCTGCATAATGTTAGTCACTACAGTAATCCAGAATAATCATTTAAGGAGCTTAGTGCATATATATTGTAGACCCATTTCAAGTTTTACGTTCCTGGATTGACAACTAAATGAACACCAACCATGAAAATAGTAAACTCTACCATATGAATGTCCAAACTTCGGATTGAGATTTCAATTAGAGGTATTATTATTGTCATTATAGTTGGGGTAGACACCATACATCTCATTTTCAAGATACATCTCATTTTCAAGATAAATCTCATCATCATCATCTAGTCACATTCATCATTGCATCCATCACATGCATATCTATCACATCATCATAGAATATTTCTTCACTTTCATATCTTCATCATCCATCTATCAACATCAACTTCAACATGTCTTATACAGGATGTATCTTTCTTGAAACCGAACGTTTTGATCAAGTCTTATACAAGATATATCTTTTCTGATACCAGACGTTTTGATCATCTTTGTCTTATACAGGAGGTTTCATTCTTGAAACCAGACTTGATCCCAATCTTATCAATTCTATCAATCCATTTCATCTAATCCATTCTATCATGTCTTATACAGGATGTATCTTTTCTTAAACTAGACATTTTGATCAAGTCTTATACAGGATATATCATTCTTGAAACTAGGCGTTTTGATCATCTTTGTCTTATACAGGAGGTGTCATTCCTGAAACCAGACTTAATCTCAATCTGATCAATCTTATCAATCCAATCAATCTGATCAATCTTATCAAACCCATGCATGTCATCAACTATCCACTCTTATATCTTTCAAATAACATTCCTCTTCTTTCAAGAGATCATTTATGTCTTTAGTGCACAAACGATCTCCCGAGGGGGCATTATCATATTGAATCTCCATATCAATTTCATATCAGTTTCATATCGACACTGGCTTCATATCAAATCAATTTTTCATATTTGGGGCATCATATCAAATCTTGACATCAATTTCATATCAGTCTCATATTGACATCAGTCTCATATCAAATCAATTCTTCATATCTGGGGCATCATATCGACAACTTTGGCAACAACATCGTATCAAAAAAATTAATGACAAATTGAGCGTTTTTCTTTGAATCAACTGTGGTCACACGTTAACTCAAAAAGGGGCAAAATGTAGACACCTAAAAGTTGCACAACAAATTAAATGAAGTTTATTCATTTAATTGTCTCTATTTCTTCCAATTAATTAAATTAAGATTTAATTAATATCCCTATTTCTCTAAATTAGCCTATTAATCAAATTAAAGATTTGATTAATATTCCCCTTCTTCTATCCTAGCCATTTAATTAAATTCAAATTTAATTAAAATCTCCCTCGTAGCCATTTAATTGAATTTGCATTTAATTAAAATCTCCCTCATAACCATTTAATTAAATTTACATTTAATTAAAATTCTCCCTCTAGCCATTTTAATTAAATTCACATTTAATTAAATCCCCATTTCTAAGCCATTTAATTAAATTTACTTTAATTAAAATTCCCCCTCTAGCCATTTTAATTAAATCCCCCCACTTGCAAAATCATATTTAAATAAATCAATATTTATTTGAATCTATCAAATGCAAGTTGCAACCAATAATTAAAATAAAAATCCCCCACTTGCAAAATCATATTTAAATAAATCAATATTTATTTAAATCTATCAAATGCAAGTTGCAACCATCAATTAAAATAATCAATTTTATTTTAATTAAATTCTATTTTTCCCCACACTTGCAAAATCCTACATCTCTCACTTGCCTCCTAAACCTCTTCTAGATCCTTCTAGAGTCTTCTAGATTCTTCTAAACCCTTTTAATTAGCCTAATCAACTCCTAATCATGTCCTTTCCCTAAATTTGAGGAGGTCACTTCTCAAATTTAGAAGAAAGTCTTCTAAATGCATTTAAGACTTTATTTCCTTCAACAAGCTAATATGTTGGGTTCCCCAAATTTGGAAGGACTCTTACAAATTTGTCCCCAAAGTCTTCCTAACCATTAATGGTTAACTCAACCTTCCCACATGGTTAGAGACTTTCTCTCTAACTTAACCCTCAGCTAACCCAACGGTCCCATCAAGCACTCATGGGTTGCACAAGAGTTTACCCTTTGGGTAAAGGCTTTATCCATTGGTTATCCACTAACCTAACCATAACCTTACATCCTAAGGTAACCTACATGTCTCCTCAAGCATTTAATGACTCTTACATCTCCTCTCAAGCCCTCTCAAGGTGACATTTGTCAACTTGGGATTGGATTGAATCCCTCACATGGATTGATAACTTTCAATCATAGCTCTTGTTGAAATTATTCAATCTCAACCCTCCATTGCCTTATTTTCCCTATAAATAGAGTTCTCATTCCTCATTCTCCATATCAAGTCTTTTGTGCATCTAAATTATAGTCACATTGTAGGTTAAGAAGCTCTCTTTATCAAGCATCCATATCATAAGCCTTTTTAGTTTCATTTAGCTTAGATGCATATCTTTTCTTGGTTAATTAATTCTTCTAGTATCATCTTAGCTTTCAATTTGGAACTCATCTAAATCTTAATCATCTAGTTTTACATTTCATCTTCATTATCTCATATTAGCATTTCACTAAGATCTTAGTTGCATTTCCATTTAGATCTTAGAATCATCACATATCCCTCATTCTTTTGGTAGTCATCCTATAGATCAAGTGCTCTTCCAAGCTGAAAGTCACCTTGATTTGAAGGATCCTTGGAGAGATAGAACAATGAGACGTGCTTAAGATCTTTATTTCATTTGTTTGTTCTAATGATTTTTTATCTCTAACGTAATGTCTCATTGGTGTATTTGTGTTGTTTTCCTCTCTCATGCAGATACCACAATATGAGCATACACAACCCTTTTTTCTGAAACGTTTAATAAAATTCCGATGTGGGTTCGGCTCTCTTATCTTCCCCTACATTTGTGGGTTGATTCTCTTTTTGGGGAAATTGGCAATGCTCTTGGGGATTTCTTGTTGGTCGTTAATGAATCTAATGACCTTCTTCATTATACCTTTGCTCGCATTTTGGTTGAGCTTGATGTTTCTAAAGGACTGCCAGTTGAGATTGTTATCAATTCTTCTAAGGGCAGTTGGGTTCAAACCCTCGACTATGAAGGGATTCCCTTCAAGTGTCGAAGATGTTTCAAAATGGGTCATGCGGCTCAGAGTTGTAGACTTGAAAAGAAGATTGTGTCAGCCTCATAGTGGAAAGGTGCTTTAAATCAGCATTATATGGTTGTGAAGAAAACCGATTTTCATGAGGTTCCTAATGCGGAGGGTCTGGTTACTGTTGTCTCCTCTCCTGTAGTCTTGGATTCCTGTAGAGGAGCTGGTGAGGCTTGTTAGTCATCCCCACTTCTTCCTGTTGACCCCTCGAATGGTGTTCCCCTGCCTAGTGGTATTGGAGTTGTTATTTCTGGTTCTATTCATGTTGTTGCTTTGCATGGTGGAACCTTTTGTTCTCCTAAGAAGGAAGATGCTATTGGTTATTTTTCTCATAGTTTCATTGTTTCAAGTTTGGGTTCGTCTGATTGGACTGGTGCGGCTGCCAAGGTTGAGGAGGGTTGGATTACTGTTAAGGGAAAGAAATCTAAAATGTCAACTCCCTCTTTTGACATGACTCTTCAATCTCACAAGAGTACCACTAAAGGTAAATCTTAAGGGACTCTCTGTGGATGTTCGGATTGTCACTTGATTGGGTTTTTGTTGGTTTTGTTGGTTCCAAAAACCACAAATTGGAAAACTTAAGGATTTTCCAAGCCCTTAACTGATCCAACTAGCCTTGGCCAACGAACAGGGATGGTCAAAGACCAAATCCCTCTGCACTTAAGGCTCCACTGAACCTAGGTGGGTATACCTCTCCCTCTCAAGCACAAAAAGAGTTATTTAAAGTGGATTTAAGCTTTATGGTTAGCAAATGCAAAACTGGAAAATGATTGTTCTACAATTATGCTTTATTGTGTGCTTTAAGTGAATGCTTTTGAAAAAATATGAAAGTGATTATGGTTTTATATTAAGAATAAGAATGCTTTTAGGAAAATATGCAAAGATCAGTTCATATAGGGTTTGGGAAGAATGTTTCTCTATCAAGGACCTTAAATGCATAACAAACTAGGACCTTAAAAGATAAATAGCAGACCAGTGCCTCTATCCGGGGATATTTATGACACTTTGTGGAAAAGAGATCTTATCAACTCTAGAGACAATATTAATCATCAACTATGAAGGTTTCAGTATGTGTTACACAAACAATGAAAACCCAATCTCACATTTAATGTAACAGCATGTGATGGCACATCGTAGCAAATCAAATGACAGATTTATCAAGAGGACAAAGATAACTCATCAACACAAAAGTATGCACAATATCTAGAAAAGAAACAGAGAACCTTGTATATTAATCTTTAGGAAATGATTGCATACATAAGTTGTACTTGAAGATACTCCATTACAGTCTGTTTGCACAAAAAGATACTTCTTCTTCCTATAGACTTCCCTAAAACATATAACTTGCAGTCCTTCCTCGCAGTCTGTCTCCCCCCAGTCTTTCTTCGCCATCTTTCCTCCCTTATTACATACAAAAATGACTCCCTGTAAGTATGTGAATCAAAAGACATATATGAAAAGACACACCCTTTCATACACAGAAGGGAGTTACAGACAGTTGCATTCCAAAAGACACACCCTCTGGTTTAATAAACAATTACAAATGAGAACCCTAAAAAATACTAAATGATGCTTTAATAATGTATCTTTTATTCTTTGCCTTGACAAAATTCCTCGACAAATATTTATCATCTTCTCAATATCTCCTCCACACAAGATAAGCCAATCAAATTCCTTGATTTGAAAATTAAACATATTCCACCTTAGATTTTAGTTTGAAAAGTCAATAATCTTTATATAAATACTTGTTTAAAATAATTCAATAAACCAAAGTATTTACATTTTGCGAAAATAATTTTGCAAACATAACATCCATTTATATAAAATAAAACTTTACCCTAATATATATATTCAAAGCACTTATTTAGGGTAAATAACATATATAAGTTTCATCTTGATGTGCGTTCAAATAATAACATAAGGTAGTGTGATATGATAAGAATATACTTCCCTTTTGGAAATGACATCAGTGAATCAATATTCCAACCATGTGATAAGAATGCATTTTCACCCTTTTAGGGCAATTCCAATAGATTATATACTTGCAAAAATCAATCAAATCGTTAACTATATGATGTAAATAATTTACCCTAATGAATATGTTCAATTTATTTACCTAGGGTGAAAAGAACATTAAGGGAATATAAAATGACATAATAATATATCAGAACCTATTTAGGTCATCATATATCACATACACTTTTCCCTTTTGATAAAAATATTACAATTATAACTTTTCAAAGGCAAGAAATAAAATAATATTTTAACCCTTATCAAAGTGCTATTGTTCTACACAATAAAAACATAATTAGATATTTATTCATTTCAATAAATATAATTTACCCTAAAACATTAAATGTATTGATTAAAGTAAAAATATTTACAAGAGGATAAAAGGAAAAGTATAAAACTAGAATCCAATGTTATCTATGATTTTACTTAAAGCACTTTAGAAATAAATATATTTCATCGTACTAGCAAAATATTTCCTCTTCAATTTTCAAAAGATAACAAAAATAAATAATATTGGAATATTATTTACATAGCAAGATTAAATGTAACAAGTGTCACATAGTGGCTAGTACTTGTCTTGTTTTTAGTATAGTTTTAATAATAATTATGATTTAATTTTAATAATGATTATATTTTAAAAATTATAATAATTAAGATAAAATAATTAAAATAATTGTTTCATAATAATTAAAATTTTACTACAAAAAATAATATAAATTAAAGAAATCCTAATAAATTTTTAATTTCACAAAATAAAGTTAAATAATTGAAATAGTTTTAGATTTAAATCTACTTTAAAAACTAAAATATAATAAACAAAATGTGTAAATATAACTATATAAAAAATTCCATATTAAGAAAAATTAAAATTAATAATAAATAACAATAATCTTGATAGTTAGAAAAAATGATATAAATTAAAGAAATCCTAATAAATTTTTAATTTCACAAAATAAAGTTAAATAATTGAAATAGTTTTAGATTTAAATTACTTTAAAAATTAAAATAAAATAAACAAAAATGTGTAAACAAAATTATATAAAAAATTCAATATTAAGAAAAATTAAAATTAATAATAAATAACAATAGTTTTGATAGATAATAATTTTATTAAGTCAAATTAATTAAATAAAAAATAGTAATTATTTTTTAAATTCATTGTTATTTAAATATAATTAAATATGTATAAAAGTATAATTAGTTTTAAACATATTAATTCAATAAAAAAAACTGTAACTAAATAATTATTATTATAAATATATATCCCTTAAAATTTTATACAATTTGATACTTTTATTATTTGATTTGATTATAGATCTATTCATGTTATATTAAAATATTATTAAAATAATATAACATTATAAAATTATATATTTATTTTCCTCTATAAAATATCTATAATACATATAGCAATATAAAATGCATCACAAAAATTAAATTAAATTAAATTAAATTAAAAAATTAAGGAAAAAGAATAAGTAATATATTTCTAGCTATATAGTTGCCACTAAAACTAATTATTTTGGATTTCCTAAAAATCCGCTTATATACTTACTCCCCATTGGAAATAAGTAAAATCTTTCTCCACAGAAAATGGCATAATCAATTTACTAATGAAAATTTTATATTAGCGATAATTGGAAAAATAAAATCTTTAATGATATGATCCCTTATGCAAAAATAATTTTGCCCTAACAGAGA
The DNA here is from genome assembly GCF_030272615.1 of Cryptomeria japonica. Classification (NCBI taxonomy): domain Eukaryota; kingdom Viridiplantae; phylum Streptophyta; class Pinopsida; order Cupressales; family Cupressaceae; genus Cryptomeria; species Cryptomeria japonica. The sequence goes on along the minus strand of NC_081410.1, from coordinate 407,768,469 downwards.
TATATTTATCTTTTTCTTCATTATTTTAGGGCAAAAGATTATAGTGTAATTTCCCAAATCTTTAAGTGATTTTTCTTAGAAATGAACTAAGAAATAAAATCACTTAAAATAAATTCTCAAAAAGTAATATATTTAATAAAAAATATTTGAGAAATAATTACTTTTAAGATTAAAAAGTAAAAATGATATTTGATCATCATTCTACCTCTAATTTAAAACAACAGTAAAATATTAAATTAATATACTTACCCTTGTCAAAAATTAAAACAATATTACCTTTGTAACCTCATTGGGGTAACATAACTTCTCGGGATTGGCACATTATATCCTACAACTATACCAGATGGCAATGAAGACTTCTCCTTTTAAAACTGCTTCAAACTATGCAGGAAAAAAAAAAATTCTCCTGCAGCCGATTTTGGAGTAATTTCATTGTCAACTAACTGGGTATCCAAATGCCATGAAAAATGGCCAAAAGTTATGATAATTGAAATAAAGCATGGGTTTTATTTCAAATTTCAAGTATCTCGCCAAATTTTGATACTTGCTTTGTAAACTGGCCTGCCAAAGCTCTCGTGGGCAATATAAATTTTAAAATAACACATCAAACGAGCTCCGATCTCTGTGAAAATTAAAATAGAAGCATTTGACATCAAAATACTAAGTGGGTTGTCCTCTGATTGTTCAAATTCAAAAAACAATTCTGATGCATTTTTATGTCGGGATCATGTCAGAACTTCTTCGATTCTCATGAAATCTTACGGGCACATATTCCCATATACCAAAGAAACTTTCACCAAACGGTTTTCCAAGATCTTTTCTGAGCGCGGAGATTTTAATCACTAAAGTTGACAACTTTTTAATCCTAAAAATTTCACTAACAAACATCTGAAAATTGTCTTTACTGTTGCCTTCAAAAATATGAGAAACGAGCTAACGAAGATCTGAAACCTAGAAAATAGTTTTATTTGCTTACAGGGAATCATGTGGACCAATTCATCTGATAAGATATATATCCGGTCAATAGATGTTAAAATCCAAGGAGAGCACTGAGTCAACATTGTAATCCTACAAACAACAATTCTAAAAAAACTCCATTTGGTTTTAGCCAATGAAAAATACCAAATAGATTCACAACACTTTGAAATTCAGCATCAGGCTTCATTAAGACGTAAATAATATAAACAAATAATTTGTTTGACCTGATGACTTAACGGAAAAGAGCTATCAATGCCTAATTATGACCTTTCTGATAAAATTTCAATTCATAACTTATACGTTCTAAGAAAGTGTACATAAATTAGCCTTAAGAGAAATAGAAATTGTAATCAAGAGGATCTATAATTTGGCAAAGAACATACTTATGGTATACAAAATGCATATGAACACTTAAATTGACATAATAATGCTTAGGTGAGAAGAAATCATGATTCGAAAAGACATACCTGGAATGATTTCGCCTTTGCAACCATATACATACTTGAAAATTGACCACCTTGTTCATGCATCAAAGTAGGTTGCAGGGAACTCGGAGTGGAATACATACTTGATCTTAATAATCACAAAGAGAGATTTGCTTCCTAGTATGAATCTGGAACCTTAAAAATTGAAAAATTTTAAAGGTCCAATAGTGGCTCTTTCTGGGGACGTACGCTCCCTGTTAGCATAACGAGATCTCAGTTATCTCTGGAAAAGAAAACCATTAGATAGCACCCCTTCTGTAGGTATTCCTCATAATTAAAATTGGGTGGCCCGAGGCCCCCCAAAAATTGACGATATTCCCTTTACAATGTCAAATACCTGATTTTGGTCATGCAATAATATGCACCTTCTAACAACATTATTTAGTTTACCACTCCCACTGCTTGATATATTGTTCCTTATCCTGCTATAAAACTTTTTTCCAATATATTTAATTAACTTCCTTGTTATGTGATACACATAATCTCTTTCATCCTCTTGTATCAACCTTAATTGAAATAAAGTATATTTCAATAGTATTTTACCCTTATTCTTACATTCCTTTTCTTCCTAACAAATTTTGAAATCTCTTTTGTCATATGTGAATTTCATCTGCATATGAGTTTCAGAACACCATTCAAAATTTCCATTTTTATATTTTGCAACATTCATTTGAGGGATTTTCCGCTGGCTTTTTCTTTTTGGTTCTATTCCTCTCTATTTCTCGTGGCTTTGTTGTTTAAGTCTTGCTTGTAAAGGGTTTTGGGGCCCCTTCAAAACCTGCTTTTTCATTAATCAAAAACATTCATTTGAGGGAAAATATTTGGTAAACTTTTTTCCCTTCCTTTTTCTTGCAAAGTATTCGTGCCTCCCAATGAAATGTCTAAATTGGGATTAACACAACCTATGTTGCAATTTTTCAAACTTTTTATTCCTTTGGGATTATGTTCCATATAATTCATTTTTACTGTATCCTCGTTTTTGAAAAATATCTTATTTTCCTCAAATAGTAGATTAGGGCACCCATCACATATGATTTTACTATAATGTAAACTTGATAAAAAAATTATATCTTTAAACACATTTTATTTTTCCTTGTGTTTTGGAAATAACTTACCCTTTTCACATAAAGACTCAGGGCACATGTCCCTTTCAACAATGTCATGTAGAGACATTATTTCCTTTTCTCCCATAGTTTCACTATATAGTGTTTTTGAAAAATTAAAATTATTTCCAAACACGACCTTTTATGTATTTTCTTTAACTGATTTATTTAAGAACATAGGAAAATCCTTTCTATCTCCTTGAGAATCTTCATGTGCTTCAATACGTAAGAAATCATACAGCAAATCACAATACATACCTTTACCAAAAGTATCTTCCTAAAAATCTTCATCATTGTTCTTTGTTGAAGCTCCTTCAAATCTGTATGCCGAATGTAAATCCATTTCATCTTCACATCCTAGATGGTCAGTGTTTATTTCATAAGAGGGACTGAAAAAGAATTCACATTTAGAAATAATTTCCTCACATTTCTATGAAGTCTCATGATACTGAAGAAAAAAAATTTCAAAAGGATTTTCAGGCACATATTCCCCATTACACTCCTCAGTGTGTATGTATTTCTCATTATTCCAAGAATCGTCATTTGTTTTGTCCACGGGAAGACTATCCTCGTTGATTTTTTCCTCTGACATATTATCTCCCTAGGAATCATTATTTACTTCGTCAAACACACACTGAATGTACCTTAATCCATTAGTTTGTTTATTTTGAAAAAAAATTGGACCGTTTTTCTGAATATATCTTTCATATTCTATGTCTAATAATTCGGAAATTTCTTCCACACTGAGAGATTCATCATTTTGATATTGCATATTGTTTATTTCCATACAAGTCCCATCAATAATGGAATCTTCTTCAATCTAATCCAAACTTCCTTCTTCATCAAGGTCCTCTGTAAATTTTATCCTGCATTCATTATCTTCTGCAGCCATTTCATCAAGTAGATACCTGAGCAAATTATACAACTGAGAGTCATACCCTAACTTATATATCTTATTTAATAACTCATAAAATGGAGGCTTGACATCTGAAGATATCTCTTGATTAACTTTGAACATCCTCATGAAGAACTCTAGTGCAGATTCATCTTCTTGTTTTTTTATATTTAGAAATTCATCCAAGGGAGACACATAGGATTCTGCTTCCATAGTGTATTTGTGATCTTCCTCTAGCTCATAGCATATAATTGTTATCTATGTCTTGTTTTATTTCTTTATCTTTTGTATTTAAATCTGCATATAATTGTTAGTTCATATTTGCTTCGGATCTACTTGAAACCCTAACACATGCTTCCTTCTTCACCTGCATCATTAAATACATCAAGGAACCATTGCTCCAACTCCCTCCATGATGAGATGCTTTGTGTAGGGAGTGACTCATAAGCTTCTCTTGCATTATCCTTCAATGTCCTAATGAATAGTTTCATCACATAATCTTCTGCATAAATCTCATAATCCTTTATGAATGTATAAAATACATCCAAATGATCAATTGTTGATTCATCATATTCCCCATGGAATTTTGGTACAAGCTGTGAAAGTTTAGGGAATAACTTGTTTGGAATACATTGAAAGCTACTAAGATCCAACGACCTGATGCCATCTGGAATAAAACGCTTTCTTTGAAACATTTTCAAAAAGGAAATTTTTCATCTCCCTCTGGGTCTCTTCCCCTAGTCGAGTCACCAATTGAAATAAAACTTCTTATTAGGTAGAATCGCCACCTCCTATGGAGGAAAAATAACTTATTAAGCTCTTGGGTTCTTCCTTCCCGTAGAGCACCTTAAATGAGATTTTGGATTTGATGTTTTACAAACAACTCCCCAGTAGAGTCACCAATCTATTGTGGGACTCGGATGGGGAAAATAAAACTTATCGAATCTTCAATGAAAAAACACTAGAGCTTCTAGGTGAATGTCAAACTATGTATGACAACTTTCCAACAAAGTCACCAATCTATTGGTTCCCAAAACCACAGATTGGAAAACTTAAGGATTTGCCAAGCCCTTAACTGATCCAACTAGCCTTGGCCAATGAACAGGGATGGTCAAAGACCAAATCCCTCTGCACTTAAAGCTCCACTAAACCTAGGTGGGTATACCTCTCCCTCTCAAGCACAAAAAGAGTTATTTAAAGTGGATTTAAGCTTTATGGTTAGCAAATGCAAAACTGGCAAATGATTGTTTTGCAATTATGCTTTATTATGTGCTTTAAGTGAATGCTTTTGAAAAGAAATGAAAATGATTATGGTTTTATATTAAGAATAAGAATGTTTTTAGGGCTTAAAAGAAATATGCAAAGATCAGTTCATATAGAGTTTGGGAAGAATGTTTCTCTATCAAGGACCTTAAATGCATAATAAACCAGGACCTTAAAAGATAAATAACAGACCAGTGCCTCTATCCAGGGATATTTATCACACTTTGTGGACAAGAGATCTTATCAACTCCAGAGACAATATTAATCATCAACTATGAAGGTTTCGGTATGTGTTACACAAACAATGAAAACCCAATCTCACATTTAATGTAACAGCATGTGATGGCACATCATAGCAAATCAAATGATAGATTTATCAAGAGGACAAAGATAACTCATCAACACAAAAGTATGCGCAATATTTAGAAAAGAAACAGAGAACCTTGTATATTAATCTTTAGGAAATGATTGCATACATAAGCTTCACTTAAAGATACTCCATTACAGTCTGTTTGCACAAAAAGATACTTCTTCTTCCTATAGACTTCCCTAAAACATATAACTTGCAGTCCTTCCCCGCAGTCTGTCTCCCCCCAGTCTTTCTTCGTCGTCTTTCCTCCCTTATTACATACAAAAATGACTCCCTATAAGTATGTGAATCAAAAGACATATATGAAAGGACACGCCCTTTCATACACAGACGGGAGTTACAAACAGCTGCATTCCAAAGGAGACACACTCTGGTTTAATAAACAATTACAAATGAGAACCCTAAAAAATACTAAATGATGCTTTAATAATGTGTCTTTTATTCTCTGCCTTGATAAAATTCCTGGGCAAATATTCGTCATCTTCTCAATATCTCTTGCACACAAGATAAGCCAATCAAATTCCTTGATTTGAAAATTAAACATATTCCACCTTAGATTTTAGTTTGAAAATAATCTTTATATAAATACTTGTTTAAAATAATTCAATAAACCAAAGTATTCACATTTTAAGAAAATAATTTTGCAAACATAACATCCATTTATATAAAATAACACTTTACCCTAATATATATATTCAAAGCACTTATTTAGGGTAAATAACATATATAAGTTTCATCTTGATGTGCATTCAAATAATAACATAAGGTAGTGTGATATGATAAGAATATACTTCCCTTTTGGAAATGACATCCGTGAATCAATATTCCAACCATGTGATAAGAATGCATTTTCACCCTTTTAGGGCAATTCCAATAGAATATATACTTACAAAAATCAATCAAATCGTTAACTATATGATGTAAATAATTTACCCTAATGAATATGTTCAATTTATTTACCTAGGGTGAAAAGAACATTAAGGGAATATAAGATGACATAATAATATATCAAAACTTATTTAGGTCATCATATACCACATGCACTTTTCCCTTTTGATAAAAATATTACAATTATAACTTTTCAAAGGCAAGGAACAAAATAATATTTTAATCCTTATCAAACTGCTATTGCAAAAAATAAGTCATTATGCCTCTCTTACAATAAAAAACATAATTAGATATTTATTCATTTCAATAAATATAATTTACCTTAAAATATTAAATTTATTAATTAAAGGTAAAAATATTTACAAGAGGATAAAGGAAAATTATAATACTAGAATCCAATGTTATCCATGATTTTACTTAAAACACTTTCAAAATAAATATCTTTCATCCTATTAGCAAAATATTTCCTCTTCTATTTTCAAAAGATAACAAAAATAAATAATATTGGAATATTATTTACATGGCAAGATTAAATGTAATAATGTCATTTCAAGATAATGATTTAAAATATTAAATAATAGAAAATCATTACAATAAACCTCAAGTGAGAAATACTTACTGCTTCTGCACACAAAATGGCATATGCAAAAATAATTTTGCCCTAATAGAGATATATTTATCTTTTTGTTCATTATTTTAGGGCAAAAGATTATAGTGTAATTTCCCAAATCATTAAGTGATTTTTCTTAGAAATGAACTAAGAAATAAAATCACTTAAAATAAATTCTAGTGCGGCCTATTTTGGAGTAATTTCATTGCCAACTAACTAGGTATCCAAATGCCACGAAAATTGGCCAAAATTTATGATAATTGAAATAAAACATGGGTTTTATTTCAAATTTCAAGTAGCTTGCCAAATTTTGATACTTGCTTTGTAAACTAGCATGCCAGAGCTGTTGCGGGCAATATAAATTTTAAAATAACACATCAAACGAGCTTCAATCTCTGTGAAAATTAAAATAGAAGCATTTGACATCAAAATTTTAAGTGGGTTGTCCTCTGATTGTTCAAATTCAAAACTTTTTTTTGACGCATTTTTATGTCGGGATCAGTTAGAAAACAATTAAAAGGCAAGTCAGAACTTCTCTGATTCTCATGAAATCTTACGGGAACATAGTCCAATATACCAAAGAAACTTTCACCATGCGGTTTTCCAAGAACTTTTATGAGCGCAGTGATTTTAATCACCAAAGTTGACAACTTTTTAATCCTAAAAATTTCACTGACAAACATCTAAAAACTGTCTATACTTCTGCCTTCAAAAATATGAGAAACGGGCTAACAAAGATCTAAAACCTGGAAAATAGTTTTATTTCCATACAGGGAATCATGTGGACCACTCCATTTGATAAGATATCTATTCGGCCAATAGATGTTAAAATCCAAAGAGAGCACTTAGTCAACATTGTAATCCTGCAAACAACAATTCTGAAAAAACTCCATTTGGTTTTAGCCAATGAAAAATACCAAATAGATTCACAACACTTTGAAATTCAGCATCGGGCTTCATTAAGATGTAAATAATATAAACAAATAATTTGTTTGACCTGAGGACTTAACGGAAAAGAGCCATCAATGCCTAATTATGATGTTTCTGATAAAATTTCAATTCATAACTTATACGTTCTAAGAAAGTGTACATAAATTAGCCTCAAGAGAAATAGAAACTGTAATCAAGAGGATCTATAATTTGGCAAAGAACATACTTATGGTATACAAAATGCGTATGAACACTTAAATTGACATAATAATGCTTAGGTGAGAAGAAATCATGATTCGAAAAGACGTATCTGGAATGATTTCGCCTTTGCAACCATATACATACCTGGAAATCGACCACCTTGTTCATGCATCAAAGTAGGTTGCAGGGAACTCGGAGTTGAATACATACTTGATCTCAATAATCGCATAGAGAGATTTGCTTCCTAGTATGAATCTAGAACCTTAAAAATTGAAAAAATTTAAAGGTCCAACAGGTTCTTTGACTGCTATTTGTAATGTTCTATCTTTTGTAGCCTCTCTCTTTTGGTTTTTTGTTTTGATTCTAAACCTTTTAGAATCTTCTTTCTAAAGGGTTTTGGGGCACCTTCAAAACCTATTTTTGCCTTAATCCAAAGCCTACTAGAGACACCAATCCTCTATTTTATTTGTAGGCATCGACCTACAAGAGACACCAATCCCCTCAACCAAGATTTGCGCACCTACTCAACAAGTGAGACACCAATCCCACTAGAATACAATAGATATGAATTGTGGACCTTCAAATTGAATACGAAGATTGCTTTTGATCTAAACAACCTTCAGAACCTCATCCTATACTTCTTATGATATTTTGATGTAACTACAAAATGATTGAGATGCAACTCTTATTGCATCGCTCCAAATTCACAACAATTATAACACATATTGGATAACTACATTGATACGGATACAAGAAATGAACCTATATGCACTATATATATGAATTACAATATGTACTATATTCACATGTTAGCCTAGAACAAGATTACCACATTAACAAGTTGACCACAAGCATAACTCTTAGCCAAACATGTAATAGGCTAGTCTCGAGTCGATGCATTACCCTAGAAGAGGGAACATGCTATGTGTCACCCAATGTAAACTTATCTGGTTCCAATGATCATTCACTTGATATCTTCGGTGAGCACACATTACAATCCTATGACACATCAATCTAGAACAACAACCTAGTCAACCAACTCACACAATGTACATTATGTCACTTCTACCTTTCAATCCACTAATGATCAACTCTATGAACTTTTGAATTTGACAAAAAATGTGTAGACATACTCTCCATCCAAACTGTAGGTCATAACTCCCAAGTGCGGTAGAATATGAAACAAGACAAGTTAACAATGTAAACACATTGTTTGAGGAATAGACCTTAGTAACATAGTGCATACACATCCAGATCACCTTTAGCACCTGAAATGGATGTAAGACAATATTACAAACATACTCCAATTGATTTCGCAACAATTTGTATTTTTTAAACTCAATTTCTCAAACATAGATATTATGATACTTATGGCTATACAATTACATGCTTATTTGATGTCACTGTGAGCTCCTTTGATATAACATTCAATTACCTTTGACACATCTTTGACATCAATTACATGTTCAAAAATCTCCCCCATTGTCATTGATGGAAAAAACAAAATGATGTTAGCACACCAACACAAACAAATATTTTCTAAAACTTCCTAAGTAACACAACTTTTGCTTCTCAGCATTTGAAGCATTTTGAGTTCCTTTCTCCCCCTTTGACATCAATGGCAAAGGACAATATTTTAGGTTCCTTTCTTCCCTTTCTAATTTATATGAAAGATACAACATTCCAAATTCCTTTCTCCCGAATAATCTCCCCCTAAGTTTCATACATCATCAACTCATCTACTCTTTCTAATTCTACCCAAACTATGATCTGAAACACTCTGCAAGACACCAAGTTTGATAGTGATAAGGAGTCAAGTCTCCCCCTCAACTTATACTTCCTCTTGATTCCAGAGGATGGTGCCACCATTCCCAACTTCTATCAGAGATACTCAAAAGTCTCTTTTGGAAGTGGTTTTGTGAAAAATTATGCAATTTGCTCCTTTGTCTCAACATATTCTAGCTTCACCGCTTTATCAACCACCTCTCTCAAAAAATGATACTTAATAGCAATATTTTTTTTCCTTGAATGCATTACCGAATTCTTTGAAATACTTATATCACTTGCATTTCCACAAAGAATGGAAATGGGCTCATCAAATTTTACTTTCATATACTTCAAATTTTGCTTCATGCGTAAAACCTAAGTGCAACAAGAAACTGCTACAATGTACTCTACTTTTGTTGTAGATAGGGATATTGAATCCTACTTTTTGCTCAACCATGACACAAGACTATCACCAAGAAAGAAGGCTATGTCACTTGCACTCTTTTGATTAGCTATACTTCTGGCCCAATTTGTATTTGTATATGCAATCAGATTGAAATTTTCACTCTTGGGATACAACAATCAAAAATACGTTGTTGCCTTTAGATATCTGAATATCCTCTTCACTGATTTCACATGGGTTTTCTTAGATGTTGCTTGAAATATGGAAACCATACCAATTTCATGTATGATATCTGATATGGATACAGTGGCATATAATAAACTACCAATTGTTGACCTATACGAGGTTTGATTTGAGCCGATTTGTCATCCTTGCTCAAAATACACCAACCATAGGTGTACTTACTAGTTTTCAATCTTTCATATTAAACTTACTCAACAATTTTATTATGTACTTGGTCTAAGAAATGAATATACCCTTCTCTGATTGAGAAATCTATAAACCAAGAAAAAGCATTAACATTTCAAACTCTTTCTGCATAGCATCCCAAAACTCCTTGCACATTGCATCACTGCTACCTCCAAACATGGTGTCATCAACAAAGACAACAACTATCAACAACCGATCAATGTACAAATTGTTGTCTGCACTACCTCTTCTGAAACCTTCTTGTTCTAGATATCTATTCAATCTGGAATACCACGCTTTAGGGGCCTACTTGAGTTCATAAAAAGTCTTATTTATCCTACACACAAAATTTGGTTTGTTTGAACACCTTAACCCTTCCCATTGTTTAATGTAGACTCCCCCTTCCAACTCTCCATTTGAAATGGACTTGACATCCATCTGATATACCTTGAAATTCTTAAATGTCGATAATGCCAAAAATATTCTAATTGCCTCTAATCTAGCTACCAAAGCAAATATTTCTTCGAAATTAATTCCCTCAACTTGAGCATATCCCTTGCATAGCAACCTAGCCTTATTCTAGATCACTTTGCCATCTTCATTCAACTTGTTTCTAAAGACCCATTTTGTGCCTATTACATTCTTATCTTTAGGTCTTAGAACCGTCTCCCAAGTTTCATTCATCTTAATGTAAGTTAATTATTCCTCCATTGCTTGTAACCAACCCTTCTCCTTGCTTGCCTCTACATAATTACTTGGTTCAATCTTCGATAGTAAAGAAAAGTGTACTTGTTTGTTTTCTTTCTCAATTCTTCTTTAGGTCTAAACTCCATTGTCTTTATCTCTTTCTCAATTCTTCTTTGAGTCTAAACTCCTCTATCTTTATCTCCTATAATTTGATCTTTAGAATGATTCTTCAGCACATGCTTAGCTAGAGTCTCAAAAGCATATGATTTCTCTTTTAGAAAAGTAATGCAAGTCATTCTAGAGTAATCATCAATAAGCATCATAAAATACCTATCTCCTTGTAAACTCTTTGTCCTCAATGGTCTACACAAATTTCTATGAATCAAATCCAAAAGTTTGTAGTAGAATACTCGTTGGTAGGAAATCTAGTATTTATCAGCTTGCACTCATGGCATAGCTTACAACTAGTAGATAGAGCGTTCTTAATATTTTTCATATCTATTACCATTCAAAATTAATGTCTCAATATTTTGTGCCCAAGCCAACTCTCTTCTCTTTGTATGGCAAAACAATTATGTCCATTGACCTCACTAAGGTATCATTGTTAGTCCTACTTCCCTCCACAATTAACTCACTAGTATCAATCTTCCTAAGTGTTGAATGAGAGAGAATAGCATCATTTATCACGCATCTAACTTACACTCAGGAGAATATGTTTCAATCCTTCTACATATAAAACATAATAAGTTTTTGTCTTTCTACCATCAAGATTCAAGGTACTCTTATTAGTAATCTTGGCAATAGAGTTATTACCAAGAGTTACATCTCATCTCCCCCATCAAACTTTTTGAAGTTCATGAACTTGCTCTTGCCTACGGTCATATGAATTGAACATCTACTATCAATGATCCATGTATTCTTCTCCTTGTGAGCTTGAAGTGTAGTATGAGCTACTAGGGACTTCTATGATCTTTGTTATTTTGATTTCTTCTTCCAAACCTTCCCGAACTCATTGTTCTAACTTATGGAGTTATTTCCTTTAGCATCCAATTTAGGAGGACTCACAAAATTGCATCTACAGTTTTTTGCAATGTGCCCAAAATTGTTGCACTTGTGACAAATAATGAAATCAAACAATGGTGCAAAAACATTTTTGCTAAAGTCATTTATTCTCATTGGAACATTTCTACAGTTCATTGCCTTAGGACCAAAATGATGCAATTAAAGAATTCATATTCCCACTCAATCACAGTTGCATCACTATTAATCTTAGTCTTTAATTAGTCTTGGTTGCATCAACATTCTTTATTTTGTATGTTTCCCTCAACCTATAGCAAGAACCTATAGGTGTTTTTTAATACTACTCATTTTTGAAATGTAACTTCATGAACAAGCAAATAAGTTCTATATATCCCAAAGGTGAAACTCAATACAAATAAAGCCATGCAAGTGAAATGACCCAAGACTAGATTGCAAGAATAGTCTACTCTCATGCCTCAAAAATTTTGAAATACCTTTGCCTTAGTCTCCTAATCATTTATCCAATTCTAATTTCTATTAATCTTTTGTATCTTAGTCAAAGAGGTAAAAGTTTAACAATGCTCTATAATCCAAATAAGCTCTCTAGTTTTTCTTAGCATTTTCAATTATCTATCTCCACTACTCAAATATTTGTTTGCATTTATCAATCTCAACACTCAATTAAGGCTTAAATTTAGATGTTTTAAATACAAAATGTGATTTATATCTCAACAAGATCATCTCTAATATTCATGGGAGCTACTTTTATTTTTCTAAGGGGCATAAATAACAAAGAAAGATAATCAATTTTTGAAATGCATTCTCCCGCTCCCTGCATTTTGTTCGTTGCAAACCCCTCCCTGCCTGCGACTAAGTCGGTGCCTGGTTTCGTGGGCATTCTCCATTACGGGAGTGATGCACCTGTTGAGGGTTGGGTGGTTGCCTCTCCCCATATTGTGGACGGATTCTTTGTTGAAACCCTTTCGTTTGGTGTTGCGACTACTTCAACTCCTCTTACTACGATTCATGTTGGTGATGCTAATGGTTTGGGGGTTCGTCCTTCTGTTCCTGTTACTGGCGAAGCTCCTTCCTCTGATGTTGAGGTCAGGGTTGGTGTTGCTGGTGCCAAGTTCCCTGTTATCCCTCATGTGGGTGCTAAGCCCAGACCTCCTTTTGCTAGGAATCGTAGCTTTGATCGTGTGGCTGGATCTGCTGCCCATCCTTCCAAGGGGGTTCGTCCTCTTCCTTGTGCTAAGACTTCCCTTGTTGTGGTTTGTGGCCTGGAGGTTGTGGAATGTTGATTACTATCAACGCAGTGCTTTGGTCTGCAGTTTTGTTGGGTTTTGGCCTTCTCTTCCGGACCTTCATCGTTGGGTGAGTGATTCTTGGAAGCCTTTAGTGGCTCATGGCATTGAGTTTTTCCCTTGTGCTAAAGGCTTTTTCGTTGCTTCTTTTACCTCTACTCTTGATCGTGATTTGGTTCTGGGAAAGTTGTGGGCTTGGAGGGATATCTCCCTCTCTATTTAACCTTGGACTTCTTCCTTCAACCCCCTTACTGAATCTCTCTATGTTCGTCCGGTTTGGGTCCGCCTCCCCAATCTCCCTCTTCATTTATGGGAGCCTTCTTGTTTCAAGGCCATCGGTAACTCCATTAGCAGCTTCTTGAAGTTTGATGATGCCACGTTCTCCATGGGTCATTCTACCTTTGCTCATATATTAATTGATGTCGACATATCTCTGGCCCTCCCCAGGGATGTGGTTCTTATGGTTGGGGAGAGGCCTTGGACTCAGCCATTGGATTATGAGGGCCTCCCCTTTCACTGTCGAAGGTGCTTCTCAATGGGTCACTTAGCTTCAAACTGTTCTCTCTCTCGCCGCAAAGGTGTTGCTACTTGGTGGAAGGGTGCTACTAAAGATCACTTGACTATTAATGCTTCAGACTCTATTTTGGTTGAATCCTCTCGAGATGAGGTGGCCCTTACTGCTGATGAAGCCTTTGTTGATATTACCGCTACCATGGACTCTTCTGCCCCCTTGGCTCCTACATTTGTTGCTCATGCGCCTCTGCTTCACTTTTCTCCTGGTGATTCTGCTCTTCTTGTTGTTCTACAACAACATTTTGTTGTTGTTTTGCAACAGCAATCTGGCAGTGTCTCTGCGGGGTCTTCCTTGTCTGATTGTTTTTTGAATAATCTTAATGACAGTGGCTTTACTGATGGTTTACAAGAGGGATCCTTTCCGCTTGGTCATTCCCTTGATGGCCCCGAGAGTAGTATCTCCTGGACTGTTGTTTGTCGCTGCCGGAAAGGGAAGTCCTCCCCTCTGCCCCATGGATTGGGTGTCCACACCCCTCCCTGAGTTGGGTTTGAGTTGTTGAAGGTTGGACAAGTTCCCTTTGTTCGACCTTGTTGGTCCCGGGCTTGCTCGAATGTGTTGTTTTTCCTGCCTGTGGGCTTTTCTTTTTTTGATAGTCTCTATCTATGTTAAGGGTCAGTGCCCTAGTTAACGCTGCTTTTTTAATCAAAAACAAAGAAAGATAATCGACTTGGTAGAAGGATTAAAGCTTCTCCTTTGTGGAGTTGCTCTATATTCTCACATGAAATTGCACCCTTGCTAAAGTTGTTGCTCAACATTCCAATTACACAATGGAAGTGACCTCAAGGTGTGGGACCTTGCAAACGAGGTCAAATCTCTAGAGAAAGTTGGCTTCCTCTCTGACCTAGATGCAAAGGTATTGGTCTGACCCAACACTTACTAAATCTAAACCTAATCCTACCCCATCGGTTGCCATGGAAAAGGGGAATTAACAGTGCATAAAAGGGTAGTGATGCACCTAGATTAAAATTTTGTCTTCCTCCCTAGGATTGCACAAATAATCAATGAAAATTACCAATGAAAGTCGAGGTCTATAGGACACTAAATGGAGCAAAAATTACCCATAATCAATACACAATATATTAATACAGCATACAAATCTAGAAACGATGGTAAACATCCATACATGCATAGTAGTGATGTAAAACATGTATGTTTTTGTAAAGATCAAACGGAAGAACCATAACAATGAGCACAAAAGTGTCTTTTATTTATTACAAGGGTGTAGCAAAAGCAATCACATGGCAAAAAAGAGGTAGAAACCCTAGCTGCCAACAAAACTAATGAAATATAGACATCTATACATTCCAATCCAATTTGGGCAACCTAGGAGGTGTGAGAAAGCATTCTTGACATCCCTCACATGCCTTGTATTAATGAATATGTTGATTGAAGTGCAGGAATGATGAAAATAGCCCCCAAGATCTATGATCTGGGGATGGAGTTCTAACAAATTGAGCACTTGCAAACAATAAATGAGACATGGACACCATTTTCCTCTTTAAATCAATGCCAAAAGAATGAAAGCCATATTTGTATGTCCCAAGGATCAAAATTTGGTGGTAGTCGGAGTTGGTGAGTATTAATGATGCTTTTGGGTCGACGACATGTCATATGGAGCTTATCATTGGAGTTTTGAGCTTGGGCCTACCACATACCGCTTGTCGATTGAAATCAAAGACGAGCATGGAACCCCTAATAACCTAATGAGATGACCTTTTGTCAGCCATCTGACATCAAGTATGATGCTTGCTAATGAGGAAGGGGAGGATGAGGGATGTTGAAAGACCTCCAACAATGACATTGGCAGAGAAATGGAAGGGCATGACATTAGCAAAAGCATCAGGCTTTCGAGGAAGGAATAGATGGTAAGAAGGTATGCGAAAGCTCTAGAGTCTAATGAAAAAATTTGGAGGAATGCAAAGTGAAGGGAATGGGTCGGGGATCGTGGATTGGGAAGGACACGTATCACATGCCAAAAGAGAAAGAAAGGGGAAAGCCCAATGGCAAGAAGGAAAGGCAGATGCCAATGGCCCAAACATTAATAAACCTAAAACTTAGTCAATTTCGCTTCTGCTTCACCCATTCTAGTACACTTTATTAAACCTTAAAATGACATCACCAAGATGGAGGATGAAGAGGGGTGACCTCAATTGAGATGATGTTAGTGCAATGAATGACAATGTTAGCATAACATAGATGCAAGAGAAAGGACCCCTTTTTCCTTGGATGCTCCAATGTCGATGGTTGGAGCTAGGCTTAGAATTTGGAACCAAGTCGGACATTCTAAGAACCATTGGAAGCTCTAACATTGAAATACTTTGCCGCTTTTGCTTCCTTCTTCAGTATCGTTGGCGATTGGAACTTTATCAGAAACTTGAAACCAATCGGGTGCTTTAGTGGTTTCGGGAACCACTGGAAGCTCTAACAAACATGCCTTGGTCATTTCATTCTTTGATTTCCTTCTGTAAACAATTGAGGCCGAAATGGGAATCGGAAATACCATCTACGATTCAGGGGTTCCAATAACCAAACAACGCCGATGGTAATTACTAGAACAGTTGTTGACATCAATGGTGGATCTTAGAACTAGCAAAAGCTCTTAACAGCTGTATCTTGGCCAATTTTTATCCATTTTTTTCTAAATTTGAATTGGAGATGCCCATCTAAGCATTCTACAAGGTGAACGATTCAAAAAACCATATGCTTAGCTAATTTTAGAATTTTGAGTTTTGATTAACTAGCTAAGGTAGCGGAAGGTAAAAAAAGGCGGCCACTAATCAAAAAAAAAAGGCCTGGGTAAGATTTCTTAGATCAGTTAACACTCTCCTCCGACAAGCAATTTGAGAATCTTCTTGAAGGTGTTCTTGACTAAGGTGTACTCTCATTAAATTTGAATCTATTTTCCTTTAAGCATTGTTTTAGAGAGATCAACAAACCAATAATCTTTTGGTTAATGCTAGCACATCTCAATCCTCTTTTTTTGTCAATAATAAGTTTTAAAAAGGCCTAAAACCCCTTTTGATACTGTTTATGCTCCGTGGTTAAAGCCCAGCATGATCTTCTAAGATGTTATTTCATAGAAAATAAAAAATCTAGAGGTTTATAAATTCATGGAGTATAAAACTTACCCACCTTGATATATGGTCTATCGGAATTCCTTGAGCTTGTCATTATTGAAATGGGGATGTGAACGTGTCTCAAGGAAATAGTAACTATGCCTCATTTTGATTTGGAATGGGTGGCAATAGATGGTGTCAAACCACATGGTTGCTCTCCTCTTCTTGAGTTTAATTTGGGCCATCTCCATTTGAAATATGCAAAAGCTTCAAATTTATTCCCTGCCCTTTTTTGTGGTCTTGTTCTGTAAGTTTGCACAGGTGGTTGGAAGAGAAACTGAATGCAACACACATATATCCTTTATGCTGGACAGGTGTGCAATTGCTGCCTCAGAATACCTTCTAGGTTGACAAAGATCTTGGATCCTTGTTCAAGATCAAGGAAGTCTTGAAGGCAATGCAAACAAAAGAGGAAAACAAACCTGGACTTCAATAAGGAGAGGTTGATAGAATATTTGGCCCCCTAGTGAAGGATGAGTCAATTTGCTTCTGGATTTTGAACAGGTTCAATGAATACACTGCTAGGATTGAATTCTGCAAGCAAAGTGTTAAGAAGAAATATCTGGTAGTGGAGGGAGATAATTGTGCAACTGAGCTTGAGGCAGAAGCAAAATCATTAATTGAGAAACTAAATGTGGCATACAAACTTCAGGGTGACCACACAAAATTACCTCAAAGAATTAAAATTATTGAGCTTGAGGGAAAACCCCATTGTATGAAGCTCCAATGCCATGTTTATATTTTATACAAAGTCCCAAAGAAATAGACGTAGCATAAGCCCTCTACTACAGGAATTCAGCATCAAGCCCAGACCAACCCTGCCAACACCTCCACCACTATTGTCAGTGCTATCAAACATTTCACGACCATCATCCAAGGTCTCGCTGAGCTCAGAAAAATGGACTTAATACCCATCTTCCTAAACTAGACCTCCCTCTGATGGCCAATAAGGGTTTGCTTGTGGCCTGAAACAAATATCAGCAACACCACAGAAATCATAGAATATGTTCTCTATTGTAACCCAGTCAAAGAGATGTACGTGGAAATGGCAGAACATGGCTCATCATCAACCCACCTCAATGGAACAACACAAAGAAGATGCACCTCATCAAATTCATTGCCTAAGATACTCATAGGCTAGGCAAAAGAACCAATTGCATGTAAAGGCATTGGCTTCATTGATCCCATGTCACACACTTTGTTCCATGAAGGAACTTCCATCTCCAGCATAGATTTTCGTATTTTGAGCAACCTCACAACCATGGTTTTGTTTGCAAGATTTTACAGGATGCAGAGAAGAAACTGAATCTTGTTAAATACTTTACTTCAATCCACAACTTGTCTCAATTTGCATTGTTTTTCTTTCCTCGGTGTCAATTCTTTGCAGCAATTTACTTACAAGTCCTCCAATACTAGTATCACTATTTATTCATAATGAAGCTTATGCAGACTTCTAGTTTGAATCTCTAGTATGGTGATAGTTGTCTTATTGTATGAGATACTCAGAAATACATAGCAATCCAGTGATAAAACTATGGAAAAAATCATCCTAATCCCAGTTCATGTTTGGGGGTTGACCAAATTATGTAAATCTTTTCCTTGTTTAGATATTTTGCCTGCCTTTTAAAAAAAGCCCAAAGAAACCAAAATTGTTTCCTACAAAGAAGACTCACGAAGAGCAAGGGAGTCTTGGGAATTACACAAATGAGATTAAAAGAGACTTGGCATCCATCTGCACAGACCCAATTATGTCCTTAGAAAATGTTATGGAGGTGCTTTCCAAGAAGATAGAAAAGGTTATGAAGTTATTTCAGATGAAGAAAATATAAAATCTGGAGACAAAAAATGGGTGGAGAAAAAGATGGCGTGATAGATAAAAAATGGACAATGTTCAGAGGAAGCCGACTCTGCAACAGGAGCAGCACCAGCATTGACACCAAAGCCCAGGATATGTTGAGGCCAAGATGACTATGGAGGTTTGCCCCGTTTGTCATTTGTTTAGCAGTATGCTGTTCACAGCTTTCACTTTTAGGGTCCGTGAGCTGTTAGATTTAATAAGTGTATTGTTTATTTCCATAAAGTGGACTAAAACCAAAAACATTCTAAGAAATATATTTAGTAAACCCATCCAGTGTTTCAGGTAATATTGCTTTTGCATATGGAATGACCTGTTAACTAACAAAAAAACATTTTTTAAAAGATTGGAAAAGTGGTTGAAGAGAGATTATTTTCATGAAGTTTGGAAAATCCCTTGATTGGGCTTTTCACTCTTGAGGCTTTCAATTTGGCTCACTTTTGTTACTCTTGCTAGCCCAAATGCTGTGACTAAGACACAGTAAGTACTAAATATGATTGCAGTGCCATTAAATGTTATCAGGGATGAAGGATATTACACCCACATCTCAATTAGGACAAAAATGTACTCATGGAAAACAGCCAGAGTTCTGCCTCCATATTCCAGATGGACCACTCCTGGGCCTAATCTTTTAGGTGACATTGCAAGAATATGCTACATTGTTTCCAAAAACCGCCCTATGAAAGGACATGGGAGTGAAACGGAAGGAGCATTTGAATGTGGAGCATATGTAGTAAACTCCTTGCTCTACA
Organism: Cryptomeria japonica; assembly: GCF_030272615.1. Lineage (NCBI taxonomy): Eukaryota > Viridiplantae > Streptophyta > Pinopsida > Cupressales > Cupressaceae > Cryptomeria > Cryptomeria japonica. Next base: position 407,748,860 of record NC_081410.1, on the reverse strand, counting down.
TGCTTCTCAGCATAGCCAGAAATCTTTTCTTAAAAAATCCCAACCAAACAGAATAACTATTTTTCTATGCTAATGTGTTAATTATTTTTATTATACATAATATCAAGTTGCTAAAATTTCCATATTTCATTGCATTATTATATATCTTAACATCTTCAGGAAATACTACTAAAGTCTGGGTCTGAGTACATCCTCACCCACACACGTACCTTTTGATTTTGATTAACTTTGTCTTTTGTTAGTTATGCATTGAGGTTCAACCGTTCAACACATATTTTTGGCATCACATCTAGCATTATAAAAAATGCAGCGTTGATTGGTTGGAAGATGGAATTTTCTCTTAAGGGAAGGATAACAAAATCACAGTAAAATGAAATTAGAACAAAAGCAAAACATACCCTCAAACTCATTCTATATAAAATGTCTTCTCTTTCGGTAACTCCATATTAATTATCTGCTAACAGATGAAGCGAGCTAAATGCCAACTGGATGCACCTGTCCCATGGTAGCTTACATAATCTTCCTTTGATGCAACAAACCATGAGTCATTCTTGACAATACTTGCTTCACTTGTGATAAAAGATTAAAAGCTGCATATTTAACAGGTAATCATAATTTAAGCATGCACTTTTAATATGAGCAAAAGCCCTGTGCAACATATCGATTTACAAAATTATAAGTCTGACCATTTCATCACAAATACACAAATTATAAATGTTGAATCTGTCAGATGCAATAATTAAATAAATTTCAATTTACTGTATCAGTACAATTCTTGTGAGATATTACATCTTGCCATCGAGAATCCTAAAAAAGTGGCAGAAGCAAATAGCTTTAAATATACATGCTCAGTATGCCAACATCCAGTGCCTAGCGTGCAACAATGCAAATAGGCATCATTAATTAATTTCACATTCTCATAAACCCAAAGCGATATCAAGAAGCATTATGCTATGTATAAGTACGGTCAGATCTTACTGAAAATAGTTTGCTTTGACTGTTATATGTGCCGTCAATATGGTCAAATGGCAATACAAAGTAGAGATATATCTCCATTATAGTAAAAATAAATTGAAGGATGATGAAAGTTCAAAGATGTCAATGCCTTGATGCCATCATCCATATGATGTGTCAGGCTCATATGAGATGAGAATATTACTCTTTACTGCTTACCTGGTTTTGGCCAAGAAAAGCTGTAACCAAAATGCCTAAAGTAGAAGCATTATGGTCCAGATTTTACAATGCACTAATAAAAATTTAAAATTCAGTGATAAATATTCACAGCATTCTTCAATCCAGTCAAGCAGCAACATGACAACTAGCTATTTTAAGCGTTCTGCAGCAGACAAGCCATCCAAACATTGAACAACCATTGGCTACACTCATTGGATCTTTAGTAGTTGTCTAGCAGCACCATGACTAACTGGCTTCTGTACCACTTTTGCAGCAGGCATGCCATCACTGTCATCATTACCCGCTCGCCAAGAGCGATCCTTTTTTCTCTGTAGTTTCTTATGCATTTTATGTTGAGCGCGCATTCCCTCACTGTTTTTCTTCCTTGAGGAACCCACTGATCCTACACCATTTACAGAGTCAAAAGCACCAAGGTCATCTAGTACACCCTCTAGACTTGTGCTACCCATTACATCTAAAAGCTGTCCCATTTTAGCTTCCTCATTGGAGCTACCATTTACCATGCAAGAAACTTGGTCATTACCATGTGCATAATCATCTTCAATGGAAGAAGTAGATCCTAGTTGATCATCATGGATATCCAAAGCTCCCTCTTGCAGACCGACTCTAGAATCTTCTATTTGCAATTCTGGAGAAGCATAATCTCTGATATCTTCACCTTTCACACTGTTTTCTCTATCCAATGGCATTTCAAAATGAGGTAGCTTGCCATCAATGTAGTCTTTCAGAATTTGTCGGGTCGCACGTGTCTCATCTGGCAAACCTCCTGTCCCGACATATCCTCGTGAACGAGCATATGTCCTTAGAAGCTCAAAAGCTGCAGGAGGTCTATCCTGTGGCTCATATGGTTTGGGCTTAGGCAATGATATCCTATATATATTTTCCAGAGTATATCTAGGAACCTTTTCAGCTACAACTTGTATAGCCGCCCTATGATCAGTCATCCGATCAATAGGCAAAACCCCAAAAGCAACCATATCAGCTCTGGAGCTGGAAAAGCTAGGAAAAACCAATCCGGGACAGTCACACAGCATAAGCTTGTCAGAAATAATAAGTGTTTGAAAATGCTTGGTTTTTCCAGGTGTTGATGTGACCCCAGTTTTCTTCTCTCCAACCAATGCATTAATTGTGGAACTTTTTCCCACATTAGGATAGCCAACAAACCCTACAACCACACGTGTAGAAGCAGGATACAATGTACTGGAATTGCTAGTAGATGCTCCACTATGACAATGAGCTGAATCATGATTTGAAGCTTTAATACTTGTTGAAATTGCTTCTGCCTCTTTTTGCAAACGGTTCAACAGCTCTTCTCTGCCATATATTTTAGTATCTTCAACTGAGACAACCAACTTTTGTAATTCTTCTGTGGATTCTACAGAAGTTGCAGAGTTCAGCCCTTCTTTACCTTCTAAAGCATATGAAGCAGCCTTAGCAGACCAAAATACATATAATATACCCTGTGAATGAAAATATTTTGCCCATTTCACCCTGCAATTTCAAATGCCATATCAATAATTAGCATTTGTCCATTTTTTATTCACAAAAGTTCCATTCACAACTTCATGATATAAGAAGTACCAAATTTAAAAATCAATCACTGCAGAAGAGGAACCACCTCATATATACTGGCAAAAGATCTGCTTTATTCACAAGCAACATTGTTTTCTTTTGAGAATTGATCTCCTTCACATATTCCTGCAGATGAAAGGAACAACTGTAAACTAGGAATTTGCTAAAGATACAAATCTGCTAGAAAGAAAAAACATGAATGAAGTTGACTAATGCCCTGTACAAGTGAAGTTATTTTTGGCAAATTTGCAATAAACATTATGAACACAATTTAGTGGCTTTTTTTCCAGATATTGAAAAATTAATACAGCTTGAGCTGTGATCATCATCTGTGAACAATCAATAACACTATGCAGGACATATTACGGAGGTCCTGTACAATCCTCGTGCAGTACTTTCCATCATGATTGTTATTAATCATCCAAAAGAAATGGATTTGACTATTTGTGGTCTTGAAAAGTCCTGATGACCTATTAAACAGGTCTGAGAGGATGTCCGTTTCCTCAGAAGCTTACATTTATTTATTGGTGCATTTTATCCAAAGGTTCAAGTTATCTTCTATCAAGTCACTCCAAATGCTTGATGTACATGACTTGCATATTTTGTCATTCTAAACAACAAAGAACAAGAGCAAGTAGTGAAATCTCATAGGAGTCTCCCTTCTTTTGCCCGTATATATCATTATTCTGTTTATCCATCCATAAGACCACTGCACTGCAGCCTATACCATGTTTGATGTTATAGATGGAAAGAATAGACAACTAACCTCTAAATCAGGGCAACGGTAAAATAATGGATTGCGGCCATCCACCACTGTAACCACCTGGAACATAAGAACATTATTAGTTAACCAAAATGTGACTGTGCAAAAGATCACATATAAAACCTGTTAACAAACATTAAGAAAAAAGCATTACTGAAGATCATTGAGTAAGGAAAAATGTATGTAATCACAAGGAAGCATTTGCATTCTATAGATAATGCTTCCTTGTGTGCTGAGTACAAAAACGAAAGCATTCTCAGTTCTGCTCATTTGATAAATTCAGTTCTATTTCCACCTAAGCAACATGTACATGAACCAATATGATGTAGATAAAGGTACTACACACAAAGGCCAAAGTTTATATCGGCCAATAACAATTTGAAAAAGGATTAAAATGAGATCTGATTAATGATCAGAGCTGCTTAGATTAAGATTCAATAGAAAGTGATTGCAATTAAACTTTTCACATATATCTGTACAAGGGATAAGCATTACCCAAACCTTTCCTGCTTACCATAATCATTCTACATTGTAAAAACATTCAATAAACTGAAAATAAAAGTAGAATAGTCAAATGGGATCAGCTCAAGCAGTATATCGTCAGGGCTTTCATAATGGAGGCCCGTGTTCAAATGCCCAGGAGACATCTTACATTATTAAAATGTAGATGTTAAATGTTGAATCAAGTAAACCAAAAGCTACAGCAGTTTTATTCTGGACAGTTCAGAGATACTTAAACTAATAGCTACAGTAGTGAGTGAAATATATTAGTCAAAATTTTCATTGAGATTTTTGCCCATGGCAAAGTTGATGAACAGAAATATTTCATTACTTTTAATGTATTTTTTTCATAACTTCAAACTGTGTAAACATGATATCTAGTATAGCAATCACAAATTTTCAATGTTCCACTTGATATTGAAATCCCTCTCATAACACTTGTTGTCAAGAAAATACAAGGCAACATAAGTTATTCAGCATTTAAATTTCTGACTTCACTTTAACTTCACACATTTCCACAAGTTCATTGAAAACCTAGACCATTCAAGCTACCCATACCCAAATTCACAATAAACAGATAGACAAGGATATAGAAACAATACTAGATCACTTCGCTCCAGCACTCGCCAAAGCTGCCTCCATATGTCAATATTCTTTTCGAAAGGTGTAATGACAAGTTTTTCATTCTCCTCTAGCCTGAAAACCATAATGACAAACCACATCAGCAGCATTATTGAATGAAAATTCACAGAGATTGATAATTCATTACTTGAATAAAGTAAAACTAATTCCATATATTAATTATGATATTCCATTTCGCAAGGTAACACAAAGAAACAGAGCTAAAATTGTCCCCATGTTCCTCTGATGAAGCATAGAAGCATAAATCCTCCAAAAATCCCACTTTTTTCAATTTTTAAAAAATCACCAGTCGAAACAAGTTTTTGCCCTTTTGCAATTTAATCAGCTATGGTTTTCAACAATTGTAATATCCCCAAATTGGAATTATCCTGTTTGTGCCCAAAATTAACAATTCCAATAATATAATTTATCTTTTAACAATAACAAACTAAAGTAAATTCATTTAATCATTAATAATTCAAGAGATAATGAACAAATACATAGATTAGTGAATAAGTATATTATGATAAGCATTGTAACTAGCTAACTATCCTATAACTAATCATAGCTTAGTTCAGTAGGAAAACTCGAAAGGGCACCAATAAATTGCCCAACCCAACTAAGCCCAAGAGCATGCAACATTCAATCATAGCAACTTGCCTCTTGTCCCACATGCAAATTGAATGTCCGCCTATGACCAGTTCCATCTCTTGGGGTAATATATTCGCCTCTCAGCCCACAAGCGGCAGGAATGTCCAACTATGACCAATTTCATCCCTCGAGGTGGTCAACTTAGTTTGGGGGAGCCAGTAAACCTCATCTCCCTAGCTTATTTCCTCCAACTTTACATTTGATTGATTATGGGATAAATACATGTATATATGCAGAAAGATATATAAGTATTGAGCTTATTATAATCAATATCTATAAATGCATATAGGAAGATTGACTGTATAAAATAGACTTATACCAAATCACTGACATAATGCACAATAGCTGTATGCTGGATCTGATTCACTTATCAGATCTTTCGTAGAACGATTACCCCCATATCTTTCAGAAAAATACAAATGTTGCATTCATATACTTGTATCACATTTCCATAAACTTACTAAACTCAGATTCTGCTCTTATTTTGTCTTATATTCTGATTATAGATCAGATGCTTATTCCCATTTTATTGCTCAATTGATGTCCCATTTCAAATGAGTTGATTTCCCTTTTATACATTATCATTGAGGGAGTCGCAACCTTTCACAAATGTTACCTTTTGAAAGGGTCTAACCCTCCACCCTTAATCATTGGTCTTGAGCCCCTTTTTAATTTTAATTTCATGTCTTTACTAATTGCTGCTAATGTTTTCTTAAGTCAACTTTATTAAATGCCTTATTATCTTAGCAATCCCAATAAGGCTGCAACTAGCTTGGCAAGCCATGACATAGTGATATTCTCTTTAGATCATGTACGGTAGTTAGAGGAAAAGCCAGACAAATAGATTTGTGTCAGAAATTGTTCGAAGTTGTCCCCTCTAAACATGGGGGATCCTTTATCAAAGTGTACGATTGGCAACATAAAGAAACAATTCACCAACTGATACCACAGTATTAATATCATACTGCAGCGATGACTTTATAAATTAGGATATAATGTCTTCAAATGAATCATTGGAATAATATATATTATTTACTGGATAATATATTATTTGCAGAAGCAAATCTGATAAATAAATACATCTGGAAGTCCTTAAGACGGAACTCTATAAATTCATTCATACAATGATCAACTGAAATTCAGAAATCTCTATTTCATGCATTTTATAATTATATTATATATGTTTTTTTTTTAAATTATTATTTTATTTTTAAATCGCATTTAAGAAGGGAATATTACAACAATTTTTAAGGGTTCAAATCACACAAAAATCACCAAAAAATTGTCCAAGCAGCATACTATGTCCACTAACCTGTCATAAAACCCTAACCGCACAAAATTGCTATTTAATCAGGTTTTTTGTGAATTTTTAGCACACAACTGAGCACTAGCTGTCGAGCTATGGTTCACCAGATTTCATTAAGTTGTTGAGGCATATCTTACGTAGGCAACCTTAAATGGATGTATATTTCTAATCGATGTTAAGGACATTAAAATAGAGACACATTCTCTGGTACTTATCTACATTTGATGTTAAGGAATAAGGATATTAACATGGAATGGTTAAGAGATGTGCTTTTTTTTTCTTAGTATTCCACACTACTATCATTTGCCTTTGGCTAGTAGTAATGCTTTCCATGCATATAAATTTAAAGACACAATTAAATGCGAAATAGTAGACAATATCATAAATACTAAGGCTTCAATCTGATTTTTTTAACATAACTGCTTGTAAGAGTACTTCCCAAAAGTAAATATAGAAAGCCAAACTAAACTGAAATGCGACTCTATTGGCTTGATATCAACCTAAAGAGGTTTGTTTCCTTAAAATTATTGTGATCGTGATTATTCAAAGGAATTTTAACATTTCAATTGTCAACAATAATATGAAGGTGGTTGTTTAGATTATCAAGGTTTGGTTGGGACAAATTTCCTTTTCAAATGCTAACAAAGTGTAATAATTTGGAGCTTCAGTTTGACACTGGCTATCAAGTTTTAATGACAAAGGTGAAGGGTAGTGACAATTGTATAATCAAGCAGGAAGGAGAAATACATACATAATAGTATATAGACATTGTGGAATCCGAAGCAGAATGGTTCCTATCAAAAAGATAAAAATCAGCTTGCAATGCTGAAAAAATGGACTGTTGCATACTTTATACCAAAATGAAAGATTGCTTTGGTTATATTTAAATTTCCTATATATTCTGCAAGCTTAATGCTTTGTTAATTGGTGAAACTCATTGCTTGAATGTATGTACTGCACTTGTTAAGAAATTACAATCCATTTAGGCAAGTCATATACATGTAGGTTCAAATTGTCTGCAAGGAGTACAATAGCAATACATTAATGCTTTAGAGTTTAGACATATTTAGTGTAGCATTCCATGCATGTTATATAAGTATCAGGGAAACTAATATGTGCCTTGAGAGAAGTCATGCCCTAGTCTTGTGGGCATATCTTAATCCCTCCCGAAGCAAGCCTCATATATTTTTTCTTTAACGATTCAAATAGATATCAGCGGCAATTGCCCCATTGAAGGGATTGTTCCTCATGCTTTGATTTTTCATTGAAATTTATATCTCTCAAAATCTCAACTCAGAGTCCATCAATGTTTTTAACTCCATCATCTACTTATACACAAAATCAACAAAAATTTAAGCTCCATCAATGTTTTTAAGCTCCTGGAATTTTAAGATTGCTGGCAGTTCTGACCCTAATCAAAAGAAAAGACTTGAAGCTAGGTGGCAAACCCCCCCCCAATGGCTGGTTCAAAGTCAATTTTGATGGTGCTGCAAAAGGTAACCCAAGCCCTGCAGGTTGTGGAGCTATTAAAGGTGTTTGCAAGGAAATGGTTGCTGTCCCAATAGGGAGCCAAACAAACCATAAAGCAGAAGCAATGGCAGCTCTCCATGGTATTCTCCTTGCTAAAAAATGGAATTGCCCCTACATATGGATTGAAGGGGAGTTAAACATCATCATAAATTGTCTCAAGGGGACCTCAAAGCCATCATGTTCGATCAACAATATCATTAAAGTTGCTAGAGACCTTATCAGCACTTTTGAAAAAAATTACATATCCCATATCTACCGTGAGGCCAATGGCTCTGCTGACTGGGCTGCCAACGTGGCGGTTAATAAAGATGAAATGATTACGTGGACGGGAGAACAAAGACTCCTAGAGAATGTCAGACTAATCATTTTTAAGGACCGATATAGAAGCACTCCAAATATTTTTGATGGACAGAATAATAATGAAAAGGATTAAATGGAGTACTTCGAGTTATTATAATAATGTCAGCCTCATTAATTATAATACTTATTCCATCACTTCCCACGCTTTCTGGGTTAAATTGATAGTTCCGATAAGCTTTCTGGCTAAAACTCTCTGCAAGTTTCAAAATTCGGCTCTGAACAGCGAAAATATGGGCGGAAACAGACGGCGATACGAACCTAGCAGCTGCAAGGAATGGAAACGGAAGGAGGCGGTCTGGAGCATCCTGCAGAAGGGTGGTTTTTCGAAATTCATGGAGAGCCTCCACGGACGGGATGGCACGGTTACCAGTTTTTTCTGCAAAAACTAGAGAAAGGGTATGCTGAAAATGGGAGACCAGACTGTTTTTCGAAATTCATGGAGAGACTCCACGGACGGGATGGCACGGTTACCAGTTTTTTCTGCAAAAACTGGAGAAAGGGTATGCTGAAAATGGGAGACCAGACTGTTGAAATTGATGAAGACCTTATTGCCCAAGCCACGGGCCTCAGAAGGGAAGGATGCAACTTCTATAGAGACAGAAAAGTCAGTAAGGAGGCCATTGACAGATATCCGGAAACCAAGAAGGAGAAAAACGCCTGGTGAAGTTAAGTAAAACTTACCATCCCCCTAGGGCTTTTGTTAATCCTTGGCGGGAAGTCCTCTTTGTTTTAATGCGCTACATTACATTAGATGGTAGGTTTACAAAAGTTTATGGCTACCATTTCGTCTTGTTGAATCATTTTAGGCATGATGAGAAGGTTAATTTTCCTTATTTTCTGTTATGCTCGATGAATGTCACTATTAAGGCTTCCAAAGAGAACGCTTTGGGGGACACTGCCATGCATCAAGGCTTAATGGTCCTTAATTATGACCATCTCAAGGCCAATCAAATAGCCTGCCCGCAGCCCTCTATAGAGTCTAAGGAGGATGGGTCTGACTCTGTCTTTTCAGTGGATGAGGATCCTGATAGTGACCCACCGAGTGATTCTGAGGAGAGCTTGGATGTTTCGGATTTTGAAACTGGTAAGAAGAGGAAATATATGAAAACAACTGTAACCATATATTAATTTAAATTTTGCACAACTGTAACCATCTATTTTATATTTTAGTATTTAAGCTATATGAAGTATGCTTTGTGCAATGCAATGTAAGCAGTGATATGAATATAAAAAACAATATCCTGTTTTCTATAGTTCATGGATCAAACTCTCTATTTTATTTGCTCTCTAAATCTCTATGCTATGGAAATGCACTTAAATTTTGTTAAGAGTAATTTTTTTTATCTACAATTTTTCACATTTTTAATAAATTTGATTTTTCAAAAAATCTTATTCTTTCGGTTTGCTGATTTTTTCCCCAAATGATTTTTGCTGCCATGCGGCTGAGTTTCCAGCATGGTGGGATGCCCTTTTAGATTGGCAAAAATTCTCCTCTGGACAACGGAGAGACAATGGAGAAATGATACATTATATATATTAAAAATATAAGAAAATTATAAAACAATTTGATTCTAACTGTGAACCTAATCAATTGGGGACAAGAAAATAATTATTCATTCACCTAACTAGAATAACATTTATCACTTGAGGCAGCAGACAGTCCATCTCTGCTAGGTGCATCCACATGTGTCATATCCCTGCCCTACTAGCTGGGCCGAAGAAACAGGCTTTAAAAAGTGTTTTAATACTCTTAACGAATATATACGTTTTGTGGGGCCAACCCAAACCTCTCTTGGGTGCCAATTTGATAACTTATTAATTAAAATAATATTTTTCCTTTCTTTGTGGCCAACCCAAGGACCTGGAAGATCTCAAAGCTGTTGGGGCCACCTATGACCAGTTGGTGAAAAAGGCGGAGGACCTTCTGAAGACTATAGCTGTGTAGTGCTTTCCTAGTTTTTTTGCTGTTTTTTTCTTTAGCTGTCCTTTTGGTTTGCTGGCTTTTTTGCCAGTCGTTTTGTAAGCGGTTTATATGCTCTGGATTTTTTATTGTCTTATCTTTATCTCCTATGTAAAAGGTTTCGGGTCCTGAAAACCTGTTTTTCTTAATTAATCAGAATAATACTTAAAACTGTGGCTCAAATAGTCACACTCTTCTTTTGTACTAGCAGGTCTTTACAATCTAATGGAAAAATATTTAACTATGCCTTTATTGTTCTACAAATCTGCTAAAATAGCTATCAGTGAGAACATTTCAATATCAATTAAGGTCTTCTAAAATGTAAGATTATGTTTCAAAAGCATTTTCTATTACTTTATCTTGAGCTATTTGATTCAAAACCTATCAAGTTGAACTTTGCAATTGCTTCCTTTATCATATACTTTCCCTTTCACACTCTTAATATAGTTCTTTTTCACACTATTCTAGAAATTGCAAGTGCTATTAAATCACAAAAATGAACCATTTGATTCCCATTTTGTAAATTATGATGTCTGATTAACAAAGAAAAACTGTCTTTCTAAAAAATTTCTTGGACCTGAGGATTTTGAGATCTTGAAGGCCAACTTGGATAGTCAAGAGGTTGAATGACTTAGGAGAGGTTCTGAACTACGAGCTTCATCAAGACCTGTAACCCTCTAGCATAGCCCTATTTGTAGTAGCAAGTCATTGGCTACATTTGATTTTCTGGAACTTTGTACTTAGTAGGTTGACTTTGTATAGAGTATATTAATTGAAATTTTGTACAACTGTAACCATCTATTTTATATTTAGTATTTACGCTATATGAAGTATGCTTTGTGCAATGCAATGTAAGCAGTGATATGAATATAAAAAACAATATCCTGTTTTCTATAGTTCATGGATCAAACTCTCTATTTTATTTGCTCTCTAAATCTCTATGCTATGGAAATGCACTTAAATTACAATTTTTCACATTTTTAATAAATCCGATTTTTCAAAAAATCTTATTCTTTCGGTTTGCTGATTTTTTCCCCAAATGATTTTTGCTGCCATGCGGCTGAGTTTCCAGCATGGTGGGATGCCCTTTTAGATTGGCAAAAATTCTCCTCTGGACAACGATGAGACAATGGAGAAATGATACATTATATATATTAAAAATATAAGAAAATTATAAAACAATTTGATTCTAACAGTGAACCTAATCAATTGGGGACAAGAAAATAATTATTCATTCACCTAACTAGAATAACATTTATCACTTGAGGCAGCAGACAGTCCATCTCTGCTAGGTGCATCCACATGTGTCATATCCCTGCCCTACTAGCTGGGCCGAAGAAACAGGCTTTAAAAAGTGTTTTAATACTCTTAACGAATATATACGTTTTGGGGGGCCAACCCAAACCTCTCTTGGGTGCCAATTTGATAACTTATTAATTAAAATAATATTTTTCCTTTCTTTGTGGCCAACCTGGTTTATTCTTTGGTACCAACCTTAAATAATCAGATATAAGTAGGGGTCTTTTGGCGGAGGGGAGCATATGAAGATTTTATAAGGATGATTTCCTCGGTCACTCCAGCAGGACGGAAAACCTACCCTCCTAAATACTTCTTTGCATTATGCACTTTCAATCTGCTCAAATTATACTCACTGCAGGTCTATTCAGGGGTGCAGCAAGGAACCAGGACAGATCATAGGTCGAACATCACTCAACCAGCAAGCTTGAATTTCAATCCACTACTATGGTGTCCACAACTTGGGAGGAGAATTTGTGAGTTGCATCTGATAGGAGCCAACAGAAGTGGCATGGATCATGCCCAGGTGTATCTGACAGACCTCTCATTTTATTACCATTTGCAGATCTGGTATTCCTATGAGTACTAGACAAATTACTAGGCGCTGCTTGGTAAAACCTTGCATAACAAATAAAACCTGATTAAGGCACAAAGAGGAGAGCGAATTAAGGGCCAAGCACTGAAGGGTATATGCTTCAATTTTCATCCTGGCATTGTGGCGATTCACAGGCTCATCCATACTCAACTGCGGATCAGAAATTAGGTAGAAGACAGACCCAACCTGTAACAGATCACGGTCATGTATTGCAATGTTGGCCACAAGAAACTATGCACTCAGATTCAGGTTAGGATTGGTTTTATACACATTGGTTGAGTAAATCGTGCAAATTAAGTGAAATTGTGTTCTGTTGATCCCTTGTGCCAATGTTGTTCTACAGTAAAGATGCTTGCTTGTAATATCATGTTGAGAAGGGTTTCAAATTCTGATTCTGTTTACCAGTTTTACTCTGAGTGGCTAGCAGATCTGATTTTTAAAGAAAACATTAGTAAAACACTAGGGTTCTTACATTGGTATCAGAGCTTGGCATCCTGTCATATCCCCATATCCCCAATATTGTAAACAATAAATTGTATTTGGATATATCGATGCGTCAATTCATTCAAATTAAAAATAGGTATGAATCTTTTAAACAACTGATCAGTATATAAACATATTTCAGAGCCTATCATTACTATTTATTTCCCTTAATAATATTACTTGTATGTATTAATAAGCAATGGATAAACAATTTATAATTAACAATAAATCAAATCAGAGTTATTACTAATAATGAAAACTGCCAATTATAATATATAATAACCACTAACTAAATTAAAATATGAATCACTGGCTGGGCACACATTATTACCAACAAGCATTACCTAGCGGTCAAAGGAAAGGCACGAACTTTGGGAAGAGACTCCACTGTGTCATGGGCATGGGACATGGCTTTTAAGATAGCCATTGGATGTTACTCGAATGCTGAAGGAGAAAGGCAGTTTGGTCAAACCGAGATTAGAGCAGCAGTAACCAATTTTTATTGGTAAGGAAGATTCATGATTTAATATTGATCGATCACCATTTCAATAAAGAAATCTACAGATTATATGATAAGAATATTAATGCATAAATATGATAGGAAGGATAGTGAATTTCTTATATATTTTAAGTATTTAATATTCTTGTATTATCAATAGAAATTATTATATGAAGAGAGTTAATGGTTCATAGAATCATTAATAACTTATATAATAGGTGATTCGCAAATACATAAATAATTGGTCATATAATTTAATTCATTTATGCATATATATTCAAATCCAAATAAGGATAATAGATTTATTTATGATAATGATGTTAGCAAGATTTATATTCGCTTGATATAAATACATACATACTTGAAATAATATCAATAAGATTATATTTATATATTTATAAAAAACAAATTTTATATATATATATATATATATATATATTTCGTTTTTTATAAATATATATATTATTATGGATATAGTGAATAAATTACTTTGATTATATTTTCTTAGATTATTTATATATGTGCGTATGTCTTATCTTGTAATCAATCAAAGGAATGAATGGAGAAAGTAAGGGAATTGCAGTTTACCAGTTCTCCCAAGCTAAGTAGGTCACCGCCCAAGAGATGGAATTGTCATAGTGGGGCATTCCTGCCTCTTGTGGGCCAAGAGGTGAGTTGTCATAGTGGGACGCTGCGCACTCTTGGGGTTAGTTGGGTTGAGCAGTTTACAAGCACCCTCGTGAGGCTTTCCTACCAAACTAAACCATGATTGGTTATGGGTAAAAGACATGTTTATCCTATGTAATATATTTGTTATTATATCCGTATTTATTTGTCCATTACTAAGTTTATTGAATGACTAGATCAAGTTACTCTTATATATTGAAAAGATGATAAACCATATTGTGGAATTACTAATTTAGGACAAAATTCAGGTAATCACTAGTTGGGGACATTACACATCCTGCCAACCTGTGTATCTATGCAGATTCATGAGTGTTAGTGAAAAAGGATTGAGGTATCAACAGAGGTAAAAGAGGAAAGAGGCTGCCATGGGTGACAAAGTTGAAGACTATTTTTGGGAGATCATCAAGGAGAGGTAGGTGTTTCAGGCTAATATGAGGGGCACCATGGATGAGATGGTCCAGCTCCTAAGAGGACTGAATCAACCAATGAGTACTGGTAGACCTATTAAAAATGGGATCAAAGGGAGCAAGCTATAATGATGATAGGGTCTTAGCTAACCCAAATACAAGATCCTTTAGAGCCATGGTTTCAAGCTGATATGAGGGGCACAATGGTTGAGATGGTCCAACTCCTAAGAGGACTGTATCAACCACTGAGTACTGGTAAACCTATTAAAAATGGGATCAAAGGGATCAGCTCTGGTGCTGATAGGGAATTAGCTAGCCCAAATACAAGAGCCTTTAAAGCCAATTTTCTGGAAAAGGAAGGGACAGCACCAATGGAAGAAGAGCAACCCAATCAGGGAGATGAAATGACAAGACTTCATGATAAATACAATGCCCTAAGTGCTGCCATATGAAGAGACACTTCCTTTACAAAATACTATGAGATGAAGACAAGGAATGGGCATACGAGGAGAAGATATGATGAGCAGCCCTGAAAGGACATTCAACACTGCTTTGGAAAAAACACCATTCCCACCTTCACTGTATCCGATATCTCTTCAGCAAGAGCTTGGTTGCAAAAATTGGACACATGTTTCTTTTTGAATCCTAAGTTTGAAGAAGAGGCCATCAAGTTTGCCAACTTGCATCTTGAGGGGATGACCACAAATGGCGGTATCATGGCATGATGGCCCAAGGGCAAGATTCAATCACTACCTTAGAAGATTTCAGTGAGACATTGATAAAGCGATTCAATAGAAAGGATACAGAAATTCATTTCAAAAAGCTAGCACAACTGAATCAAGAGGGCATAGTGGAAAACTATGTAGCAGAATTCCAGAGGCTTTTGATGATGGTTCCAGACATGATAAAAGGAGGCTCATAGTCATTTTAGTAGAGGGCCTATCTGCACCCCTCAAAGGATTGGTAAGGGCATTTGATCCAAGTACATTGCAAGAAGCCATCAAGAGAGTTCTAAACTTGCAGGATTCAGTGGCTAAGGATAAATTCTATTCCAAGAAGGCACCTACTATTGTGCAAAAAACGTTTCCTCATAAAAGTATGCCTCCACCTAATGCATTACCCCCCAAGCCAAACCAAATTGAAGTATCTAAGACTGAACTCCGAAGAAAAAAGCTATGTTTCAAATGCAGAGAGCTATGGCAACCTAGAAATAGGTGTTTGGGAAAGGGACAAATGCACTACATAGAGGTGGTCTCCAATGAGGATATAGAGGATGGTGCACCTAAGCCTAAGATAGTTTTGGTGGAGGCTCAGCATGATGACCAAGGAGGGGAGCATCCAAGAGGCACACTTGCAGTACTATCAGGGGCACCTAGATATCATGCCTTCCGTGTCAGAGGAATTTCACAATGACAAAGGGTGATAATTCTTATTGATACTGGAGCCACAATTTCATTGACGAAGGGCTAGTGACTAAATGAGATTGAAGACAAAAGACTTCAAAGTTTAACATTAAAGTGGCAGAGGTGCATTAACAAAGTAAATGACACAATGTAAATATTAACAAAATAGTGATTTAACCTAATTAAACTAAAAAGATCCATGTATTAATGAAGAAACAAACATTAAAATTGCAACCATACAAATGCCATATATACATGGAGATACTCTTATAGAAAAAAACTCCACCAACAAAGAGACCCAAGCTTGTATTAATCACAATAAGATGTGTATGCCAATACAATCAATTATTCCCTTGACAATTATCCAACAACATAAGAGCACCTATGAAAGGAGATAACAAACCTTTATCCCATGCCTCCAATGTATAAAAAAAGAAACTAAAAAACAAGTGGTATCCAAAACTCGTGGTTATGGTCATATCGAAGTGCCAACATCCCAATACTCATGGTCAAGCACATTGGATGCTCTCTTATAAGTCACATTCTATCATAATAGTCCAATTGACCACATTCCTAAATCTAGACACTACTTTTTAGAACATGCCAACTTTTTACTCCTTAATAAAGAACTCTCCACCTCACTTGTCCAATAACTTGGATACAAAGAGCAGTTCATTCTTCAAAGAGTGATATTAAATTATTCGAAGTCCTTTCAGAAATCTTATTAATTGTGAAGCAAGCAAACACAAATTAGCACACCCATAAATATGAAAAGAAGTACCCTTTAGATGTAATGTGTAGAGTTTAAATCTTAGGGAAAAAGAAACTAAAAGCAATAATAGTAAACTTGAGATGCAATGGTACTACATTGAAGGCAAATCTAAACCAACAGACCATTCTGCTGCAAGGTTGATTACATAGTCAAACTATGTCAATGTTCAAACATGGTGTAGACGTCTGAAAATGGTCAACGCTTGCGGAGTCATATTTTAACATTTGCGCATTGCCTTATTTTAGGGTTTTTGCGTCGCATTAACATTTCTTCTATGTTGCGCACTTCGTCTTTATCATTTGTGAACATCGAGTCCTCCTTCTGCATTCCTCATTTTTCTAGCTTTCGAATTTGGTCTTGTCGATAACAATCTTCAGTTATGATTTTGGTCGATCTTATCCTGTCGCATCAATGTGCGTGCTCATTTATCATCATTTTAGACATCGTCAATCCTAATCAATGATGGAATTAGGGTTTTGTCCTCTTGTCAATCTTGTCATCTTGCGATCGATTCGTCTTATCCTGTCGCATCAATGTGCGTACTCATTTATCATCATTTTAGACATCGTCAATCCTAATCGATGATGGAATTAGGGTTTTGTCCTCTTGTCAATCTTGTCATCTTGCAATCGATTCGTCATCGATCCTTGTCCTCTTGTTAATCTCGTCATTTTGCGATCGATTTGTCATTGATCCTTATCAACTTGTCAATCTTGTCATTTTGCGATCGATTCGTCATCGATCGTTATCCTTTTCAATCGTGTCAATTTGGATCAATTAGTCATTGTTCCTCGTCAATTAGCGCCTATCAATTTGATCTTTGTCAATTTGGATCAATTAGTCATTGTTCCTCGTCAATTGGCGCCTATCAATTTGATCTCTTTGTCAATCTTGGTCAATTTGTCAACCAATCTTAATCGTTTATCAGCATTGGTCCTTTGTCAATCAAAATCATGATCGAATCGACATTAATTTCTTGTTGTCTTGACCTAATTCCTTGTCCTCTTATTTCTAGGGTTTTATGATTTGATCATTAAATCCTTTTCTTCTTCTTGGTGGGTTAAATAAATCTATTTATTTAGTCCTAGGTCTTTTCATGAATTAATTAATGGATGAAAACCTATTAATTAATTCACCTAATTTCTATTTCATCTTTTTCTTCAATTTTTCTAATTTACTAATTTCTCCTAATTCCTAATTTCTTTTTCTCCTATTTTCTTCAATTTTTCTAATATTTCCTCTAAATTCATCTCCTAATTCTTATGTTTATGCTTCCATTTGTTGCAATCATGGAGGCTATTTTCTCTCTTCCCTAATTTCATGGGAATGACATTTTAATCTTGTCAATTTTGTCATAATTTGTCAATCAATCAATCTTGCGTGTCAATCTTGTCATAATTTGTCATATTTGTCATCCTTGATTTGAAATTTCCTTTCAAATCTCTTCATGCTAATCTTGTCATCTCTCCAATTTGTCTATAAATTGGATGAGTTTCTTCAATCAAAAAAAAAAGAGAAATCAATCACGCTTCTAGTATCCTTACGTTGTCATTTCATCTTGTCAATCTTGCTTTCATACCATGCTTTTACACTTGTAGGTGAGATCCACAAACAAAGTAATTTGAAGGAGAAAGAAGGACAATGGAGAATTATGGAGGAGATATTCGCGTTTGTAATGGTTTGCCTTTGGTTTGATTATCTTGTCTTCATATCTCTATTGAATGTTTTTAGAATTTCTTATCATTGCAATCTAGTTTTTGTGATTGAGCTAGTTTAATGTCTATTGCTTTGATGAATTCCAAATTCCTATCTACACATGGTATGAGTTAAAATTATTTAATAACTGAACAAAAAAGCTGATTGAATGATGAGTTTCAAAACAGCATGTTAAATGAATTCTAGAAAGACAAGCATAGCAGATTTGTTTAAGAATTCACAAGTTCCTTTTTTGGATAAAGAAAAACATATTATATGATAGGTATAAAGTTATAAACTCAGATCACAGAATCGCATTTTTGCAGAGTCAAAAAGGTAGCAAATGTGTCATACAAAATACAAAGCCTAGACCTCTTTGGCCTTTGATCGTTTGAAGACCTGTGTCTTTTATTCACACAAATTCCCAAATACAACTCCAGCAATACTTCAATACCCATTCTTATGACCTATAGTAATGCTGGCCTATGGTTTATCATCTACTGTATTGCTGAACACCCTCATAAGGGTCTGCATTATCTTCAAGATCATCAAATCTATCTTTCACCACATGCTGCATGCACATTTGCAGTGATACAAGACAATCTAAGTAAATCAGATGTGGCAACTTCCATGGACGCAATTTATGAGGTCTTCCTCATTGATGGTTCCAGAAATCTACAAACTATACCACAAATGTCCACTCCCAACAAATGGCATTGCTGAACGATGACAGTGTTGCTGCTTTTGCCCTTAGAGGAGGAAGAGTTAGATTTGACAGCTACATTTTGATGTTGTTCAACCTAATATATATATATATATATATATATATATATATATATATATATTATATATATATATATATATATCATAGCCTAGACATAGCTAGTGGGAAATAAACAGCACACATCTCTCAAGAGAGTGTGCCATGTACAAAACACAGGTTAAAGTTTTCTGTTTCAGTTCCATTATCTTTCCTATGACTATTTAATTAAAGAATTTCTTCCAATTATTTTTTGATATTGCTTCCGCACACAACACAAATAGATTCAATAAATTTAGAGTCTTGTTCCCTATATACCTCATGAGGTCCACCAGAAATCTACAAACTATACGACAAATGTCCACTCCCAACAAATGGCATTGCTGAACAATGACAGTGTTGCTGCTTTTGCCCTTAGAGGAGGAAGAGTTAGATTTGACAGCTACATTTTGATGTTGTTCAACCTAATATATATATATATATATATATCATAGCCTAGACATAGCTAGTGGGAAATAAACAGCACACATCTCTCAAGAGAGTGTGCCATGTACAAAACACAGGTTAAAGTTTTCTGTTTCAGTTCCATTATCTTTCCTATGACTATTTAATTAAAGAATTTCTTCCAATTATTTTTTGATATTGCTTCCACATACAACACAAATAGATTCAATAAATTTAGAGTCTTATTCCCTATATACCTCATGAGGTCCAGATCAAACTCAAAGGATGTAACATGTATGATGAATGAGAATGAATCCCCCCTGCCCACCCAAAATATCAGCATCACCTGCTGAATTAAAGTAATTTATTAAACTATCATAACATATAATCAAGGTTACCAGGAGACGGGGGTACTTGAAGACTCTGGAGACTGGTACCAGTACTGGTACAACTAATTTTCAAAAATAGGAGACCCCTACTTGGAGACGCCAATTTTTTTAATAAATAATATTTAATAATTTCCAAAACATATCATGACAGAGAACTTTGAAAACAAGAACAGTGGTAAAGTTTAACATTAACTTTAAAATTGAACAAAAATTGAAGTTAAAATTACTTATATTGCTGATACCATAGCCAGCCTAAATTGTTTAGCGAAACTAAGGTTATATAGATGTTGAGCACGCTCAATATTGTCAGCTCTAAGGTTATATAGATGTTGAGCACGCTCAATATTGTCAGCTAAATAGTAAAGGCAATTTCTCTTTAGACTATTACAATGATAAGAAATGAGTCCTATGAAAAAGTCTAAACTGTCAATAGATCCGATCACTATAACTTTGCATGGATTTTTGTCTTCCTGTAAAATAGTTTCCTTATTAGTCGTTTCCCTACGACTTTGCTTTGCTGCAAGCTTTTCTTATTTGTTTGCTTTATTTTTTTTACCTTGTTACTGCATTTTGCCCTAAGTTTTCTAGGAGGAGACGTCAATTTTTGGTCGGGAGACTTCAGAAACAGCAGCCAAAAGCACCTTATGCGTCAAGAAGTTTCCAGAGAAGTATCCGGTACTGAAAGTGTGTCTCCGGTACATCTCCAGTACCGGTACGGGTCTCCACAGGTAGGAGACAGGTCTCTTGGTAACTATGCATATAATGAACAAGATCTAAAATCATCTCTCTAAAATTGCAATACATACAAAATTAATATACTTATGGACATTGATACATACACAAATTAGAATCTTGCAGGCCACATATAACAATACACAACCCAACCATTTCCATTCAGACACTTCCTTCAACAGAAAAAACCAGTCTAAGAATTTTGCAACGTAAGTTCAGTACAATAGAGTCTCAGCACAAGCTAGCAAGCTTCTAGATATAGATTTCAACTCTTCTGAGCCAGAACCAATTTAGCCAAATTATACTAGGAAGTCAAATCAGGTTCTCACAAACCTTTGGTAGATGTGTCCAAAAAGTTCAAGACTCTACTTTTGGAATACATATATATACAAATGCACCTATGGCAGTGTGGAAACTCATCAGTTTGAAGCACAAAAGAACCATTCTGTTTTGTTACTAAGAGTTCTTAGGTTCTAGTTAGTGACAACAGGATTACTCCCAAACTTCTGCAGAAGTACAAGAGTGAATGTTCAAAAATTGAAAAGAAATGCTCAGAAAATAAATGTGAATTGAATTGTAAGCTAATACATAAGTTGTAAGTTTCAATAATAAATCATGACCATATCTGTTTAAGTGCTAACATTTACTAGAGCCTGTCTCGTATTCTCAAAAATTAAGTAAACAGAAGATAAACACCATATATATTCAACAATTTGTAAATATGATAATGAATGTGCTGCTATCAAGACCAATATATAAGGTAAATCATTCCAAAAGTACCTGGCAAGGCCCCTGCGCCAATTTAAAAATGACTGTCTTTCTTTAACATCAAGTTCTTCTGCAGACATATTTGCATGCCATGGTGGCCTGCATTGTCATTAAATCATCAGTTATCATGATTTAAATCTTCGCCATCAAAAATCATGTAACATAAATACTCTATGAAAACCAAAGACCACGGAATGAATTCTATTTAATTCAAATATAATCTAGACACAGGAATGTACTTGAAACAAAAAAATTGTGGTTATTAAATTTTGTCATGATTATGACAATAAAAGTCATAAAAAATGGATTTCTGTCTCATTCAAAACTCAGACAACCTATCAAGATAAGTTACAAAACAACCAAGATACAAACCAAAAAAACAGAGCTTACTATTAAAGTACTGTTGGAAAATGAATATGCAATTCACAAAAACTGACATAAACTGACCCATATGGGAACTTGCGTTGAAGCAGACTCTCACTTCAGGTACACTTATTTGATGGTTACCATTCAGCTCCTTTCTACAAATTATTTGTTTGACCAAGTGCTACTTATAATCCCAATAAGAGATCACCATTCTACGAAGAATACTTTTCAATAGGTTGTCCATGCCAGATCAGAGGCATCCTTGGTATTCTGATGAGAATATGCATCTCCAATTACCTAAAGCCACATTCTAATAAGTAGTCTAAATTATACACGAGTTGTTTCCCATATT
Organism: Cryptomeria japonica; assembly: GCF_030272615.1. Classification (NCBI taxonomy): domain Eukaryota; kingdom Viridiplantae; phylum Streptophyta; class Pinopsida; order Cupressales; family Cupressaceae; genus Cryptomeria; species Cryptomeria japonica. The sequence goes on along the minus strand of NC_081410.1, from coordinate 407,726,754 downwards.
ATTCATATCCATTGAAATCGCAAATGAGATGGTAGACATATTCAGGCTTCCATATAGCTCTTCCCTTTTCTAGATTCTAGATAAAGTCCAACTTTACTGCCATTGAAATTACAAAAGAGATGGTATACAAGGAAGAACTTAGCATTGACAGCTGTAGGGTTTACAAGTACCGTTACTATATTATAGGTACTGTAGGTTGAGGGTTTACTAAACTTATGTGAAGAATGAAGATTTATACATATGTCTCTGAGAAATTCAGGGAGGAAGCAGTAAAGTCAATATTTTCCCACTATCAGAGCCACTGAAATCACAAATGAGATGGTAGATATATCCAGGCTTCCATTACCTCTTCCCTTTTCTAGATTCTAGATAAAGTCCAACTTTCCTGGCTACATGATTGTAAAGGTATCCCACATAAACTATGAAATAACAATGATCTACAAGCATGTGGTTAATTAACCAATTGTATAAAAGGTTGCCACAGCGCACATGCCTGGCTAAAATTGGTGTGTACTCACACCCAAAGACCACTTGGTACAGCCCAACACAGACTGGCACAGCCAGTCCATTTATTGTGAATCTCACACATACCTTGAAGGAAAGTATACCGTAATTTCTTGTCCCATATAACAAAATTTGGGGGATAACATTAAATTATGCTTGTCATCTTGTTTTCTCGAATATTCTTAATCTCTAGTCAGTATAGGTTCTTTCAGACAGTCAAAATTTTGTGCATCACTTGCATATGTAAATGAGTGTGCATGCTCCTCCATTCCCCTTTACTTTTCGATCTGCTATATACTCGGTGCGCTGCAGTCCGCGAATTGTAGCTGTTGCCCTTACAAATAAGTAAGCTTTTGAATTTTGATTAGTTTGAATCAGAATTTTTTTTTTTTTTCCTTTGGGCAGTAAGCTTCAGTGGTATCTAATTATTTATTGTTTTTATGTCAGATCTCAGAACTATCAGAACTTTATGCACTCTATGTATATGCAAAAGTGTTCATAAGTCACAAATCTGCAATCAAAATCTTTAAATTTTGTTAAGTGAGTTTGTGAGGATTATCAGAAACCATATGCATGCAAAAATTTCAAAAACACTTTTGAGTCCCAAAAACATTAAAGATTTACAAGGCAAAAGAATTGCCAGGATTATCAAGATTTGAGGGCCCTCATGCATCATATAAGGGTGCATACCAAACCCAAAAGTCCAGCACAAAAAGTTACAGCATAATAATTTATATTTTGCCAGGATTCTTGGATCTCAATGCACCCGTTGCACTAGGTAAAAGTGCTAGTTAGTTATCTCACATCTCCCAATAAGTTTTTCAATGAAGAAAAAAGACTTTAGAAAAAATAATCATTAGAAAATTTGGATTTCTTCCCATCCCTTGCATATGGAAAAAGTTACGAACTCTAACCATTACCAAAACAAAGTTCATCAAAGCAGCTAAAGGGTAAAAATGTCGGTATTGTCAAAGCCTTCTATATCTCTTGCACTATATAAAGTGCTAGAGAATTCCAAAGTTTTAACGAAGCAACTTCACTTCCTTCTATATATAAAACTGTTTTCTATTGAAATAGTCAGACCTTGCATCCTTTGCACACTGAAAAGTTGCACATATCATCATTGGATATATGGATCTTGATGATTCAAGGAAAAGGTTGTGGCAAAGAAAGGGCACTGCATAACACACCCATATGTGGTATAGGGGACTTATTCAAGCAGCAGGCTTTCCCCATGTGCAAATCCCTTAAATTAGTCAGCCACTCATCGCAGTCTAAAAATGCAAGAGGTGTCTACCTCTTCTGGTTCAGTTGTGGCCCATTTGGAAGAAGAATTTATGGATATCTTGCCAGGCATTCCCCTTACAACGAGGTAAATCACAATGAACCATGAAGATGCACTGTGGAATATAAATGCTGAAAAAAGTTTGCATATATCAATAAATTACAGCACAAGAAGTTACAAAAAATATATGTTGCAGGGTTCACCCCGTGGGGTGCCAGATCCGGATCTGGTTTGAACCCAATTTGGATCTGGGTTCAGTTCCTCTACAGGTTCAAGTAGGGTGCGCCATTTTGGAGCCTGGTTTGTCCCGGGCTAACCAAGGGCGAACCCATATGCCCACGCACCCGAAACAAACAAAACTTTGCAATTTTTAAACCTTTTTTGGCATCCAGTTTGACTTCAACACCATGGGAACCCTAAAAGATACAATTAAAACCATAGAAACAAGACTCGCACGGACTCACCCAGAATATATACATGAAATATAACATATTATACTTTAAGTGATATTTCATGTATGTATTGGCAAGATGTTTGAGAGTGGTTTCAGATCTCTAGGAGTTATAATTCAAATTCTAGGTTTTACAAGATCTTAAAAATTTTCAACTGTCAAATTTCAATAATCAGCAGGCTCCTATCAGCATTCTCTCACTCTCTCTATCTCACTCACTTTCTGTCCTAAACTCTAGACCTATCTCTCTCACTATCACTCTTTCTCGCTCCCCTCTCTCTCCCTCTCTCTATCTCACTCTCTCCTCTCTCCCCCAAGAGCTAGACCTGTCTTGTCAGAGCCAAAGCATATGATATGATGCTATGATTACAGGTTTATGGTGGATTTGTTGTTTATATGATGCTATGTGATATTCTAATCTTATTTCATGCTTCTACACTATATATGGTATGATCATGATGCTATGATTACAAGTTTATGGTATACATACATACATACATACATACATACATACATACATATATATATATATATATATATAATTTTTACATTGTTTTGTACTAACGAACCCAAAACCTAGTTTCAAAATTTTGACGAACTGCCGAACCGGGTCCTCAAACCCAAACCTGAACCTGAATCTAAATTGACAACTTAGCTAATAACCAAGGAAAATTAGGCAAATAAGATGGCATTCATCTCCAAGTTTCACATCTCTCTTTATGGTCATTGGATGGACAAATAAAGGCAATACCAAATTTCTCATCTTTAACTTTAATGAAAATTCATACAATTTTATTACAATGTGAGAGCCCAGAGTCAATACTATGAAGGGAGCATTTAGTGTCTACCAAGATCGCAAATCCCCCTTCCCCTTGTTATGATTGGAAATTACGTATTCTGATTCCTTTCAGACAAATTTCAAGTTGCATTCTACATTAAACTAGTGGCTTTAACTTCTTGAAGTCATAAATGATCTAAGCCATTTTTAGTACTACAGAATTATCTTAGTACATATTTCTTGTCAATGGCTTCCAAATCCATAATTTCCCAGCTTACACATCTTTAAACTCATTTGAAGGTTGGGGATGGGGAAGATTTTGGCCCCTATACAACCTCTCAAAACAACTTGGGATCTCATCCTCACCCCCTTTTTCTTTATTTAGGATTTGGGAGGAGATAGCTCTGTTCGCTTCCTTTTCCTTTGATATTATTATAAGCATTGTAATAATCAAAGCTAGTTAGGGATCATCCTGTGGTGGGACGGTTAAGTGGTTGCACTGTTAATGGTGCAACCAAGGTTCAAATCCCACTTGGCTCACACAGGCATTCATGTCTGGTTGGCCCATCATTGTGGATGTGCAGGTGGCTCGACTGGAGAGATAAGGTGGTTGTACAGAGCGATAAGGAGAACAGTGATGGATGGGGAGGAGGTCCCCCATGTGACCTCCCCTAGGCTCGGACCAAGCTAAAAAACCCTCTACCGCAATTTCAGCTATGCATTACCGACCAAAAAAAATAATAATAATCAAAGCTAGTTATTTAGTTGTTTAAACTTTAAAGTAACAAGTCCATAGTAGTGGGTGGACTCACGCCAGATTGGTTGTACCTCACAAATCACCCTTCGCAAACAACTAGATTTCATATTGTATTGAAGCATTGATGTTAGGGAAGTTGCTCGCTCAAAGAGGTCCACCATACTTGTTTCTAATATTTGAATAAAAGCATACTTACAGCTATTCTTCCAAGCATTGCATTCTTTGTTTGCATCTATGACTATTTGATAATATTTTGCAGGTAAAATCCTAACAAAATCAAAGAAGGAAAGATACCACTGAAAACTAAGCCCAAATCTGAAAATCTGGAAGTTTGGAAATGTAAAGCAAGTTCAAAACTCTTCAAAACTACAATCAAATTTTTTGACTATAAATGAATCTAATCTCTGTCATTAACAGCCTCTGCAACAGAAAAATGAGTTCATATAACATCTTTTCCATTTTATTTTAAATGACAACAGCCTGTTAAGAACCAATGCAATGATGACAAGCATTGACAAAATCAAGAAGCCATTTTTTGTGAGTTGAGCAAACTCTGGCTGCTATGATTCATTTGGGTATGCATGCATGTGAAAAGTTATATAATTGCATATGCACATATAAAAATGAGCATCTGCATGAGCAAACTGTTAAATTGTTTAGCTCAGTTTGGAACTTTTGCACAGGTTCAGTGTGAATGTGCAAGTAGTTCGAGTTATTTCTATTTTGTAATTCACTTAAGTGATAAAGAGAAAAAAAAATTTAGTTAACTAAGTCTAATAAAGTGCAGATAAACACTATTGATTTAGACATATCTTCTAAGTCATCTCCTACGTGAGATAAGAATGATACTCTTGGAAGATTAGAATTTTTAGCTGAATTGTATAAAGATAGAGATGCAAGATAGAAGATAAATGACTTAATAGAGTGTAAAAATTCTGTGCAACTTTTAGTTCTACCACTGTGGAGATTTCGTTGTAAGCTTTTAAAGGACTGAGAAGCAGATTTCAAGGTGTAAATTGTTAGCATACTTGTATTCATTTCCACAGTTTGAATTTCAATAATTTGTGTGATTAATACAATATTTTCAAAGCATTAGGTAATTAGTCATCATGATTGGAATATTAACACAAACAAGTGTGTGTGTATATTTGTATAAGCACATGAATGGGTGTTTAGAAAAGCTTATATGAATGTGTCCGTGTGTTTGTTAAGACATAGTAGCTTGAACGAGAAAAGCATGAATTCCTACTTTTTACACACAAAATAAATAATTTAGATCTCTTAAAGAACTTAGACCTTGTAGCACAATTTAGTCTATTATTTATACACATTCAATTGTTTTAGACTCTTAAACATTATATATGGTCCCCATAAAATAACCTCGGTGTCTTATGTTTTTGCCAGAGGATTTCAAATGCACAGATTTTCTCTAAGATCATGAAGCTTGTATTAATGATGCAAATAGTTTTTACAGTTCATACAAAGGCTATGAGAATTAGTCATCATTAAATAGATACAATATGAAATAGGTTCCCCTGGAAGAAAATTGTACATTGAAACCTACAGGAAAGCTTGTTCCATCTTTAACTGCCTGAAAGAAAGGATAGGTATCTGATGGAAAGGAACCTATTACCTCACTGCTGCTCTTGAGCCAGCAAACTGTTATATTTATTTTATTGCATTTTAATTGCCCTTGTAACAGTGAAACCAAAATCATAACAGAATGGAAATCAGGTTCTGTTTTATCACTGATTTTTTCAGGCTTTGCTCATGACCATTGTGTCATATGTTGAATTTTGTAAAGACTTTCCTGCTTCGATTTTGTTCTTGAACATTTTCGCAAGTTTTCTACAATTGCATAGATTTTAAGAAGTTCCATGTGTCAAACATAAATATAACAGCTTTTACAGAAAAACTCATCACTAACAACATAATTGACTAAAAGATCACAATGTAGAAAGGTACCTTCTAGGGATTCGTATACATTCTTCATACAAGGCCTCCTCTGCTTTCTGCTGTTTCTTCTTCTCATCAGGAGTCAAACCATTCCTTGTTGAACTCAAATCACTGCAAAATTTAGACTTTTAATACAAATGTTCCAAGGACACATCAAACAATATACATCAAGACATATAAGATAATAATTGTACTGGCTTCTAGATGCCCCTTCAATAAATACTCATAAAACATCTCCCCATACTAAAGTTCTGAAATCTCACCTTGAAAATATAAAAAGCAATGTTTGAAATGAAACAAGTGAAAACTAATATGAATGAACACACAATAGCTCATTATAAATGCTTTACCTTGTAAACATATCATATTCAAGAACATGCAAACTAGCATATGCTTGTAATTATTCTTTGCAGGATACAATATTCACTCACTACCAATAGAGCAGGATTGATATATGTTGGAATTTGACTCTACTTCCAAACTAACATCTAGAAGTTTACCTGGTACCATTATAATCCAGGCAGCGGATGCAGAGAAAGAAAAAAATAAAGATTTTGATCTTATATATACACCTTCAAATCAAGCTTGCCAAGTAAAATGAAAAACCAGCAGAAGGAAGAGCATGACTAGGGAATGCCTACAGCACAACTCAAAGTAAAAACAATGAAACATGGCTTAATAAAGCTATGGTCCATAAGAAAACATAACTAATGCAAGTTGATGACTAAGAACAGAATGAATGAAAAGAAGATATACAGATTTTGTCCAAGCAAACAGAACATCAAACGGGGATGTTTTCAATTTAGTGTTCCACTAAGGAGCATGCAAGCGAAAGTACCTGACCTCAAACATCCCTAAACCCCTGTGTCTCTTGACCATTCTGACGATTCCTATAAAGTTACCCAGCTCTCGCTGATAATGAACAAAAGAGAAAGCGTCGGGTGAGAACAAGTCTACAATAGACATCATTTTGGGAAACATGTCTTTTCTACCACACGATTTAATGGTAGAGACCTTAGTGTATACAGGTGGCAAGGCTAGTATCTCCTACTGAGCTCCATCACAGGCACAAAACCAGCACAAGAAATCCTTAAAGGCTAAGTGAGCATGCCAGATAAGCTGGGACTTCAAGGCTCGCCTTTACCTTTGCCTTAACCTTTGACAAGGATTCTTCAGCGCTGCTTAAGAAATTACCAGCCTCTGTTTCTAGGATAAGTAAGACTTAATTGGTAATCTCACTGATGTACAGGTGATAGAGCTAATGATAACCAAACATGCTAAAAATTACAAATTACCTGATAAGTACTAAAAAACCCAAAATATCTTTAGCATGGAGCAAATGAAAGAAGCTAAAAATCTTGATAGCTATCAAAGCATCATTTAAGGGTGACTCCTGTATGTGAAAAAGCTATTCAAAGTACAGACCACACATTTCTAGATACCATAACAAAAGTGGAAGTGAGACTGTCCAGTCCTTGATCACTTGCATAAACACTAATCTCCTTTAAATCTAATGATTATTTACAACAAATTAGATTAAAAAACAAGCAGAATTATTTTCTAAGATAAGCTACAGTGGAATTACTTCCTACTGCTAAGACTTGTCATCCACATATGCTGGGAAAAAAAACCAAGTTATTTTTTCACGAATATCAAGCAAGTCACAAGTTTTGCATTGCATTGATAAAATACAAAAGAAAAAAATTGTGATTACGTTCAATAAATATCTATTTTTAAATAATAAATAAATGCATAAAAAATAAATAAATACTAAATCAGTTTAAAAATTATATAAGATGTCAAAATATGTAAACCATAATAAATAAAGAACATTAAAACAACCAACCATGATTCAAAGACTTAACTGTCACATTGCCCGGAACTAAATATACACTAAAATAATTAAAAACATACTATTGCAAATTTAAATCAAACAAATCTAATAAAAAAATTAGCACCTAATCATATACCATGTATTAATTTTTCCCCAAAAGATCAAAATCTATTTAAAATTAAGAATATTACTCTGATAAAATATAGATTTAAAAAGCTCAATACATTTTAATAATGTTAAATTAAAATTGTTAAGGTAAAACCCAGCTATATACTTTATAATTAAAAGAAACTTTCCCAAGTAATAAAAATTAAAACAAAACAATCGTCCAATTCATGATAGCAGAAATCTTCTAACATATAAATTGGCAAACAAAAATATTAGATAATAGTCGGGGTTAGGGTTAGGGGTTACATCAATCTTTCAACTAAAAATCTTGAAAAATCACCAAGGGTCCACATGGTCATGTGGCTCCCCCTGACCCCAAAAAGAGGAGTTACATCCCTAGAAATGTTCACCAGAGGGGAGACTGTAGCCCACCCTGCTGCTGCCTGCAAGGGGTTACATCCCTTGAAAATCTGTGCCCCCCATAGGGGCTGTTGGAGGAACTACCTAATATCCCTGAGACAACTCGAGAATGCCTGGGTGTCCATGGATCATCTGAGGGATACCTGGGTGTCCCCATGCTCAACAAAGTTTCTCTATGTCAGAATAACAATATTAAATTGTGTCAAAACTTTGAACAAACAAACATGATGCCATATCCAAATGGTAGACCTTGTTAGAAACAAGGAAATTTGCATGGTATGGGAGGTAAAATAGACTTTAAAACAGTTGGTATTGTTTTTGTTTACTCAAATGCATGTTCTTTTATCTTGACTTTACAATGTTGGTGATCAAATATTTCTTAATTTGTACGTCATCACCTTGGCCTTACTAGAGAGTGGACGAAGCAGTGAGGGTGAGGTGGTAGCGGATGATATCAAGTTTTAATAAATTATAAATGCTTGTTAGTTTCTGCTGACTGCTGTAAGGAGTTTCTAAAAACATAGAAGAAAATAGATAAAGAAGATTCAAGAAAGAGGATATTCCTATCATCAATTGTACAGCCCTCATCATTTAGATTGGTCAGTTTCCCAAATTCACCCCTAGTTCTCTGAAGAATGAAGATCTGGTCAAAAAAAATGAAGATTTGGTATTGGAGAAAACAGTGATAAGATTATAAAAAATGGTGTGTGCCATGAATGTCTTTGTGAGCTTGAAGGCCTTAATTCAGGCTTAAAGGCAGGGGCTGTACCCCTCAACCCACCCTATAATGTGTCAAAGAACAAGCTGAGGGCTCTGCCCCTCAACCCCGCAGGAAACTCTACCCCCAGACCCCCACAATGGTATTAAAAAGCAAGATGTGAAGTGCAACCATGGGATTGCAATTCCTGATTTTTTGAAATGGGTTATACATAATGAAGTGATGCTAGATCATCAAAAAAAAATTAATGAATAAGGTAAATAGGTTAAATTGTATTATTCTGGTTGGATATGATCATATACAATATAAACTGGATTGCTTATGATCACTTGATTCAGTCATGCACTGCATTGTACTACTATTCATTGCTAAATAATACAATACCCCTTCATCCTCCCAATCTGATGTGAATCCAGTACAAAGGGATCTGTTGATATTGTAAATCAGTAGAGAAGAGCAACAGTAAGGCACATGTTTCTTGTGAAAAGCAAACATGCCACCATCTCCACATCCTAAACCATTGCTAGTAAAGGAGATCTGGTTTCTATAATGCTCAAACATTCTATAACCACCGTCATAAAACCTTTCCCAAGAGATGTGCAGGAGTGCTATGGCCATGTGTTCTCCCAAATAGAGATATTTTCTTACTCCCAATCATGAATTCCAACAAAACAAAACATTTATGAAGGTGGCCTTGATATCACCATAACACAAGATGTGAATTTTACAGAGAATACAAAACAATCTCATAAAATAGTACAATATAGTTCCTGCTGTTGAAGCTCCAACAATCTGTTCACGCCTAATTTGATATCGAGTACATGAAAGGAAAGAATAATGTTGTGTCGGATGCTTTATCACGAAGATCTCACCTATATTCTATGATGGACATCTCTGCAGACAGGAAGAATTCAATACTTGCAAAATATGCCAAGGATGCAATGGCAAATAACATATTGGAAGGAAAACTACAAGATGACAAATACAAGGTGGTGGAAGAGCTCATTCTCTACAAGGATAGAATATATCTTATCCATTATATACCATGATACTCCATTAGCAAGAAATCAAAGTTCCTATAGAACATACAAGCGAGTGAAAGATTTTCTTGGAAAGGCCTCAAAGGGGATATTTTGAAGCATATTAGGGATGTACGATATGTCACAGAAAAAAAAGTAGAACAAACATTTCCAGCAGGGTTGTTACAACCTTTGCCAATACCAAATCAAAAATGGGAAAGCATTTTGGGGTTCATAGTGTAGTGTGATGGTTAAGCGGTTGCATTGTTAATGGTGCAACCAAGCAAATCCTTGCTTGGCTCACATGGCATTCATGCAGGTTATGAACTATCATTGTGGACGTGTTGGTGGTGGAGGAGAGACAAGAAGAAATGGATGGTCGAGCGTTGATGCCAAGGAGGAGGAGGATGGCCGAGTGTTAATGCCGGGGATGAGGCCCCCCATTTGTGGCCTCACCTAGCTAAAAATCCTAGTGCTTTCACCAATCAAAAAAAAAAATTGGGAAAGCATTTCAAAGGATTTCATTACAGGACTTCCAAAGGTGCAAGAAAAGGATTGTATATATGTGGTGGTGGATCAACTAACTAAGTATGCTCATTTTCATGCAATATCTTCTAAATATAGAACACCACAAGTAGTCAATCTCTTCTTTAGGGAAATATTCAAACTACATGGGCTACATAAGCAAATTGTTAGTGACAAAGACAATAGATTTCCCAGTATATTTTGGCAAGAACTCTTCAAGTTGGCCGGAATAGAACTTACCCCAAGCATAGTTACCACCCACAAACGAATGGGCAAACTGAAATTGTAAATAAGAGGCTTGAAGGATATTAGCGAAATTATGTCACAGGACAGCAAATAGCTTGGGTCAAATGGCTACATCTTGGGGAAAATTATTAATATATTACTCATCATATGTCAATAGGGATGAGTCCTTTCAAGGCCCTATATGGGTATGAAGAAATATCCTTTTGAAATTTGATTTAAACAAAAGTAGAGTTCCTAGAGCTAGAGACTTGGTGCAACAAAGTGTACATATATTAAACATACTCAAAATAACTTGCATCACGCCCAAAATCTACAAAAGATGTATGCCAATCATCGAAGATCCCAGAGGACATTTGAAATTTTGAAGTTTAGAGACTTGGTCTTCTTATGGTTACAACCTTATAAACAATCCTCTATAAGGGCAGTGGAGCTGAGAAACTCAAGCCACAGTAGTATGGACCTTGTAAGATTAAAAGAAGGATTGGTGAGGTTGCTTATGAATTGGAGTTACTAGCAAATAATCAAATTCATAATGTCTTCCATGTATCTCACCTCAAGAAGGTGCTAGGTCAACACATTACACCATGTCCGGAATTAAACCCCACTTGATGACGAAGGATAATTAATTTAGAAATTTGAGGTTATGATTGATATGAGAGAAAAGAAATTAAGAAATAATGTCATTCCATAATATTTGGTTAAGTGAAAGAATTTGCCTCTGAGGACACTACTTGAGAAGGAGCAGAAACTTTTGATCATCCTAATTTAAAGTTGTTTGTGGACAAGCAAGGGCGGCCCGCCAAGCAAGGGCGGACTGCCATGCCCCCACCATGAAGAACGCTTCCCTTATTGCAGCTTTAATAAACAATAAATGCCTAGGCGTTCAAACATGAGGCGTTTCTGAAGTATTTGAACTGGGAATTTTAAGTATTTATTGTTTTGTCTTGATAGACATGTTAACAAAACACCTCCCATCTTTTTAGTGATTATAATTTAATCTATAGTTTGTTGGTATTTATACAGGATTCTTTGCATATTTTTTGTTTCCCTTAAGATCGTAGAAGAGAAAATGAGAGTGCCATTGAAAAAGCGAATGTAAATTTAATAGAAAAAGATACCTCTCAGTAATGATATCAAGGCAAAAATTACACCAAATAGCGTGTGCATGCCAAATAATTGTAATAATAAATAACCAATCTGTTTTTGTCCGAGCTTCGTCACCTGATGTTATGGTGAGGGGAGCACGAGAAAAGGAAGAGAAACCTCTCAGAAGATAAAATTCAGTCGGTGAATTGAAGCCACCTGGTGGTATGATAAGGGGTCAGCCTAACTGAAGGAAGAGAAACCTCTCAGGCGTGCAATTCAGACTATAATTGAAGCCCAGAAGGTGGTCTAAACTTTCATGGTGTACTCAAAACAAATTTATTTGATAAGAGGTGAAAGTTAAAAGCAACCTATTTAAAAGACCGACCAAAAAAAAAAGCAACCTATCAAAAATATTTCTTTTATAAATACTTATGTCATTTACTAAAATCGATGACCTCACAGTCAGCTCTCCGCCATTAAATCCAAATCTCTAACCACCAGGGTGCATCCAATGTTTAAATAAGGGCAGACAGACCCTAAGTTTATGAATAAAAAAGGTGAATGTGTGTAGAGACTCACAGGTCAATAGGAAGGTCGGGAGCGGGATTTTGAGCGGAGAAGAGGCGACCTGCCTCCTCTGCTTCCTCGACCACGAGTTCAATGTCTTTGATGTCTGTGACGGATTCCAAAACGCGCTTTACTTTGGCATAGCCATGCTTCTTTGCTTCCTCTGCCTGCTGATTTCGCTGCTTTATCAGAGACCTTCCTAGCCCTCCCTTCTCATTGTTCTTCGTCATACTGCTGGTCTCTGCTAAGGCGTACCAGACTGCCTTTCCTGGCTGATATGCAAATGCTCGGTTGATTGTTTTTTTTTTTGTTTTTTTTCGTTTCGTAGGCAATAGCAATATCGGCGGCTAGGTAATGAACTCTATTTATCGTGGAGTGAAAAGGGCCGCCTTTGCACGAATATGTTTTCTGTTCTTCTCTTTGACCTTTTATTGGATATTTTTTAAAGGAAACAAGTCTTAATATAGGGGAAGAGCGCCAGATATTCGTGTTCACTCCTCCTCAAGTAATTTTTAAGTAATTAAAGAAATTAAAAAAAATGCTAATTAAAAGTCTATTAAAGTATTTATAGTCATTCATTTTATTTTATAGTTAGAATTTTTGGATTTTGATTAGAGGAGTTGAGCAACATAATTGGTATGCATAGTATACAATTATGAATGCATTTGTGCATAAGTATTGCCCATTTTTTAGGTTGTTGTAGTGCACATTTATTAGGGCCTCTTTAAGTAGGCATTGGGCAGCACTTTGGAATGGTCATTTTTTTACCTTTACATGCATAACAGATCCAACAATATGCATTGTTACTACCCAAAAGCCAGAACAATAACTATAAGTAGTTAAATCGCATACAGAGACAACCAAAAAAACAATCGCCAAAATCCAATGTACTGTTTAGGGTTTGTGGGTATGCAAAGTTAGCTATAACGACTACTGGTATGCTTCTCTTAAAGATGTCAACATCTCTAATTTTATATAATGAATTACAATAATTTAAATAAGAATATATATAAATTATAAGTCATCTTCACTTAAGTAGCCACTTGTAAGGGGATCCAATTCACCAAATTCACTCAAATGGTTGAACCTGGCCCAAACACACTTTGGTTTGAACCTTGCCAATTGTGCTAAACCAATTGAGCTACAACCCTTTGAATAAGTTTGATACTTTAAAAATTGTAAGTCTTGAACTTTGGTTGTCACTAAGTAAGTATGTTGGCACTATTTTGACACATTTAATATGCAGGATTGTAAACTAGTAAAAATTCCTTAATAGGTTAGCACTAATATTTCACTAAATATGTGACTTAAGAATGATGATGATTTAAAGGATACGTCTAATGTGCCTTAAGCTAGTGTTGTAGGAAGTGTAATGTATGCAATGGTTTGCACTAGACCAGATATTGCACAAGCAATGGGAGTTTTAAGCAGATTTATGTCTAACCCTAATAGAGAACATTGGAATCATGTTAAAAAGGTGTTTACATATTTGCAAGGAACTTTTGATTATTGTTTAGAATATTTTGGGATTGACAGTGTGGATAAGATATTAGACATTATAGCGTTGTAAATTGTATCCCTATTTTCGTCTTAGCCTAGCCCTTAACTTGGCGTTTCAACCTCCAATGCTCAGTGTCTGCCTTGAAGTTGCTCATACCATCTTGGAATCTGCATTTTCAACTCCTCGCCTAGTCTCTGTCTCACTTTGAGTCCTTATTAACAAGACTAGGAAGTCTTGGGCACCATGGTCCTCCCATTCAATACCCAAAATAGGACCTCACAATGGTCACCTGGTGTGGGCGAGGAATTTGGATCCATGTCCACCTACTCTAAAAATTCAAACATTTAATGCATGGTTAGGTATAAAAGAAAGCCTACCCTCCCCCTCCCCGCCCCTCATTTGGTAATCTTGGAAATGTGGAGCTTCAATCAAGATCCCAACTGCGCTCTAGCAAAAACAATTCTATATGAGCAAGCATTCAAGTATTTATCAAGAATTGAAGGAGAAGGTGAAGTAAAGATCAAACATTCAAGTCCAAGCATCCATGATCAGCTTCTATAAAAACATTCTAAACCTTTGCATGAGGATTCAAGAAAACTTCATCAAGTTATCAAGTTCAAGCATTTCAAACCAAATCTAGCCTTTCCCTCAAAAAGAAAGCATTCCATTTCAATTATATTTCAATTCTATTTCAATTCCATTTCAATTATCATTTTAAGGTTAATTCCTAAATTGGGGTTTGACCCAAGGTAAACCCCCATCAACCAAACCTATTTCCTTCATTTTGTGTGCAAGGAATTGTCTCAGGAACTAGAAGCAAGGAATCAGGCAATGTAGACAATGATAATAACTCAGATTTTGAAGGTGCAAAAAGCTAAGGATCAGGACGACCGCCTCACTTCGGTCCCAAGAATTTTTTATAACCTTCCAATAGTGGATTCTATGTGTCATCTTGATCCATAATACATCCAGTCTTTCTATCGTCGATATTTATAGGACCAGGATGACATACTCCCTCGATCCCGACAATTCAGCCTGGATATTTTGTCACAAGTTTTGATCCATTTTCCCTCCTCAAATATAGGTTTACAACTCTACTTAACATCTCGAACATTTTGTTACTATTATTTTATGTCAATATTTCATTGTTTGTCCTAGATCTAACATTACAAATCAACCCTAATTACAATTCAATTTCAATTGTAACAAGGCATGAATTAACTTGATCTGAATTCAATCCTTTTAGGATTGGATCAATCAAGTTCAATTTATTTCTCTTAATATGAGATGATCTCATGGAAATTAGTGGCCCTTACTAGTTAAGGTGTTGAAGCCCTAATTTTCAACATCTTACAAAAATACAAGGATTTATTGATGGAAATTAAACAGGTGACTTGGATAGTCGAAGGTCCACTATTGGGTATGTGTTTACTTTGTTTGGAGGAGTAGTGATTTGGATGAGTAAAATGTGGCTACAATTGTTTCATCCACCACTAAATCAAAGTGCATGGCTTCTACCTATGTTTCTAAGGAGACAGTATGGCTATAGAGATTGCGTGCAAGTATTGATTTTCACAGGCTGATGCCTTTAAAGTCATGTTTTTAGCTCTCAAAAGATGTCCATCAAGTTGTATAATATGGAAAACTACTCTTTAGGGATGTTATGATGAATTTTATAATAATTGTAAAGGCTAAAATCGAGGTGAATCATTTTGGATGTGAGAATCAGTTACTATGGTATATGTATTAGTGTCCTTACATAAGATATCAATAGTGTATGACGTATGTATAAGTATCTCATATTTTTAGGGATTCGTATGACAGCCTGTTAGAAGTTATAATGTCATGTAACAGACTGTGTTTGGCATGTAGAGGTTATATGGATTTTTACCATGGTATTTTGAAAGCTTGTTTTGACCCATAATAATGTTTATGGTGGTATTTTTAAGCCCCCCATGAGTCTATATATTGAGGGGTTTAGTTGGAGACAAGGATGAGTTGGTTCAAGTTTTATTTTGTAGGGGTTAAGTTGTTGGATTGAAGACAAGATTGGAGTTTGAGAGTTGTATTTTAATTTCATATTACCGATAATACAAATCTCCCATCTCTTTTTGGTGGAGTTTTTTTCCAAAAGGGTTTCTCCACATAATTTTGGTGTTAAGTGTTTAAAATTATGTGGTGTTATCTTTTGATGTTATAGCTGGTTTCTTTTATATGTGTTTATGTTGAATTCAGAACCTATTTGTAAACCATAAAGATCCAACCACTAACCTAGATATACAAACTAATTCAACACGACATCAATAGAGATCTACCATGCATGCAAATAATAATTAAATAAAATAGATTATACCATCCACAAAGTAGGCTTTGTTAGCATTACACTATGTGTTGTCATTGATGTCAAATCCTTTGGTCTGAATGTGGTATAATGAGTAGAAGTGTTTGATTAAGGTACGTTGTGCACTTGGAGGTTTATCAGTTTCATCAGATGAGTTTGGTATCTCACGAGATGTTTCTCAGTATTATCTTTGGGTTAGGATTGGTCTGGAGCTCGAGAACTTGGATCAGATATTGAGGTTGTATAACATGCAGATATATTTTGGGTTCGACTTTGGTAATGTAAGTAGCATTTTGATATGTTTGATGTGGAATGGTGTGATATGATTCACTTCTCATTCCTTCCCACCATTGGAATGTTTAGTGGAGACCTATTTTAGATCTTTGTCTCAACCGACATTGAGAATTTTGATTTTCGGAGACACTATTTATAGGAATATGATTTGATCAATTGAGATGTGGATTTTTGTGTTGAAGACATGCAAGATTGAAAGAAATTCAGTTGTGCGAGTATAGTATTACAGATTGTTACTGGAAGCAGTTCTGGCAGTACAAACTATATTTTTGTGGTGGATTCTCTTTATCTTTATTTCTTCATCGACAATGAGCCTTTTAGGTCAATGAGCCTACCAGCAATGAGCACCTCGACAGTGAGCCCACCTGTAGTGAGCACCTTGGCAATGAGCCACCCTTTGTAAAAATAACCTTAACTGATGTCACCTTAACCACTGTTTATATATTGAGAATTATCATTCTCTGTGGTTTTTCCCTTTTTGTGTTTTCCACATAAATTCTGGTGTTTCTTGCATGTGCTTTCACTTTCTTTGATAGCTCCGTTAATTACTCTGGATCTGTGTATTAAGGTTAAAATAATTTTTTATTATTAACTGATTACCCCCCCACCTCTTAGTTGCCCGGGTAATCAACAATTGGTATCAGAGTTGTGGTTCCTTGTTATAGAGGTTAACCGCTTGAGGTAGATCCTGATCTGATGGCACACAAGTTATCCATTCCTATCTTTGAAGGATCTAATTATAGCTTCTAAAAAGTGAAGATGAGAGGTTATTTGGTTTCTCTGGGATACAATACTTGGAAGGATATAGAGACTAAGTATGTTCTATCAACAAATGGTCTTAATGCTCTAGATGAAATTCAAGCTTATGAAGAAAATGAAAAGGTGAGGTATGCTATCTCTAGTGAATTATCAAAAACTGAATTAACTAAGGTATAACTCTTTGAATACTGCTCATGGGGTTTGGTAGAAGCTGAAAGACATCTATGAAGGGAATGAGAGAGTCAAGCTAACAAAGAGGTTGACAACTAAGAGAAGTTACAAAAACCTAAGGATGGAAGAAGGAGAAGATATTGTGAGCTACTTTGAGAAGGTTGATACCATGATAAATGAGATCAGAGAACTCAGAGGCACCTTGAATGATGAAGATGTGATTGACAAAAGCCTGGTGACATTACCGGTAAGCTACAGTGACAAGATCTCAAAGATTGAAGAAACTTATGATCCAAAGAAATTCACTAAAGAGCAGTTGTTTGGCACCCCAACTGCATTCGAAGTAAGGAAATTTGGAAAGGACAAAGACAAGTTAGAAATCGCATTCAAGGCATCTGAAAACAATCTGAATGATGAAGGGAGCCCGGATGAGATAGAAACAAACTTTGTGAGAAAGTTGAAGAAAGGCACTAGCAAATACAAAGGTATGTTACCCTTTAAATGTTTTAGATGTGGTAAGATTGGTCATATTGCAACTAGATGTCTGAAAAAGGGAAATAGATAGAAACTTAAGGAAAACAAGGGAAGACTCAATAAGAAGGCATATCATGTTAAGGATGATGTTGGTATCTTAGATGATGAATCAGACTATGAGGATGGTGATTGCTTGTTTTTGGTAGAAAAGGATGTTCCTAAGTTTGATATCTCTAAGACTATTGCTAACACATTTTATGCTAAAAGAGACAAGAATGAACAATTGATTGACAGTGGATGTTCAAATCATATAATTGGTGATAAAAGTTGTATATGGTGAAAATGGATAACAATAATAATGATATTGAAAGGCTAAATGAATTCAACCACAAAACCCTAGCCTAACAACAACAAAGATCCACCATAACATATGAAGATTACCTAAGACAATGCAAATCAAACGAAATCACAAAGATTATACCATCACATGTCCAATAGGGTTTGGATCTCCATTCTTCCTATCTCCATTGATCTTGTTTGATATATTTGCTCTCAGATTTTATGTGCACAAGAGCTCAACAAAGAACGAAATGTGGTTGCAAGTAGGATCGTAGTGTAGTCAAGTGCATAAAATTCATTAGAATGTATAGAATGATTAGGGTTTGATAATGAAGGAAGCATCTCCTTATATAGAAGACACTATATGAAATGGAGGAATAAGATTGAGAGGTGTAAAAGGAGGTCGGCTATGATTAGAGGGTAGGTAAAAGAAATAATAAAATAATGAAAGGGGTAGGTAGTGTATGAATTAAGAGATGAATGACATGTGTCATGGGTAGAAAAGGTTAATGAATTAATTAAATAAATAAAGATTTATTTAATTAATAGAAGAAGTGGGATGATTAAATAAATAAGATATTTATTTAATTTAGGAAAAGGATAATTTAAATAAATAAATGTATTTATTTAAATGAGAAATAAGGCTAGAAGAGGATAAATGAATTAATTAAATAAATAAAGATTTATTTAATTAATAGAAGAATTAAGCTTAGATAATTAAATAAATAAAATATTTATTTAATTAGACTAGACAATTTTGGGTGTCTACATTTTGCCCCTCTTTGAGACAATGCGGCTTGTCGCGTTGTTTCAAAGAAGATAATATGAATTGATACAAAGTTGCCCCAAGATGGGAATGATATGCCCCCTCGAGAGATTGGATGAAAAAAATGTCTGAAAAGATCGCAAACAATCGCTCGATAATAAAGACGGGATAGAATGGACTGACCGAATAAAGTGACAAAGTCACAGGATAATGAAGACTGGCTCGAGAAACAAGGGCTAGGACTAGGACTAGGGCAGTCTATAAGATAGACCACGAGGGAAAATACATCCTCATTGTCATCCACACATCCACGAGAGCAGAGTGCAGAGCGAAATAGAGCAGCAACAGTCAGCAGCGATGGCCTTTGGTTCACAGATTCGACCGCGTTCGCCAATTCTAGAGGCCAGCAGAGGCAGGAGAGCCAGTGAGTACCACAAAACCTCCTCGTACTTTGTTGCATTTATTGTTGTCATTAATGCATACTAGGTAATGTAATAAATGCGCGTTTATGTCAGGAAAGTGCGTTTGTGTCCAAAAATGTGAATTTGTGTCTTCTAGGTCAAATCGGCAGTTCTGTGATGAACATACGCTGTCGATTGGATAAGCTGTTGAGAGGATACACTCAAACAGGTCCTCTAGGGAAGACTAGGATAACAAATAGGGCTATGATTGACAATTCTGTGATAGAACATACGTTGCCAATTAGGAAACTACTCAAGAGGATTCACTCAAGCAGAGGCCCTAAGATAGGATAGATCAAGGCACTTTGTGATGAACAATGAGTACCAAGATATAGTACTTTGTGATGAACAGGGAGTACTAAAATATGAACAACACTTTGTGATGAACAGTGAGTGCAAATGTGAGCAGCACTTTGTGATGAACAGGGAGTGCAAAACACGTAATACTTTGTGATGAACAGGGAGTACCACTAGGATAGAAGCAACACTTTGTGATGAACAATGAGTGTCACTAGGACTGAGATGATTGATTTGTGTGACTGCAGGAGTATTTGCCTATGCTGGAGTCATGGGAGAGATTCCCATCGACTCAGAGATTGTGACCTGAGTTGACAGCCAAGGAGCGAGCTGCGATCGAGGCTATGGGATTGAGACATGTGTTGTATGTGCCTGAGTTTCGGGCGAACATGGGACTGTTGACTGCGCTGGCGGAGAGATGGCACTCTAAGACATGTATATTTCATTTGCCAATGGGTGAGATGACAGTCACCCTGGAGGATGTATACAGGATTATGCGGATACTGATTGATGGGGAGCTAATTCCGTACGATCGAGACGGAGACAGGGATGCCCTTAGACAAGTGTTCCAGGATCCGGCATTGGAGATGAGGTTGGGACATGTGGCATGGGATACCATGACATGGACAGGGTTAGCACTACCAACAATATTAGGAGGAGCGATCAGTGGGTTCTTCTATCCAGATAGGACGACACGAGGGGTGGCTGCAGAGAAAACAGGGGCCAGGAGAGATGATCTTGGGGCGGGTCCTTCTAGGGCTCAGACTCGGTCGAGGCCAGCCGGCTTTAAGGGAGGGAATTCATCATAGTCATAGAGGGCTCCCTATGTATCAGTATTGTACCATTTTGTATGATGATGTAGACACCTTTGGGTGATTGTAGCCATATGATTTGTTTGACATCATTGTATCATGACACTTTATATATATATATGAGATGATTCATCTTTGCAGCAACTATATGCATGTGTACCTATGTGATGAGATGTTCTTATGTGATGTATGTTTCTATGTGATGGTTATGATATGGATGCAAATATGTACATGATGAAATGTAATATTTGTTCTTTTATGTTTTATATGTTATTGCAATGCAAATGTGAATGTATGTAATGCAAATGAATATGATAATGCAAATGTAAATTGTGCTGACAGGTGTTGTGTGCAGGATGTGATGCAGTTGTGATATTTATATGTATGTATCAAATGCTTATATGTGGTAATGCAGGTGCAACTACATGAAATGCAAATGTTTTTGGTGTGTCATTATACTCAGTCATGTGATAGCAAGCTACGCAGACTCGAGAAGGACAATGGAAGTCAATCAAGAAAGGGGATGGAAGACAGAAGATATGAAAGTGAAAGAACTTCTTGTGCATTATCATCATTGAGCTTTATTATGGCAAGTAGGTTATGACAATCGAGGCATATGTTCGACCCAGAAAGTCATTGTACCTGTTTGCATGGAGATAAGACAATCACAAACAAGGAATGCCCCAATTCACACTAGACTCACAGTGTCCTCATATCCTTGGACAAGTCATAGCATTACTAAGAGACAATCCACAGACAGCAAATACAAATAGGTGACGATACCCCATCCTCGTCGTTCTAGTCAAAGACATCCTGGAGATAGAATCTCTAGTCAAAGACATCCCGGAAAAGCTAAAAGACATGTCACCAAAAAAAAAATGAAATCAAAAGAAAACCAAGACTCGACACCAACATCCATTGTAGTCCTCAAGTTTAGTGTCTCTTGTCACTTGTATAAGTCTTATTTGATTGTGGTCACAATGTTTACTCTCACAAAAAGGATATATAGCATTGAACCATATGTTGTCTGAGTCTGTTGAAAGATTTGATTTGTTGAAGCCCATTGTTGCTGTTGTGTCTCATCTGAAATTGACTGAATCCATGAAACTGATACTTTATTGCAGAGAAGATGAAACTTTATCGCAGATCTGTGATACAAATGTTGCTTTATTACGGATTGTGCGCGGATAGACTGAAGGAAGCTGGAAGAAACTGTACTCCTCGAAACATGTGATGTTCTGAGTTCCACACCCATCACTAGACGTAGGATTTGCCTTAGCCACATATAGGATCTGATTTATTATGGATGGAAAGGGAGGTGAAAAGGGAGGTTTATTATGAATGGCTAACCAATCTTGGGTAGATCAATAACAAGCCATGATGGGATGGGTAAGTTTATTATGAACGAATAGGTTGTGAGTGTGTGCAAAGTGAAAGGATGAAAGAGAATCCTGAAGGAGGGAGGAGCAATGTCTCTACACATGGCGCTGGTGACCCAGTTTTCACCATGGTACTTGTCCAGGGCGCCACCGAAGTGGTTTTCATCGTTGGACAAAATTATTTCTCTTTACTTTTTTCGATTTTTCAATGTTTTTTGTGTCACAAGGCGCCTGTTTGCCAGGTTTTCACCAAGTAACGATTTTTTTTATTTTATAATTTTTTTATTTTTTTTTTATTTATTTTTTTTGTATTTTTTGAATTAGGATACTCTGAAGAGCTATGTGTAAAACCTGCGAAGGTGCATGCTGTTGATAGGATCCTCCAAAGGTTCAGCTTCTGTAGTTGAGAGCTGATATGCCCCAGATCCATATGCTGCTGTAATGATGTAAGGACCAAGCCAATTTGGTTCGAACTTGCGCTTCTTCTCTCTGTCTTGTTGATTTTTGGGGTTTTCTCTGAGAACCAAATCACCTACCTCAAATGTGCGAGGCTTGACTTTATGATTGTAGCTGCAACATTCCTTGACTGAATGATGTGTAGCTTGAGTGTATGTCTTCCTTGATAAAGGAACTGAGATAGAATTACTAGTGTGTGGACTACACAGGCCCGTATGCATGTCACCTAAAGAAGTTTGGGCATCCTTGATAACAAAATCCCTCGAGGAAGCTCCATTAAAGGTCCATGATATATCGCCAAAAGGGGATGGATGTGTGGAACAAGTGGATGAGTTATGAAGGCTTATGATTGTGAAAAGAAGTGAAAGTAGGATAGCATGATGGAGACTTAGGATCAACAAGTATGCTTTTTAACTTGAAATTTTAGAACTTTTGCCCCCAGTTATTTTGATATTAGGGGAGATCATCTCTTGCTCTTTTTGCTTCGTAGGATTTTTATCCTTGACTTTGATCTTTGCAGAGTTCAGTGGCTTTTGATTTTGATTTGGACTGAACGATTTTTCTTTATTTTTGACTTGTAGATTTTTCTTTTCATAGCTTGATTTGTGATCCTCGATTAGTAAGGGCTTTTGTGATTCTTGTTGATCCAAGTCTAGGAGCGGAGTGGAAATGGAATGATTGAATGAAATGGTTAGGCTATGTGAGTTCTCGAGAGGGCTAGCGATATGCTCAATAGATTCTTCGTTGGAACCACTCTTAGGAGTATTGATATCAAGAGGTGTTTGCACCACTAGAGGAGATTTGCATTCAAACTTAGTAGCCACAACATTAGGTGGTTCGTACCCAATTCCTTGCAAATTATTTATAGATTGTTTATGTCGAGTGAATACCTTAGGAGATAGTGGGAGTTGATCAACATGAAAGATATACTCATCACATCCTAGATCTTTAATCTTGAATTTTTCTTTGAGCTCTACTTGTTTTGATGTAGAAGGTTTCAAGGATTCTGGATCCACATATGCTAATGAAGGAATAGCTTCTCGATTGACTGGGATTGTTATTTTTGATCGAGGTTGAAGATTGTTGCAATATATGAATGGATTTGGATCCACTTTGACGGTCACTTCAACTCCATTGTGTGGAAACTTGATACATCAATGATATGTAGATGGGACTGCGCTCATTTCATGAATCCATGGGCGTCCCAAAAGTATGTTGTATGTGAGATCTAAATCAAGGACTTGACAAACCACATCTTTTGTAACTGGTCCAACTCTGAGAGGTAAAGTGACCGTGCCTTTGGATGAACATTCCTCATCATCATATGCCTTGATTGTAATTTTGTTTGTAGAATTCACAACTTTATTAGAATATCCCAATTGTTTAATAGTGTTCAATGTACAAATGTTTAGACCTGCTCCTCCATCTACCAGGACTCGTTTTATTTGATGTTTGTGTATGAAGGCTTCAATGTGTAAAGGTGCATTATGTGGCTGACTTATGGAGGCGTCATCAGCTTCTGTGAATGTAAGGGAGTGTGGAATGGAAAGGTATCCCACCGTGGCTTGAAACTGGTCCATGTTTAGATCAGTAGGGACGGAAGTGTCTCTCAATATTTTGTCAAGAATGGATTTATGTGCAAGGGATATGCGTAGGAGCTCAAGAATGGAGATGAGCGCAGGTGTCTTCCCTAATTGTTCTACGAGGTCATACTCAGGTTTGGTTGATGAGGAAGCAGTGTTCTTGGCTGGAGCACCTTGCAAAGTGATTTTACCTCGATGAGTTGTAACATGACATTCAGAGGTAGGTTCGGAAGAAGATCCAACGCCTTTTAGGACAATTTTGGGTCTATGGGTAGAATTCTCAGGGTTTTTGTCCTTGATAATAATGGTAGAGACGTAATTGTCCATCGAGATGTGATTGATAGTTGAATCATAGTTATAAGATGCTTTGGTATAGTTGGTTTGGTCATCTGTGGCTTTAGCTTTTCCCTTGTCATGTTTTGGGAATGGTTCCTTAAACATCTCATGTTCTTGATTGGAGGAATGCCCTTCAATCTCAATGTCACCCCTATCAATAAGATCTTGTATGATGTTCTTCAGTCGATGGCAATTTCCTGTCTTATGACCCTTGCTCTTATGAAATTCACAATATTCATCATCATTCCACCAATTTGGTTTGACCTTTGGCTCATATGGAGGAAAATCTGGAATTGTGATTATTTTATTTGCCACTAGCTTCTTGAAAACCGACTCAAGTGGTTCTCCCAATGGAGTGTACTTCCTGCGTGATTTAGAAGTTGTTTGAGTATTCACCTGATTTGATCTGGAAAAAATGAATTTGGGTTGCATTGTATTGGCATCAACAACACCATCATTGACTGTGTTCTTGTTTTTATTCCAAAATCTTGGCTTGTCTTTTCCTTTAAAGTCATCTTTGTTTTCCTTGAATATCTTAATGACTCCTTGTTCAATTGGGACCTTTTCTATCGCTAAGCCTTTTTCAATGAGGTCCTTGAAGGTGGACAAACAAGCTTTCCTTAGATCATAGCCAATGTCTTTGTTAACATTCTAGGTGAACATTTCTACCATTTGTTTTTGTGGAATTTCACAAGAGCATCTGCTAGCTAGATTCCTCCATCTTTGTAAAAATGATGAAAAAGACTCTCCATCTTTTTGCTTGGTGTTGCACAAAGTAGTGACTGATATGTCTGTCTCTATGTTGTAGGAGAAATGTTGGATAAATGCCTCTGCTAAGTCACCCCATGACTTAATACCAGGTGGGAGTTGGGAGAACCATTCCATAGCTTGATCACCTAAACTCTGTGGGAATAATATCATCAAATATGTCTCTTCTGCTGCTACCTCAATGCAAGCTGTGAAAAATTGTCTTATGTGTGCCTTAGGATCCCCTTTTCCTCTATACTTATCAAACTTAGGCATCACAAAGTGTGTAGGAAATGGAGGCATTGGAATGCTCTTGTCAAATAGATAAGGACATATGTCTCTCATTGTGTATGTTGGATTTGGTGTATTCATGTCCTCCATTTTCTTTTGTAAGTCCCTGATTTGTTGCTCCAAATTGCTCTTAGGTGGAGATCGACTTCTTGGACCATACCCCATGCTTGAGGCACCAATTGGAGGAGAAGCATGTTGCATATATGGATGATATTGATCATACACATGTTCATATGGAGGAGGTCTATAGTGATGTTGCATATATGGACCACTTGGTATAGATTCATGTTGAGCAACAAAATATCTATTTTGTCCATGTATACCATACTCTACAGGCATGTCATGTTCTAATGTGTTGCCCCCAAATTTGACGCGGGGTTTCCTTGTGTCCAAATTTTGAGCATGCCTTTGAATATCCAATTGCTTTGGTGGTTGATCTTTAGCATTGATATGTGATTGAGCATATTTCTCTGCATAAGACTTCCAGAATGGTCTGCAAAGGTGAGTATCATATGCTTGACCATGTGTATGTGGGACCTCTGGTTTTTGAAACAAAGATGATGGTGATTCAGGCACCATATGTGGTCCTCTATTGCCTCCACTATTAGGTCTCCTTTGATCCATGTTGGAGTGAGGTTGTTGCAAAGGTCGATTTTCCATTATTTGAGACATGTCAAAATCATGAGGTATCTTGGCTCCACTTTGTGCCATCATGCGTAAGAAGTATTGTCTATCCCTTCTCATTATTTCCTCAACCAATCGATTGAAATGGGGATTCATAATGGATTCTTCCACATCTGCTGAATGTACTGAAAAGTTGTCCATATCATCATTGTGTGTAGCATTGTTGTTTGTAGTGTCCATGTTCTCAACATTTGGAATGTTTCTATAGGCATCCATGTCAAGTAATGTAGTATGATCAGAATTGAAAAAGATATCATTGTCATACTCATAAGAACTCATGTTTGCGGACTCTTGAGCCTCTTTAGTTTCTCTCCTAGATTTTTGAAGACGGGTTTCAACCATGAACTAGGTATTGACCAAGATGTGTGAGACTAGATGAAAAATGGAAAAAAGTATGGAAGACCAAGAGTTGGATGGAATGTAAATGAATCTGAGGTGTACTTGCAATGTCCAAAGTGTAAGACCAAGTATGTATGTAGTAGAGTAGGTGTGACTTCCAAAGAGAGGATAGTTTCTCTTGATGAGGTAAGTTGACCTTGACTCTAAGTAAGACCAAATGAGACCCAAAGGTAGGAAACCTTGATGAGGGACCACTTAGCAAAGTGTTGTTGTATGTAGTGCGTTGACAAAGTATAGTGAGGACAAGCAAGTGACCTTTTGACTCAAGTTTAGACAAATGTGAATGTAATGTAAGGTGTAAAGCAATGATGGATTTTGTGAGACCCAAAGACAAGTTGAATGCTAGATGAAAACCTGGAGAAACAACCTAGGAAGCTCAAGAATTCCGAAACTGATTGCTCTTGTTTGCTGGACTGTAAAATTTTTCCAATTTGTGAAGTTGTTGGTTGTGACCAAATCTGAATGTTTAACTGTTTTTCGTGACAAGAGGACACAATGTTGATGAGGACTCAATGTTTGCAAGTGTTTAGACTCAAAATGACTCCAAGAAAAGTGTGTTGTTTGATGTAAAAATGTTTTGCATACACTTGAAGACACAAAAGACACAATGTTTTGTTGTTTGGTCTTGAATGTTTTGAATGTTTAAAATAAGTCAAGCACAATTCTTATGGCTGGCCAAGACAATAGTTGTTGATCCCACATGAGGTTTTACCCTCGAGGCTACGCTATTCAGAGCAGATACTTAGATGCTTGACCTCACTGGCTCTACCCTCGGCACTCACTTCTCGGGTCAGCCAAGCATCAGTCCCCACGAAAACTCCCCGTGGTGAACTTTGTATCTCTACTAAGAACTGTATGTGTGTGGGCCGCTACCAGAGGTCCGACCTCCTGCCTCAACAACTAGAAGGATTTTGGCTTCTAAAACAAAAAGGTGCTAGTAAGGGCATCCGCTCATGTGGCCATACATGCGGCACTTTCAGCTCTGTAAATACATAAGGCTCCCAGTCGGTAGGGGTTATGCCCTACAACTGATCAAATAAATTTGATCAAACAAGTTTATGGGGAGACATAGTGTCGGTATGAACTAATCAGCACACGTTATCCATAATTTTCACCATGAATACAATTGTTTATAGTGGTTCCGAAGAGGTGGGTTTTCCTCGCTACCACTTGGGTCGTTCTCTTCTCACTAGTAGTCCTAATGACCACACGGGAAGACAGGCCCTCTAAAGATTAAACAAAAAGAGCCTATTGCTCAAGACACAAAAGACAATGATTCAATTTTAGTGCACCAATTGAAGTGTTTGCTAGTCTATGAAAACAAGACACACAATAAAAATCCAAAAACCCTTGCCAAGGACCTGCAACAAAGATTTATTATTAGTTTGGATTGTTTGAAATAATCACCCCTTCCTGCAAGCACACAAGTTAGGTAAATTTTAGATCCAAAAGACTTTGTAAAATAGGGGCCTTCAACAACGCGTTTTGTTGACCAATTCAAAGATCTGATTCATCATAAAAAAAGACCACCTGTAAAATTTCAAGAGATTTCCAGAAATGTAAGAAAATCCAAAAAATTTGCTAATTTTCTCCAAAAATTAATTTTTTATGAAAAATCATAAAAAATTCATATAAAATGCAAAATCGATCCAAAAAATCTGAAATTTTTACTGGAGAGTCCTGATGGTCTTCCAAACCTGCACAAATTTTTTTTTGCAACAAATCCAACAGTTTGTGAGATATGAGTAAAATAATGCAAAACCCTAATTTTCAAAGATCTGATTTTTGAAGAATAATTTTGCATCAAATTTAAAATCACAAAGAACAGATCCTATGTATAATTCTGAGAGATTTCCAAAAATGTAAGAAAATCCAAAAAATTTGCTAATTTGTTCTCAAAATTAATTTTTTATGAAAAATCATAAAAAATTCATATAAATTGACAAAATGATCCAAAAAATCTGAAATTTTTAGTGAATACTTCTAATACTTTTCCTGACCTGCACAAAAAATTTGATGTCAAAATTCGATGCCGTTTGGGAGATCTGATCAAAATAAGAAAAAAACCCTAATTTTTAAAGATCTGATTTTTAGGGAAATATTTTGCATCAAAATTAAAATCACAAAGAACAGATCCTATGTATAATTATGAGAGATTTCCAAAAATGTCAGAAAATCCGAAAAATTCTCTCATTTGCTCTCAAAATTAATTTTTTATGAAAAATCATAAAAAATTCATAGAAAATGAAAATGTGTTCCAAAAATTCTGAATTTTGGATTGAGAGCTCCTGATACTTTCTTCAACCTGCAAAAAAAATTTGGTGCAAAATTTCTTAGCCATTTGTGAGATATGATCGAATCTCTCCAAGATCTTAATTTTGTGTCCAAAACCCTAGCTGCACAAGATTATTCTCCAAATTGTTTTACAAAACAACAATATAGGGTTAAAAAAATCTGCAAAAAACATAGATCTAACAAAAATCCATGTCCCACGAGGCGTGCCAAAATGTATATGGTGAAAATGGATAACAATAATAACGATATTGAAAGGCTAAATGAATTCAACCACAAAACCCTAGCCTAAAAACAACAAAGATCCACCATAACATGTGAAGATTACCTGAGACAATGCAAATCAAACGAAATCACAAAGATTATACCATCACATGTCCAATAGGGTTTGGATCTCCATTCTTCCTATCTCCATTGATCTTGTTTGATATATTTGCTCTCAGATTTTATGTGCACAAGAGCTCAACAAAGAACGGAATGTGGTTGCAAGTAGGATCGTAGTGTAGTCAAGTGCATAAAATTCATTAGAATGTATAGAACGATTAGGGTTTGATAATGAAGGAAGCATCTTCTTATATAGAAGACACTATATGAAATGGAGGGATAAGATTGAGAGGTGTAAAAGGAGGTCGACTATGATTAGAGGGTAGGTAAAAGAAATAATAAAATAATGAAAGGGGTAGGTAGTGTATGAATTAAGAGATAAATGACATGTGTCATGGGTAGAAAAGGTTAATGAATTAATTAAATAAATAAAGATTTATTTTATTAATAGAAGAAGTGGGATGATTAAATAAAGGCTATCTTCCCTGTTGGAGTCGTCCGTCTCCATACCACTGCTTTCCTTGACAATGTCCTTTGTTTCCAACCAAGGGACGCTTTTCCTTTTTTTGCTGGAGGATGCCTTCTCCTTGCTAGTTTCTCCCTCTTCCATCTTTCTCTTTCCCAGAGAGGCGAAAATCCTCTTATTCTCCAGCAGCGCGAGGGTTTTGCAATGCTCATAGATGAGCAGCAGAAGCCCATAGTGGAGTATCGGGTTGGAAGGGTTAGTCTTGTGTTTGTTGAGGGACCGAAAGAGGTAGTATGGCAGGGACACCTTTTTGTCGTGTCTGAAATGGTTTAAGAGCACGAAGTGGTAGGTGTGGGCCCTAGAAAAATGGCCTTCAACCGTGATATACTCCATAATTGCATTCAGAACCCAGCCCCACAACTTCTTGATGTTTGCAGCTTCGTAGTAGCCCCCAGTAGCCTTGCCAATTTTAGCGCTCTCTTTCTCTTTTCACGGAAATAGGTTAACCGCGTTGTTGGAGACCTTGAGGTCTCGAAAGAAATTAAGCCCAGAGTGGGGCATTCTAGTCACAGTGGAAATGAGCCCAGCATCCAACTTAAACTTAACACCATAAAGTTTAAAAGAGCCATTAGACCAGTTTTCAAAAAACTTGGAAACGGCTAAGTTAACCCTACCTTTGTCATAGTCCTCAAGTTTCTCTATGAAGTTGGTAAGAGACCCCTTCTCCAATTTCGCCCAGACTTTAGGCATCACTTTCCAGGTTGACATATTGTCTGGTTCTTCCTGCCTTAGGTCTCCTCCCATCTTCGGATATGGGTTGTTTGCTCTGTTTCTCTGCAAGTTATCACCTTCTTTTCCGATGTTGCTAAAGTTTTCGAGTTGGGTAACCCACAAAGCGTGCAACACTTTATTAGAAATAATAGAGGATCTGTCGCGACGCCATATAATGATGGCCTTTCCAGCAAGGCATAAATGATGTTTTTTACTTGTCATGATTAAATTGTCCTTCTCTCCCCATATAATGGTCCTTTCTGATGAACTTTTTGATATTTAAATTGAAATCCTCCTCGTGCCAAATCATTTTGGAGTCAGAGTTAACTCCAGTGTTCGCTAAGCAATCCGCCACGCTGTTTTTCTCTCTGAAGGCATGTTGAATAATGATTTCTTTGAAACTGGCAATGATCTCCCTAGCTTTCATGATGATATTTTTAATAGACCAGGAAGGCTCTGATTCCCCCTTTAGGCACTTTATGATATTGAGTGAATCTCCCTCAAGCCATATTTTATCATAATTTAGGCTTTTGGAAATAATTAAGGTATTCAAGGCTGTAGAGGCTTCCACAAAATGGCTAGTTTGATTCCTCAGAGGACCACCCACTGCCTTGAGACAACTTCCAGCAAAATTCCTGACAATATCCATGATTGGTGAGTTAAACTTCTTCCTTGGATTGCAAATTAATTAGAATAATAAAGAAATTTTCATTTCTCAGTCTAAGTATGTCAAAGAACTATTGGAGAAGTTTGGGCTGGAGAATTCCAAATTGGTATGTACACTAATGACTACCAGATGCAAGTTAACTAAAGATGAAAAATATCCTAAGGCGAATGCAAGTCCGTACAAATCAATGATTGGAGGACTATTATATCTAACTGCTACCGAACCGGATATCATGCATGCAGTATGTTTGGCAGCACGGTTTTAGTAAGAACCAAAAGAATCACATGTTATGGTAGTGAAATGGATTTTTAGATATCTTAAAGGAATAGAAGAATTTGGTTTGCGGTATCCCAAGAGCTCAGATTTTACCCTCACAACTTACATAGATGCAGACTGGGTCGAAAGTGTTGATGATAGAAAAAGTACAAGTGGAGGAGCATTCTTTATTGGCTCTTGGTTAGTTGCTTGGTTGAGTAAGAAGAAATATTTTGTCTTTATCTACAGTAGAAGTACTGTACATTACAACATCTTCTCATTGTACTCAAAGTTTATGGATGAAGCAAAACTTGAGGGACATTGGTGTAAAGTTTGATGATCCTATTCCAATCATGTGTGATAATACTAGTGCAATAAATATTTCAAAGAATCCAGTACAACATTCCAGAACAAAGCATAATCTATCAGGTATCTCTTCTTAAGGGAAAGTTCTAGATAACAAGAACAGACTTGAGTATGTACCTACAAAAGAGCAAATTGCAGACATATTCACTAAGGCATTATGCAAAGATACTTTTAAATATATTTGGCAGAAGTTAGGGGTATTACCCCAGTTTGAATTA
This sequence comes from Cryptomeria japonica, assembly GCF_030272615.1. NCBI lineage: Eukaryota > Viridiplantae > Streptophyta > Pinopsida > Cupressales > Cupressaceae > Cryptomeria > Cryptomeria japonica. Next base: position 407,695,051 of record NC_081410.1, on the reverse strand, counting down.
ATGTGCACTTCATATGTGCATTGGTCCAGTGAGTAGCATGCATTTTCTTTTCTGGACCAATGCTAGTGTGCTTCGTCTTAGGCCGAGCAGGAGTGAGTTTCTCATTGGGAGTTTTGTCCACCTTTGTCATTGTTGTCAAAGGGGAGAGAGAGAGCGGAGAGAGAGAGAGAGAGAGAGAGAGAGAGAGAGAGAGAGAGAGAGAGAGAGAGAGAGATGATTGTGTTGATCTTTCATTTTTCATGTTGTTGTTGTTGTTGGTTGTTGTCATCAATGACAAAGAAGGATATTGTTAACATTACACTATGTGTTGTCATTGATGTCAAATCCTTTGGTCTGGATTAGGTCTGGATGTAGTATGATGAGTAGAAGTGTTTGATAAAGGTACGTTGTGCACTTGGATGTTTCACAGTTTCACCGAATGAGTTTGGTATCTCGAAAGATGTTTCTCAGTATTATCTCACTAACTCATTTGACTGCAAAATCCGACGAAAGTCCAATAATTATTTGTATCGTTGGGTATCTATGTATTTAATGCAAAATTTTCAAAAAAAATAAGTTTATGCCCGACATTCATCAAACTTACGACGCTCCATGATTTTCATCACTATTTCGATATTCCCTTAAATTTGTGGGTCAACGGGTATATGTTTAGCACCACCTTAATTTGTAGGCCGACGGGTATATGGTTAGCATTTGTCAGGGTTCTGATGAATGTTTTTTGATAAATAAAATTGATTTTTACAATTTATCTATAATTGTGACCCAATGCAGCTAATGCTTGTCAAAAAGCATTTATAACTAACTGTGCAGGGAATTCTGGACTCTTATTAGGGGATTTTGACCTTTGAGGGTCTTTTACCTTCTGCCAAATCAAATGTATGTAATTATGTGGTTGGCTCTTCAACTTGATCCATTGTAATCAAATTTGCATATACTTGGGAGCTTGGTAAAGAAAAATCATGTCAGATAATATTATTTCAGAATAAAATGAAGAGACAATTGCTAGACTATGGGCTAGATTGAAAAGAAAGGGTGATGGGAAATGTTATTGTCCCTGCAATAATTGCAAGGGCTTAAAGATGAGAAAACTTTTAATTACAACAGTTGAGAAACATTGTAGGAATCATGGTCACGTTGAAGGGGGGCATGATTATCATCCATCGATAAGATGTTCATTATATGTCTTTATATTGATTGAATTTATAAATGTTTATATCGTTTTAAGATTTTTTACATATACAAAAAATCACTTGATCATGATCATGGTTTATTTGTGTCGATAATTATTATAAAGGTGGGGCGCCCTAGGGCACATGATATGGATTATCACAGCCCAAAGAATGTTGTTTTGCAAGAGGAGGAACATGGTGATGTGAATATAGAAGATGAAGTTAATGATCCTATGGAAGAAGATGATCATGCGCTATAAAACATAGTTGAAGATGATGGTACAGATACATTGATCCATGACACATTTAGTGGCATAGCTAATCATGATGATTGAGATGACCTTCCATGACACATTTAGTAGCGCAGTTGATCATGATGATTGAGATGACTTTCCATGACACATTTAGTGGTGCAGCTGATCATGATGATCAAGATGACTTTCATGATGTTCATGATTTACCTGTACTTGAGAAGACATACGAGCCCCTTTATGAAGGCTCTCAAACAACTCTTCTCTCTGTTGTATTGTTGTTGTTGAACTTGAAAGTTATGAATTATTTATCCAACATAGCAATCTCACGAATGTTAATATATGTCATATATGTCATCTTTTTTCATCTATAGCTAGTAAATAAAGGATGAAATATGTACCATTAATATTTTTTATATTAACAAATTATTTTTTGTTGTAGATTGATAGGTGAATTTTTGTTACCACTATCAAATATTTTACCTCTCATACCGAGATTTATCTTCCATTATGAAAGATATTGGAATGGAGTATCAAGCAATAGATGCATGTCCCAATGATCATATTATATATCATAAGCAACATGAATTTGCAATAGAATGCCTGGAATGTCATATCAGTAGATATTGATCAGATCAACTAACAAAAAAGGTGCCTCGCAAGCTTTTTCGTTATATTCTCATTATTCCACGTATGCAACGATTATTTAGGTGCGAAAGCTTAGTGCAATTTATGGATAACCATGCACAAAATAGAAGTGGAGATAACATTCTTCAAATGCTTGCAGATGGTTCTACATTTAGGGACATGGAGGAAAATGGCCACACTTTAAAGAAGAGCCTTATAATCTCAGACTTTCATTGGTAGCGGACGATGTCAATCCATGTACTCGGTGTGGCCTATTTTTGTTATCAACAATAACATTCCTCCATGGATGCCAATAAAGAGGGAGCACATAATGTTGGCAATGAGTGATCCAGGTATTTGTTTACATCAATTTTCTTTAACGTAGTAGAATCTCATTTGTCTTATTTGTTGCATAATGACATATTATTTTCATTTAATAGTCATGTACATTAATTTATATATATTGCAGTAAAATGGTTATAATAATTATGTAATGTCTACGTTAATTCAACTAGGTAAGTACCAAGTTAAAGATATGAATGTATATATCGAGCCTCTTATCGGCAAGTTACTAAAGTTATGGAATGGCTTCACTATGTATGACGTCTCAAGACCAATAGGACAAAGACAATTTCAATTCCATGCGATGCTTGTATGGACAATTCATGATGCCCCAAGGCTAACACATTTTTATGGTATTGTAGTGTCATAAAATTATGACCCTAGCAATTTATGACTGCATTAGGGTCCTCACGCATGCGAACTCGAATCCTCTAGCCTGATCAGAGACCGGAGAGTGCTTGGCTTGCGAAAACAACTTCTTCCTTGGCCTCCGCATCACTCTGTCCGCACTCTGCCCTAGAGAAAGGGGTAGAATAGGGTGTGACACCCTTGTCCTCCCAGAACAAGGGCGTGGCGCCCCTGTCCCTGCCCTATTGTGGGGCAAGACCTTCTTAGAGCATGCATTGTGGGTTGTGCAATGAGCGGGAAATCTCCCCGATGTCGGCTCATGACAAAATTCAAATCCTTCAAACATGTATTTAAGGGGGCATTCACTCTCTCATTTGCATAGGTTCAATAGGTGGAATTTTGATAAGGTCATAAGCAATCAAGAGCATTCAAGCATTCTTTTCCAGCATTGAGCATTCTCAATTTTCCCTTCAAGGCTAGGTGTTGCATTCAAATCAAGGATTCAACCATTGAAGAGGAGATTGATTTCAACATACAATTCCATGCAAGAATTTCTATCAACATTTCTACTACAACCTCCCTTGAGGTGATTTACAATTCAATCTTTCATTTACATCTACTTGCAAGTACTTTCTTTCATTACTTGGTTAATTCCAAAATTGGGGTTTGACCTAAAGGCAAACCCTCAATCCCAACATATTTCCCTCTCTTTTCTATGCGTAGGTTGCAGGTGTGCGACTGTACTTTCGGATTCGGGCTTCATTTGCAGAGGCGAAAAAACCCTTTTCATTTCATGAATTTTTTGGAGGACTGCGTACATTCCCGCCACAGTTCGGGCAACTTTTCGTCAAATTTGTAGGGCAACTTCATCTCGACATTTTACTGCCAAATCCAAGTGCACAGCTTCATCCCATATTCAGATCTCAAGTTATAATCGATTCTTTGTCACTTTTCCACTACATAATTCAATCAATTTCCTTTCCAAATCAAACAAGGAAGAAGGGATCATCCTAACATTCTTAATTCATTCATAATTCAATCTATCTTCTTTGTGTGAAGATTGAATCTAGTGAATAATCCCTTATCTTCCTAATGTAATGGTGAAAAGTGCTTGAAGGATAATCAATAGTGAAACTCTCATCTCTCTTTGAGGGAAAGGGTTAGTTTTCCTCTTGATCTATCACTCATCATTTTCCCACGATTACATTTTGGTGAACCCGACATCTTGCATGCTTTCCTTTGAACAACATTGCATATTTTTCATTTACAGGTTTCAAATTTCTGCAAACTTAGTGGTTAAATCATTAAAAACCCTAGTTTTTAAAATTAAAATTGAATTTGTGATTTGTAAAAATTGCTTGTGGTAATCTTAGATTTGAAAATTGCTTTGTTTGTTGAATTCAATTTCCTCATTGTCTTGTTCAATTTGCAATTAAAATTTACAAAATTAAGAGGTTAATTGTTCAAACCCTAATTTTCAAAAATCATCTTAAACTTGTGCAAAAATTGGATTTCCATTTAATTTTCAGATTTCTGAGAGTTCTCAGATTTGTCTTCAATCCTACAATTCAAATTTTCAATTTCCCCCCTTTTTCCCAAAACTCAAATTTTAAAATTAAGTGGTTAGGTCATCAAACCCTAATTTTTAAAATTAATTGGAATTTGTGTGAATTTCAAAACAATTTCATTTACATTCAGATTTCTAAACATTTTCCAAGGTGTCCCTATCCATTAGGTTTGAACCTTTTCAAAATTGCACTTCAATTCCTCTTTTTTTTTCAAAACCCTAATAGGGTCCTATTTTCACATTCGTGTCTTCATTTTGCCCATCTAGAGATCGTAAAATTCGCCAATTTTTTGGGGTTAGCTTTAAAATCATCATAATATCCATCCCTGAAAATTTCGAAAAAAGTTGGTCGGACCATGTGCGTTCCCGCCACGGTCCTTGACTTTTTTTTTTCAAAATTTCGGGAGACTGTTATGACTGTATTTAATAGTCTAAATCTAGAAGATAGGCTAATTTTATCAATTTTTGAACCCTCTAGAATCGGAAATACCTTCAAAATTCAACATCTCAACTTTCAAGATTTTTTTTTAAATTAAGAGGTTAATTATAGTCTGCCCTGATTTTAAAAATTCTAATTTTAAAATTAAGTGGTATTTCCTTGGCCTTAATTTTTAAATTCCAATTTCCTTTCATTTTTGGAAATTGTATCATCCTCTTCCCCCCAACAAAGTTCAAATTGTGTAATCATTATTTTTCTTAAATTGTGCATTACTCAAATTTTGCAAGCTTTGTCCTACAATTCAAAAATCAAATTTTTCCTCTAGTGCATGAGTTTTACCACTATTAGTCCTACCTATCCTATCCCCGTTAGATGAAGCATTAGAATTAAGGCTTCCCAAGGTTTAATTACCGAGGACATGGAGCCTAATTTGGGTGACTTCTTTAATGAGGATCATGTTAATTCTTCCCATCCTAATCATGTTCCTATTGAGGGATCTCATGATGAAGAAGAATCTTTAACTACGGTTTCTTTAGATCAACTTTCTACATTGGACAATCAATTTGATAGCTTTCAACAATGGATGTCCCAAGAATACCCTAATAGTGAAACTCTTCCATTAATTGAAGGTCTTAAGCGCATGCTTCCAAGTGATAAGAATGGAATTGATATATTGTGTGGCATTGCACCTATTGTTGATTCTAATGTCACGCCCATCAAGAGTTGTGTTGAAACCCTAGGTTACTCACAACCTTCAACACAAATTAATTCCTCTATTCCTTTGACCAATCCTATGACTACTATTCCTACTTTTACCTCCAACATCATGGCTACTTCAACTCAAAATGTCATTTCTACAACCATAGGTCATGGGGGCAATCCTTCTTCTTCATTTAATCATCCATCGTTACCTATGTCTTCCATGATTATTCATACTATTCGTCAACCAATTAGTTTGACACAAGGGGGAAATTCCTTCAACAACTTTATTCCTCCTTTAAGTGTCCCTTTTCCTACCCAATCATCACCAATGCCTACTTATCATAGTGTCGCACCACCATATTCTCAGTCCATGCCTTCTTTCAACAACATCACACCACCTTCTCAATCACTTATGTCTAACATGAATTCTTCTACTGAAATGACAACTAACAATCTTGCTCAAACTGTGTCTTCTTTACAACAAATTGCTTCCATGAGTGAATCCAGGTTTAGTGTGCCCACCTTTGATGTTGCGAGCCCACTTTTTCTTGATACTGTTAAAGTTGTGCCACCTAAACATGTTGAGATCCCTCAATTGGAACTCTATAATGGGATCCTCTTACGCATGTCAAAACATTTCAAATCTTGTGTACTGATTTTGCTTATGATCAAAGATTGTTTGCAAAATTATTTACAAGAACACTAAGAGACAAGGCTTTACAATGGTATTGCTCTTTGCCTTCTTATTCCATCACTTCTTTTCAACAACTAGAAAATGCTTTCATCCAACAATTTGAAAACAACATTGGTCCTAAAATCACTTTGACTGATTTGATGCATTGTAAACAAGGTGTTAAAGATAAAGTGATTGATTTTATTGGTAGATATAAGCATTTGTGTGCTCAAATTTCTTTTCATGTGCCTGATAATGATATTCAAAGAATTTTCATTTCTAATTTACAAAAAGATATCAGGGAAAAGCTTCTTTTGTCTGAGTTTATTTCATTTCCGCAGTTGTGCGCAACACTCCACAATTATCAACTGGTTGTGAGTCAAATGGATAAATCCACTCCTATGGCTCCGAGTGATAAGGGAGAGAGTGTTCAACAACCGTTTGCAAAGTTCAAACCAACAAAAATCTTAATCAAGTTCAATCATCCAATCAACAACAACCATGTGAATGCTACAACAAGTGTGCCTCCTATTTATAATTTTTTCCAAAGAGAAAGACAATTTACTCCTTTGAATGAATCTTTGCATATTATTATGTCTTAGTTATTGCATAGAAATGTTATCAAACTTCCTCCTATAAAACAAGTTGATCCTTCCAAACTTGCATCTCCTCGTTTTGATAAAATTCCTTTTGCCAGTTTCATTGTCAACCTGGTCATGATACTGAGAAATGTTTTGCATTGAAACGTAAGGTTCAAGACTTGATTGATAATAATACTATATCTGTGGCAGGTGTGAATGATAAAGGGAATAAATTAGTTTCTCCTTCTAATCAAAATCTTAAGATTTTCACTGATCCGTTGCCATCTCATACCTTTGATGTTATTGAGATTGTGCCTAATTCTCTCTCTTCTAAAACATTCATCTATATGGCTCCAAATTTGGTTAATATGGTAGAAACACAAGATACACCTAAGGATCCTTGTATTACATTTGACCCTAGTGAGACCATTAGAGCACCTGATGGCCCTTTATACATAGCTGCAAAGGTTAAGGATATCCCTTGACGTGGTGCCCTGATTGATCCCTCTTGTATGGTTAATGTCATAATTGAAGAGTATCTTTTCACTTTACGGTTGCATAAACCACTATATGATGCTTCTAATGTAGTGGTAAAGTTATTTGATGGATTCTCTTGTCCTACCATTGGTTCTATCACCCTTCCTGTCGAAGTCCATACCAAATCTACAGATGTTGACTTTGTTATCATACCTTCCTCTAAGCAATTATGTGTGAAGTTGGGCTATCCTTGGCTATCTTCCATGAAGGATATTGCTTCTCCAATCCACAAGTGTCTTAAATTTCCTCACAATGGAGAAATCATTACCATGAACCATAGCTTATTTTGTCCATCTGAAAGAAGCCTCGATGTTCTTATTGATCTCTTTTGGTCCAAACAATTTCAATCTCTTCCATCAAGGAGCGATTCTCTTTTTCAATCTTATCAAAAATGGAAGAACGATATGATCTTATCCTTAAGTCAACCTAGATCTCCAATACTTGACATTCCTATTATTCTTTAAGATGAGTTTTTTCCCCTCTCAGATTGAACTAATCTCCCTCCTAAAGAAAATTGTCCACCTACTCCTATGGATATGACTTTACCTTCTCTTAAGGAGAACACCAATATTCTTCCTAAGGTTAGACCTATACCTCCTCCCCATGATGGACTTGGTCTCCTTCCTACACCTAATATTCCTCCTTTCTATGGCGCAGTTCCACCTCCTTCCTCTTATTGAGAGAAGAGGTTTGCCTCTCCTAATGTTCAACCAAAAAGACCTCAACCTAAACCTTCCACTATCAAGGAGAGAAACGCTCATACTTTTTCAAGTGTTCCTCCCCCTTCTCAGCCTTCCACTAAGACTCGACAGAATCATTATGCAAGAGAACGCCAATGAAGACGTCGGGTTCGAGGTCGTGAATTTATCCCTCAAAATATTCAGTCTCCTCAGACTCCAATAGTTGACATGATTCCCTTTTCTCCTAAGCAAGATGTTCAACCAACATCTCGAAATCATAAGTTGCATAAATCATGTGATGGTTTTTCTCCTATTCGTGTTCTTGCTCCTCTTTCTTTAAACTTTGATGAAGAAATGGGTGAAAATATTATTCATAATGGCAATACAACTCCTAATGCTTCTAATAGCGAGTATGAGTATGTTGAGGTGGACAAACATTTATCGGATGAGTTTTCACAAACCCTAATCCTAGCTCCTCGAATCAAACAAAGTGACTTACAACATGAGCATAGTCCTTCTTTGGATCTTGTGATATCTCCATCTATTGTGCTCAATGTCGCTCCTCTGAGATGTTGCTCGCCTTCCTAAAATAGTGATTAGCAAGATCGAGAGGCAGATCATGCTAGCTTAGCAATATTAGCATTGCAGATCCTTCTCTCTCCTTTCTTTCTCTTTTGTGACCATTCTTCTATATGTAGCCCTGTTCTTCTATTGTTCCCTTAATGTCTACTTGGGGACAATGCAAAGCATTGAGATATTCTCTCGGTCTCTTTCATGTTGACTCAAAAGACATTCTCTCCTCCCTTTCTTCTAAGGTAGTATCCTTCTTTGGGGAATGAAGATTATTATATGCATAGACATACATGATATACATGAGTTATCATACAACATACTGACCCCAAGGAAAGTGACACTACCTCATATTTTATGTTCATTATCCTTGGGTTTATACCTCTATTGTGGGCTAAATCCTTACGATAATATGTTCCCTCTCTTCTCTCTCGCTTGGGTGTATCCTACCTTAAAGCAATCGCTCCCGATAAGGCGCATGTGATCGCTTTAACGTGGGGGCATACACTCCGCTCATACTTTCCTTCTTGTGATACTTAGAATTACTTAGTGAACTTTATTTTGCTTTGTAATCTTTAGTATCCTTGCTTTCATGACTCATAGTGAAGGGAACTTTGCTGCTTGCAGTCATGGTTCTCCCCTTCTCGATCTTCCCTTTTACTTTGTCAATTGAAGTCGTAAGATCCTAAGTCCACTAAGGGCTTGGTGCATCTTACCTCTTCGACATGGTGAAAGTCTTTCAATCTTGTTTCCTTGTACTTTACCGACAGTACCAACATACGCTTATACTCCTGCTAAAGTGGGGGCTAAATGTAGTGTCATCAAATTGTGACCCTAGCAATTTACGACTGCATTAGGGTCCTCACACATGTGAACTTGAATCCTCTAGCCTAATTAGAGGCCAGAGAGTGCTCGGCTTGCAAAAACAACATCATTCTTGGCCTCTGCATCACTCTGTCCGCACTCTGCCCTAGAGAAAGGGGTAGAATAGGGGGGTGGCGCCCCTATCCCTGCCCTATTTTGGAGCAGGACCTTCTTAGAGCATGCATTATGGGTTGTGCAATGAGCGGGAAATATCCCCGATGTTGGATCATGATGAAATTCAAATCCTTCAAACATGTATTTAAGGGGGCTTTCACTCTCTCATTTGCATAGGTTCAATAGGTGGAAGTTTGATAAGGTCATAAGCGACCAAGAGCATTCAAGCATTCTTTTCCAGCATTGACCATTCTCAAGTCCCCCTTCAAGGCTAGGTGTTGCATTCAAATCAAGGATTCGACCATTGAAGAGGAGATTGATTTCAACATACAATTCCATACAAACATTTCTATCAACATTGCTACTACAACCTCCCTTGAGGTGTTTTACCATTTAGACTTTCATTTACATCTACTCGCAAGTAATTTCTTTCATTACTTGGTTAATTCCAAAACCAGGGTTTGATCTAAAGGCAAACCCCCAATCCCAACACATTTCCCTCTCTTTTCTATGTGTAGGTTGCAGGTGTGCAGCTGTACTTTTAGATTCGGGCTTCATTTGTAGATGCGAAAAAACCATTTTCATTTCGCGAATTTTTTGGAGGACCGTGTACATTCCCACCACGGTCCGGACAACTTTTCGTCAAATTTGCAGGGCGACTTCATCTCAACATTTTACTGCCAAATCCAGGTGCACAACTTCATCCCATATTCAGATCTCAAGTTATAATCGATTCTTTGTCACTTTTCCACTACATAATTCAATCAATTTCTTTTCCAAATCAAACAAGGAAGAAGGGATCATCCTAATATTTTTAATTCATTTAGAATTCAATCTATCATCTTTGTGTGGAAATTGAATCTAGTGAATTATCCCTTATCTTCCTAATGTAATGGTGAAAAGTGTTTGAAAGATAATCAATAGTGAAACTCTCATCTCTCTTTGAGGGAAAGGGTTAGTTTTCCTCTTGATCTATCACTCATCATTTTCTCATTGTGTCAACTTTAATTTCATCATCAGAATACTACCCGCAACATGTTAGTTTCACAAAATACAAAGGAAATGCTACAAGAAATCCAAACTCAACCAATGAAACTACATGAAATGAATATTTAAAATAAAAAAATTATTTTTACCTTCATGATTTAAGTCTCATTGTGTCCTAACTCCATTGTTCCTGGTTGCAGATGATGTGCTCTCAGACAAGCACTGATAGCTTCCAAGATGGCATATGAAGAATGGACTGATAACTGATAGTTAACTGATACTATGATATGCAATGCTAAATGATTATGCTATTTGAGAAATGCTAAATGATTATGCTAATTGCTTCAAGATTAAAACTCACATATGCATAAGTTTTCACAAATGGTTAGCTTGAAAACTCACTTGAAGACTAAGTCTTTCTCAACTCAAACACCTGATTTTATAGACTTTGAGAGGATAAGATGATGTGGCCTGGATCAATGATCATGATCAGATATGTAGATTTGGATGGTTGTGAGAAAAGGTGAAGGTTGAGAGAAAGGGGGAAGGAGAAGATAATTAGGCATGAGAGGACAAGTGGACTCAAGTCTTTCCTAAGATATAGGGATCTTGGAGAGAATATAGAAGAAGGTTAAGAAATATGTGTACGTACACAATATTTCATTTATTTTGGAGGTTGGAGATAAGTGATGAATTAATATTTAAGAAATATTAATATCTTTAGCCACGTGATTGATGAGTTGGCAAAGGAAAAGATGGAGTGGACATGGAAGAATGAGTTGGAAAATGAAATTAAATAATTTTAAGAAATCTTTTAATAATTGAGACTATAGGATAGAGGAATAACCATTAAATATTAGATATTTAATTGATTGAAGGAATAATTAAATATTAGATATTTAATAAATTGAAGGAATAATTAAAAATTAGATATTTAATTAATTGATTAGAGGAAAAGGATAAATGAATGAATTAATTAATATTTCAATTAAATTAATTAATAGAAGGACATGAAATTAAATAAACTAATCTTTTCAAAATAACTATTTAATAGAAGAATAATTATTAAATAAATATAAAATATTTATTTAATCGCTCATAGCCATTTTTATGTGTATACATTTTGCTCCTCTTTGAAATGATGTCGAGACAACATTGTTTCAAAGATTAAATCAAGTCTTGATAGTGTGCCTGATGGAGATAAAAATCTTGATATGCCCCTCGGGAGATTGATCGTGAAATTGTTGAAAAATTTGGATAAGCGATTGATCTCACGATAATTGAAAAGGTTCGTCAATTAAATTTATTTGTGAAAAATAAATAAAATTGCCCCATTTTAATAGCATTAACTACCCTTCCAAATGGTAAATATAAAATTAACCAAAGGTAATTTTAATTTCATTTGCATCTTTGTCAGCTTGTGAAGAAAATTGTCTTTGGTGAGGTGGCGAAATGGTGATCCCGTTCGAGAATCATCGAATCGAGGGCGTTCGATGATATCAACGACCTCCTGACTATGGTTATCTGGTATTTACCTTATCCCAAGTTGTTTTGCAACTTGTTGTATGATTTTCCATGTTTTCGGCGTGTGTGAGGCTATTTTTATTTTATTTTCGGCATCGTGTTTTAATGCTTTTGTTTTGTTTGTTAGCGCTTTTGCATTTAATGTTAGCGCTTTTGTGATTTTTAGTGCATGTGTTTGTTTTGTTCATGCTTTTAAGATGTGTGTTAGCGCATTTGTTATGTCAGCACTTATGCTTTGAGCGTTTGCGCATATGATGAATAAGGTAGCTCTTATGATTGTTTAACTCTTTTGTTCCAAGGTTTAGCGCTTTTGTGAAAAAGGTTCACGCACATGTGTGTTTTAGCGCCTACGTTCAATAGAATAGCACGTTTGTTAAAAACTTTAGCGCTTATGATTCAGATGAATTTGTTTGATGCTGTTCATGTTAAAATTCACTTTGATGATTATATTTAGGCATTTTGATGCACAATTGTGACTGATGGGTACTTGATTGATGTCTTGATTGATAGAAATTTGATAATGTTGATTGATAGGATAAACGATTGCTTGATTGGATTTAATTGGATAGATTGATAGATTAGCTCTAAGAAACCGATGCAGTTTCTGATGAAGAGCATAACAGAGTTTGATTGAACTTAATGATTGATAGAAAACCATGATTGATAGGTTTAGATTATTTTGATAGCCTGATTTGCTTCATTTTAAAAGATGTACCAATTATTGATGTGATAGATTAGCGATCTCTTTGATAGATAGATAGATGATTGATAATTGATCAAATTCTCTTGGTAAACAAGAGAAACTTGATGTTCTCCAATGTCGGGAGAAATTCTCGGCTATGCGCCACTTAGTGCCAAAGCTTGCATAGTTGAGGTGAGACATATAGACACTTGCGGATTACACCACTTGTTATACATGTCTGATATTACCCATAATAGGGGATTGTTGACTTCTTTAGTAGAGAGATGGCATAACGAACATAACACTTTCCACCTACCCACTGGTGAGATTAGTGTGATGCTTGAGGATGTCTACAAGATTCTCCACATCCCTATGACTAGCGAGTTAGTCCAGTATGATTTTTAGGATTGTGGAGGGACAGAGGCTTGCAGACCCATGTTTGGTGATGAGAGCATTTCTAGAGGAGAGATTTGATGGGAGGATATGATTATGTATTACGAGACTCTCCTTGTAATTGCACATTGTTATTACTCGGCCTATCCAATATAGAGTTCATGGTGAGAGGCAACCATATGTCTATTTGTATGCAGGTATCCTTACTCAGAATAAGCTGGGTAAGATGGAGTATTGGCGTTGGGTTCTTAATTCACTGGATAGTGTTATTTGGAGACCATATATCAATTGTGAGCCATGGATGGATGATGCACATACATTACCATTTATTATGCAGAGTAGATATCTCATTGGTTGGACTCCATACATTGTTGAGTGACAGTTGATTAGTCATATTCTGAGACAGTTTGGTATCATTCTGCCTACTAGTGTCACGATATATGCACGATGGTACAAGGATAGGTGAGATTGGGGACCGTCTTTATCTTTTGAGATGGCACGTGTAGAGTTTTTGGCTACTCCCAGGGTGGCTTATGATTTGAGATTGCACATTCTAGATCCTAGGGTTACTGCAGATTATGCTCAGTACATGCTTGTACACCCGTTTCCTCGTATTACCGATCTAGCAGACCCTCCTCCTAGCTCAGGAGATGAGGATGATGATTTAGATGATCCCATTATTAGGAGACGAAGATGGAGACAAGAGCTTAGAGTTTCTCAGGAGGACGAAGGTAATGGAGATGAGGGAGGAGATGGAGGTGGAGGTGGTAGGAGACTCAGATGAAGAGGAAGTCGATTGAGAGTCCGTGGAGGACCATTTGGACTAGTTGGTAGGATTGGGAGACCACTTCCTATGGGTGGGAGAGAGGTAGGACGGATTGGGAGGGATATTGGTAGGGAAAGGATGAGATCAGTGAGAGGGTTACCCTCTATAGGAGGAGGCAAGATTACCGGACTGGATGGGGGTTACGGTAGAGGCATTGATTTTGGTCAGATTTAGCCAAACCCTAGGGTTATTGCAGCTCATGGTGGAGAGGATCATGTTCCACTTATTAGATGATGGGTTATGAGAGCTACTCGGACTGAGATTCCAGCAGGTGGATAGGGAGGTGGAGATGAGGGGATTGGGGGTCATGTCCCTCAGCAGGATGTGCCAGAGCAGGAGACCATGGATAGTCTCATAGCACAGATAGATCGACGTAGAGCACAGGTACATACACTCATGATAGAGAGGGACAGGGTTGTTAGGAGACAACAAGATACTCAGGGTCTCCTTGATCATATTCAATAGGTCAGATCGGGCACTCTCTCACCAGATACCGTTAAAGTACTATTTCAGGCCAGGAAGGAGACATCACACTAGTGACGATTATACGAGGATTTAGTTGTAGAGAGCCAGAGAGTAGGTAGCTATCATACCACTATGAGGATGGATACTAGCAGTGGTGAAGTCATGGGACCTCCTCAGAGGAGTGGTGATTGTGTGAGACAGGCATATGGAGGATCTTCTCACCCACAGCCACAGAGACAGACAGAGTCAGGTGGTAGTGGCACAGGACAACCTTGACTTGATTTATATTGATGAGGCACTTGTATTTTTTATCCGATATCATTGTATACTTGGACTTTTTATTATTTTATGACGACCCATATGCAAACATGGACTCTATATGATGGTGATCTATATGCATTGATTACATGAATGATGTTCTTTTCTTTATGATGATGATGTTCTATATGATGCAATGATGATGGAATGACATGCTTTTGATTTTGAAAATGAAAATGAAAATGATTATTAACTTAAATGATGTGAGTGAAATGATCTATATGGGAATGCAAATGAATGATTGAATGTGTAGGATGATGTAAATGCAAATGATCTACATGAAATGTTTTTGATTTTTTATATGTAATGCTTACAATGATTATAAATCTAAGTGCAAAGAAGCAACTAAATGATCTTAATGAATAAAAAGAACTACAATGATAATGATCCTAATGCAAATAATGTTGATGATACACTACATGATTTAATGAAATGCACTTAATGGAAGACAAACTAATGCAATGATTAAATGCAACTAAATGAAATGGATGATGATTATTTAAATGATTCTAAAAATGAATGCACCTACAATGATCAAATGCAAATTGTTTTTGTTTGTCCAAGTATACTCAATATTTATTTATAACCGTTGATCTCTGAATGAAATGAAATGCTTATAATGCAACTGACAATGAATGCTTATAATGCAGATGAATAATGAGCTAATCTAAAATGATCTAACTAAAAATGATACTGCCATTCTTCATATGCTTGTCTTGTAACAATGGTTGATTTCATCATTGAGCTTTTAAATGTTGTAAGAAAATACAAGCAACTTGACATAATGACTCAAGTTGACCTTAGTATTTCTTACATGGATTTTGATATAGCAAGTTTATACAAGCAACTTGATATAAGGAACCAAGCCAACCTGAGTATTTCTTGCAGAACAGATAAGGATTATCTCCTTTCATGCATGACTCAGAACGTCCTCCTTGATCTTTTGCCAATCACATCCTTGTACAAGTACATACCATAGTGTAAAGCGGAAAATCGCGATCGAACCCTAGTTGTTCTCCCCTCTTCCAACTCCGAGGAGAGAGAAGGGAGGTTTGCTAGGATTCGATGGTTTTCACTTAGGGGAGAGACTTTACATTCAAAAGAGGGGTTGAAACTCATAAGATCTAATCCCACACAATGTAAGATTGGATGCTAAATGAATTTCAAGGGTTAGGAAAGCAAGGCTACCCTCTTTTGTAAAGAATGTTGTTAAGGAAATTAAGCTAAGAATACATAGAAAGTCATAAAGATTCGCTTATAAACTGAGTTCGGGTTATAGGATGAAGTTGCGGACCTGGAATTAGCAGTAGAATGTCGATACGGCGCTGTCCTGCAAATTTGAGCAAAAGTTGTCGGGACGATGGCGCCCAGCGCCACGGTCCTCCGAAAAATCCGCGAAACGAAGGGGGATCTGTTCATCTCTGCACAAGGATTCCAGATCTTCAATTTCAGCCGCGTACCTGCAACCTACACACAGAAAAGCGAAGATGATTGGGGGGTTAGGGATTGGGGGTTTGCCTTTAGGTCAAACCCCGGTTTTGGAATTAACCAAGAAATGAGCAAGAGCTGTAAATGTAAATGACTGTAAAACAAGTACTAATACCTTGTTCTAAGGATGTTTGTATCCTTATGTGCGAAGGTATAGATGTTGTATGTTGTATGTTGTAGCATGTAGTATGTGATCTCCTCTTCAATGGTTGAATCCTTGACTTGAATGCAACACTTAGCCTTGAATGGAGACTTGAAATGATCAATTGCTTGAAGGAATGCTTGAATGCTTGAATACTTGAATGTTTGAGTATAGTTTCCACGCTTTTTCCCTCATGTATCTCTTCTCCCTAAATGAGAGAGAAAAATGTAGTTTATATACTTGTCATTTAGGGCTGATAGACTGATTTTCCCGACCTTAGGCCGACCAGGAAATGTAATTTCCAAATTGCAAACAAAAAGACCCGAGCCCCTTAGGAGACCGGGCCCAAAATAGGACCCAGGGACCAGGGCGCTGGGCGCCCTGGTCCTGAAGGACCAGGGCGCTGGGCGCTCTGGTCCCACCTCCCAGGACAGCAGGGTGCAAGGAGGTTCAGGCCAGGGTGCTTGAAAAATGCAGTTTTCAATGTCATGAGCAAGTTTTGGGGTCTCCATTCAGGTTGCGTGTTGCGTCGCCATCGTGAAGACCGAAATGCAGTCGAAATTGCAAGTGTTGCAATTTTAGGACGCTACATTTAGCTCCCACTTTAGCGGGAGTATGTATGCTCATACTTCCGGTAAAGTACAAGGAAACAACATTGAAAGACTTTCACCACGTCAAGGAGGCAAGATACACCAAGCCCCCAGTGGACTAAGGATCTTACGACTTCGATTGACAAAGTAAAAGGGAAGATCACGAGGGAGAACCATGACTGTCAGTAGTAAGATTCCCTCACTATGAGTCATGCAAGAAAGATATCAAAAATTTTCAAGGCAAGGTTAAATTTACCAAGAAATTTTCAAGTATCTTGAAAAGATATGAACGGGATGTATGCCCCCCTACGTTAAAGCGATCGCACACGCCTCACCGGGGGTGATTGTTTTAATGTAGTGATACACATAAGAAATGAGAAAGGAGCACGTTATCGCAAGGATTTAGCCCCCAAGTGTGAGATAAACCCAAGGATAATAGACACAAAACATAAAGCACGAGGTGACTTCACTTTCCTCGGGGTCAGTATGCTGTATGATAATTCATGTATATATATCATATGTATGTATGCATAATTGTTCTTCATTCCCCAATCAAGGAAGGTCACCTAGAAGAAGGGAACACATGTGTCTTTTGAGTCAACATGAGAGAGACCGAGAGATCTCAATGCTTTGCATCGTCCTCGAGTAGACAACACCAAGGACAACAAATAGAAGAATGAGAATAACATATAGAAGAAGTAACAAAAGAGAGGGGGAGAGAATCTGCTATGCTAATGTAACTAGTCTAGCACGTCATCTACCCCCCGATCTTGCTGATCAATGTTTCGGGAAGGCAGGGAACACGCTAGAGGAGGAACATCCAACACAACAGATGGAGCTATCACAAGATCCAAACAAGGGCTATGTTCATGTTCCGAGCCACATTGTTCTTGTCTAGGAGCTAGGATAAGTGCTTTAGAAAATTCATTAGATAAATGGTTATCAACATCAACAAGTTCATATTCACTATCAGAAGCAAGAGGAGTAACATTTTCATCTATATCATCATCAAGATTTATAAAAATAGGATCTTTAACTCGCACAGGATCAAGATCATCATGCATCTTATGTTTAGGAGATTTAGGCTCAATGTCCGGCTGAGGAGAAAATGGAATAATGCTTGTTGAAGGTGTTTTTGGAGATTGCAAAGTTTGAGAAGCAGCTGCCTGAGCTCTAAGACGACGCTTTCGTCGGCGTTCACGTGCAGAACGATTTCGTCTAGTCTTAGTAGGAAGTGGAGAAGATTGAGGAGGAGGAATGTTCTCATCCTTAGCACTTGGGTGTTTAGGTTGTGGTCTCTTAGGCTGGATAATAGGAGAAGAAGAAGGTCTCTTCTCTCTATAAAAAGAAGGAGGAGGAACTGCTCCATATAAGGGAAGAATATTTGGTTTAGGGAGAAGACCAAGTCCATCATGACGAGGAGGTATAGGTCTACTCTTAGGAAGTTTATTAGGCATAGACATAGTCACATCCATAGGGATGGGTTGGGAATCTTCTTGAGGAAAGACATTAGTTTTATCTTTCAAAGGAAGAACTTCCTTCTCAAGAATGATAGGAATGTCAAGTTTAGGTGTTCTAGGTTCACTTAGAGATAGGATCATATCTATTTTCCACTTTTGATAAGATTTGAAAAGATGATCACTTCGCGGAGGAAGAGATTGGAATTGTTTAGGCCAAAAGTAATCTATAGGAACACTAGAAGTTCTTTCAGCTGGTTTAAAGAGACTATGATTGACAGTAACGACTTCACCATTATGGGGAAATTTCAAACACTTATGAATAGGAGAAGCAATAGCTTTCATGGAAGATAGCCAAGGATAGCCAAGCTTCACACGAAATTGTTCGGAAGATGGAATAATAGCAAAGTTCACATCAAGGGATTTGTTATGGACCTCAATAGGCAATGTAATAGAACCAATTGCGGGAGAAGAAAATGCATCAAATAATTTCACAATCACATCTATTTTGTCATAGATCACTTGATTCAATTGCAAAGTAAAAAGAAATTCTTCAGTAATAACATTAACCATGCACGAAGGATCAATAAGCACTCCACGGCAAGGTGTATTCTTGACTTTTGCAACTATGTATAAAGGACCATCAGGTGCCCTAATGGTTTCACTGGAATCAAATGTGATGGAAGGTTCTTCAGGGATTTCTTGCTGCTCTACAAAGTTAATCACATTCGGGGTCATAGACACAAGACCATCAGATGAAAGAGAGGAATCATTAGCCTCAATCGCATTAGAGGTATGAGAAGGCAATGGATCAGTGAAAATCTGAAGATTTTGATTAGGAAGAGCTACAAATGTGTTGCCTTTATCATTCACTCCAGAAACAGAAATAGTATTATTATCAATCAAATCTTGAATTTTACCCTTTAAAGAAAAACATTTTTCAGTATCATGACCAGGCTGACGATGAAATTGACAAAAGGCTTTGTTATCAAAATAAGGTGAAGTAATCTTTGCAGGATCAATTTGTCTTATAGGAGGAAGAGTAAGCACATTTTGTTCCAATAACTTATTCATAATACTATGCAATGATTCATTCAAAGGAGTATACTTTCTTTCTTTCTTGAAAAATTTAGAAATAGGAGGCACACCTGATGCTGCATTCACATTGTTGTTGATGATGTTTTCATTGAATTTGATGGAATCTCTGTTCGGTTTAAACTTCCCAAATGGTTGTTGACTGCTATCACCCTTATCACTCGGAGCCATAGGATGTGATTGTTCCATTTGACTCACAGTCAGTTGATAATTGTGAAGAGTTGCACACAACTGTTGGAAAGAAGTAAACTCAGAAAACAGAAGTTTGTCTCGAATATCTTTTTGTAAATTAGAAATAAAGATTCTTTGAATATCATTGTCAGGCACTGGAAAAGAAATTTGAGCATACAAATGCTTATATCTACCAATGAAATCAGTCACTTTTTCTTTAACACCTTGTTTACAATGCATTAAATCAATCAAAGTAACTTTTGGACTTATATTGTTTTGAAATTGTTGAATGAAAGCATTTGCAAGTTGTTCGAAAGAAGTAATAGAATAAGAAGGCAACGAGCAATACCATTGTAGGGCTTTGTCTCTTAATGTTCTAGTAAACAGTTTTGCAAGCAACCTTTGGTCATAAGCAAAATCAGTACAAATTGTTTGAAAAGTCTTAACATGTGTTAGAGGATCTCCTTTACCATTATAAAGCTCCAAATGCGGGATTTCAACATGTTTAGGAGGGATAGCTCGAACAATGTCAAGAGAAAGTGGGCTCGCAACGTCAAATGTGGGCACACTGAACTTAGATTGATTCATAGAGGCAATTTGTTGCTGTAAAGAAGAGACAGTTTGTGCTAGATTGTTAATGGTCGCTTCAGTCGAAGAATTCATATTGGATGTGTTAGATTGAGATGGAGGTGTTATGTTATTGAAAGAAGGTAAAGAGTAAGGTGGTGGGACTCTATGATAATTAGTCATAGGAGATGATTGGACAAGAGGAACACTACAAGGAGGAATGGAATGGTTAAATGAATTGCCCCCTTGCGTCATGCTCATTTGTGAAGATGTAATAGGAACACCCATTGGAGGAATGAATGAAGAAGTCGGATTGAATGAAGGAAGAGGGTTAATTGAAGAAGAAGGGTTGCCCCCATGACTGGTGATCATAGGAGGAATGTCTTGTGTTGAAGTAGTCATTATGTTTGATGTAAAAGTAGGTATACTAGCAATAGGAGTCGTCAAAGGAATAGAATGATTGTCTTGGGTAGGAGGTTGTGTATAACCTAAGGTTTCGGCACAACTCTTCATAGGCATCACATTTAAATCCACAATGTGTGCAATACCACGCAAAATATCAATTCCATTCTTATCACTTTGAAGCATACGTTTTAGACCCTCAATTAAAGGAAGAGCTTGACTATCAGGGTATTCTTGAGACATCCATTGTCGAAAATCGTCAAATTGGTTATCCAATTTTGAAAGTTGTTCTACAGAAACCTCATGGAGAGCTTCTTCATCATTAGGAGGATTAGAGGAATTACCCATGTCCTCGTTAAAAAGGCTATTCAAATTAGGTTCCATCTCCTCAGTAGTTAAACCTCGAAAAGACTTAATTCTACAGCTTCGTCTAACGGGAATAGTGTAAGTAGGGCTTATTGTTGTAAAACTCATGCACTAGAAAGAGAGAGAAGATTTTGAATTTAGAGGTAGCAATTTTCAGTAAAATCAGCCAATCTTCTGGATTTAAGCTGTTAAATGCAATCACAACAGTCTCCCGAAATTTCAGAAAAAATGTCCGGGACCGTGGTACCCGGAGTGCAACACGGTCCTTGCAACTTTTTTCGAAATTTGCAGGGATGAAAGGTATGATGATTTTAGAGCTAATCCGAAAAAATTGAGTGATTTTACGATCTGTAGATAGGCCAAATTAAAGTTGCAAATTCAAAATTGAACCCTATCAAGATTGTCGAAAAATGCAAAATTTGAATTTTGAAAAAGAGAGGGAAACTGAAATTTTGAATTTTATGATTTTAGAGGGAATGTCAAGAGCAATGCAAATTTTGAAATTTGAAAATTGACTCAATTTCACGCAAAATTCAATTTTGAAAGCGGAAATCGAAGTTGTTGTAATTAAACACTTAATTTCAAAAGTCACAAAATGCAAGAATTTGAATAAAGCACTGAAATTTCGAATGAATGCAAACACAATTTTCAGATTTATGATAATAAAAATGCAATTTTGACACAAAATTTTAATTTCAATGATTTTTGAATGATTAGAAGCCTTAGACCAAGTAATCGCAAGACCAACTTTGACTGTAATTTTGAAAGTGTTATAATTGACAAAATCAGCCAAAATTCTGGATTTTAGCAGGAAAATACAGCAAGATCTCGCTCCCAAAATTTTGGAAAAAATGTCGGGGACGATGGCGCTCGGAGTGCAACACGGTCCTCGCAACTTTTTTCCAAATTTTCAGGGATGAAGGATATTGTGATTTTATTGCAGAATCCAAAGTTACAGCTGATTTGGAGATGTTTTGATTGGTCAAATTGTCGGACAAAGGTTGAATTAAGAGGGTTTCAAAAATTAGGGTTTTGACATTTAACCACTTAATTTTCAGAATTAAAGCATAAATATGAATTGAAAATTTGTAATAGAAGGGCAGATCTGAAACAGGCATTAACATTTAGACATTTCGCAAGTTCAATTACTAAAAAGAAAATTTAGGGTTTTTATGCAATCACCTCTAAAATTTTGTAAAAGATCAAACATGGAAATGTAATCAATTTTTTCAGATCTAAGCATGAAAAATCAGAAAGGATGTTCACGTCGGGTTCACCAAAATGTAAAGGGGAAAATCGCGATCGAACCCTAGTTGTTCTCCCCTCTTCCAACTCCGAGGAGAGAGAAGGGAGGTTTGCTAGGATTCGATGGTTTTCACTTAGGGGAGAGACTTTACATTCAAAAGAGGGGTTGAAACTCATAAGATCCAATCCCACACAATGTAAGATTGGATGCTAAATGAATTTCAAGGGTTAGGAAAGCAAGGCTACCCTCTTTTGTAAAGAATGTTGTTAAGGAAATTAAGCTAAGAATACATAGAAAGTCATAAAGATTCGCTTATAAACTGAGTTCGGGTTATAGGATGAAGTTGCGGACCTGGAATTAGCAGTAGAATGTCGATACGGCGCTGTCCTGCAAATTTGAGCAAAAGTTGTCGGGACGATGGCGCCCGGCGCCACGGTCCTCCGAAAAATCCGCGAAACGAAGGGGGATCTGTTCGTCTCTGCACAAGGATTCCAGATCTTCAATTTCAGCCGCGTACCTGCAACCTACACATAGAAAAGCGAAGACGATTGGGGGGTTAGGGATTGGGGGTTTGCCTTTAGGTCAAACCCCGGTTTTGGAATTAACCAAGAAATGAGCAAGAGTTGTAAATGTAAATGACTGTAAAACAAGTACTAATACCTTGTTCTAAGGATGTTTGTATCCTTATGTGCGAAGGTATAGATGTTGTATGTTGTATGTTGTAGCATGTAGTATGTGATCTCCTCTTCAATGGTTGAATCCTTGACTTGAATGCAACACTTAGCCTTGAATGGAGACTTGAAATGATCAATTGCTTGAAGGAATGCTTGAATGCTTGAATACTTGAATGTTTGAGTATAGTTTCCACGCTTTTTCCCTCATGTATCTCTTCTCCCTAAATGAGAGAGAAAAATGTAGTTTATATACTTGTCATTTAGGGCTGATAGACTGATTTTCCCGACCTTAGGCCGACCAGGAAATGTAATTTCCAAATTGCAAACAAAAAGACCCGAGCCCCTTAGGAGACCGGGCCCAAAATAGGACCCAGGGACCAGGGCGCTGGGTGCTCTGGTCCCACCTCCCGGGACAGCAGGGTGCAAGGAGGTTCAGGCCAGGGTGCTTGAAAAATGCAGTTTTCAGTGTCATGAGCAAGTTTTGGGGTCTCCATTCAGGTTGCGTGTTGCGTCGCCATCGTGAAGACCGAAATGCAGTCAAAATTGCAAGTGTCGCAATTTTAGGACGCTACACATAGTAAGATATAAACCACAGGCAACAAACAAAGAAAATAATCATGCCCCATCATAGCTTCTCTAGTCATGGACATCCTTGAGTCGCATAGAGTACATGATTAACAATAAATCAAGATATAAACAATGAATCTTGTATGTCATTCACATGTTCTCATGGTCATTAACTGATATAATCATCTTGATGAATGATCACTAATAATATTTTATTACTTGTTGGTTTATTCTTCATTTTGTGAGTTTCACGATTCAGTTTTTAAAAGAAAGCCTTGATCTTCGTTGCTTTGTTGCTCATTATCTGTTTCAAAATCTTGGATGTTTTGGGTTTTTCTAAATTTTTCGAATGTTTTGGATTTTCAAAGATTCAAAAGATCACCTTATCATAAGGAAATTAGGATTTTGCCCCCAGCGGAAACAAAACTTTATTATTGATGTGCAAATTGATCAAGATCCAAACCATGATGGGATACAAATGCAAATTGATTGATTCTGATAAAATATAAGACAGTGACTATGATAAGTATGCCAAAGATTGATAACTGTTGTTAAGCTGCATATTTCTTGCTAAATGGTTTAGAGCAATAGATGTGAAAGATGAAATGGATGAGATAGGATAGATGGAAGTGATAGATGCGATATGATGGAGTGGATAGGTGTGCAAAGCGATCTCATAGATAGAAGAACTCACTTTTTTAGATAGCGCCTGTTTACCAGGTTTTCACTATCTAAATTTATTGCATTTTTTTATTTTTTCTTATTTTCTCCTTTTGTTGTTTTACACTTTTTAGGGATCTTCTGCTCTTCTTATTTTTACCAATTTCTTCAGAACTTTATATGCTTTTTATGGATTTTTCCAGGACTTTAAATCTCAAGCATAGAATTTCTTGAGATGGATAGAATTGATAGGTTCATCAAACCAATCACCTTCAGGGGTAGATAACTTGTATGCTCCTGAGCCATATGTTGCTACTATGACAAAAGGACCTAACCAATTTGGTTCAAATTTAGCCTTCTTTTCTTGATCTTGCTGATTTCTTGGATTCTCCTTGAGAACTATATCTCCAATCTAAAAAATGTGTGGCTTGACTCTATGATTATAACTTCTTGCCATTATTTGTTGATACACCTTCATCTATTGCATTTTGTTGACGTTCCTGGATCAACTCAAGTTCTTGAAGTCTAGAGACTCGTTCTTCTTCTTCTTCTGGTATAAGACCTTTCAAGGAAACTTGTAGAGAAGGTATCTCTACTTCTATTAGTAATATGGCTTCTGATCCATAGACTAAGTAATATGGAGTTTTCCCCCGTTGGTGTGCGGATGCTGGTTCAGTATGCCCAAAGAGCAGGATTTAGCTGAATGTGCTAGTCTTTTCCAACTTCATTGACTGTTTTCTTCAATATTTTCAAGATAATCTTGTTTGATGCCTCAACTTGACCATTTCCTTGTGGATAATTGATTAATACTAAGAGTGGGGGGATGAATTAGTATGCCAAAAATTACTGTACTTAAACACTTTACTAGTCTAGCAATAAACCGATAAAATGGTTTAGCAAACAAACCGGTTAGCACACATGCAAACCAAAATAGCAAATAATGCATTCACCCACAGAAGCACAATCACCATAACACAAGATATTTTGACATGGAAAACCAAATGGGAAAAACCACGGTGAGATGAAACTCACAAGTAACTATCTGCAGAATAGGAACCAGACCGGTTAAGGTCATACAATGTTCTTTACCAGAATAGATCCTGTTAGGAATCTCAATCTCTGTTAGGAGATAAGTTCAATTAAAGACTACCTTGCTAGAGGATTTTAGATCCACAGATAGTAATCAACAAGTGAGTGATCTAGAAAATAGCATAGATTGCTTGGTTAGATCCTTGATAGTTCATTCCTAATGCATTCCAACATTACTTCAGTCTTCAACACATTCACACTCTACCTTCTCTCACAGACATGAACTTCTCTTCTATAATCTCACTTACAAAAACTCATCAACCACCTTAAACCCTAGCAACAACCTAAGACCCTAGAAATGATGTCCTTATAGAGGAATTTGATTTCATGTTGGTCCAATAGGATTACAATACAATCTCCTAGGTTCAGTGAATCTAGACATATTTGGTAACACGACACAAAAAGCACCACCAGAGTGTCAACACCGCAAAACAATCGGTGGATGGTAACTCATCGCAAAATGTCGGTTGGTAACTCATCACAGAGTATTACCGGTTCAAACAAAAATACCGGTTTAAGCAAAATACCGGTTGACGGTTTGACAAAACAAAGATTGGGAAATATGAGTTGTGCCGCTTCGTTCCTTCGTACAGCTTGAGATCCTCGAACCGCTTGGGGTCTTCATACTGCTAGAGGTCTTCAAACACTTTTGCCGATAGTCTAAAGACTATGATATATCATACCGATTGGAACAAATACCGGTTGAGCTTTGACTCATACATACAAAAAGTGATCTCAAATCAAGTGTGTGTCCATCAATGACAATCACAACATCAATCATCAAAAATGCCAACAATAATATGGAGTAGAAAACCTATGTTGGATATGGAATTGTTCACATAGTTCCTTCACATATTGATTCTTAAATGGTCATCCATTATCAGTGATAATGGTCATAGGAACTCCATAGAGACAGATTATATAATTCAAGATGAATGATGATATTTGTTTTCCTTTCACTTTTGTCAAAGGTAATGCTTCAATCCATTTAGTGAAATATTTACTAGCAGTCAAAATGAACTTATGTCCATTAGAGGATGAAGGATTTATCTTACCTACCAAATAAAGGCCCCATTGAGAAAATGGCCATGATCCTACCATAGGATACAATTCTTGTGCTGGTGTGTGAATGAGATTCCCATGGATTTGGCATTGTTTGCATTTCTTGGCATATGTGAATGAGTCTCTCTCCATAGTAGGCCAATAGTAACCCATACGAAGATTTTTCTTAGCCAGTGTTAATCCACTTGAGTGCGTGCCACAAATACTTGTGTGAACTTCGTTAAGAACTTTCTCAGATTCTTCTTGTTTGAGATATCTCAATAAAGTGCTATCTAGACCTCACCTATATAAGGTATCAACAATAATAGTATAGCGGGATGACTAACGGATAAAATTTCTTCTCTGATTGTGGGATAGGTCAGTAGGAAGGATATTCTCTTTTAAGTACTGATAAGTTTGGTCGTATAAGGATTGACTGGTTCCTGATACATGGAAAATCATGTAGGTATGTTGGGATTGAATGGTAGGGGTTAAGATATCTTCCACCAGGAATTCATAACGTTGTTGATTCTCCCGATTCTGCAAGAGATGCTATTGTAGCCATTGCATCTGCTACTTTATTCTCATTTCTTGGGATCCAAGTGAATGATACTTCTTCAAAGTGTTCTTTAAACTTTTCTACCAACTGTTTGTAGGGCATGAGCTTGTCATTCTTAGTTTGATAATCATCAATTATTTGGTTGATGATAAGTTGTGAATCACCGTAAACATGTAATTCCTTGATATTCTATTCAATAGCCATTTTGAGCCCAATAGTCAAAGCTTCATATTTTGCAGTATTGTTTGTGCATGGAAACTGCAACCTATATGATTTTGGAATTGTGTGTCCTTGAGGTGTGATGAACAAAATTCCTACACCTGATCCATATTGTGTATAAGAACCATGAAAGTACAACTCCCAAAATTTTGTTATTATTGTCAGAATGTCTGCATCGGGAAATTCAATGTGCAATGGTATGTCATCTTGTAAGGGTGCTTCAGCTAATTGATCAGCAATGGCCTGTCCTTTGATAGCTTTGTGATCAACATATTCTATATCAAACTCACTTAGTACCATAACCCACTTGGCTAGTCTGCTTGTCAAAGTTGACTTGTTCAGTAAATATTTTAATGGATATATCTTTGCTATCAGTTTCATAGAATGAGTTAGCATATAATGTCGTAGCTTCTGAGTTGTAAATACAACTGTTAGGCATGTCTTCTCTATTGATGTATAAATCAATTCATAGCCAATAAGTGTTCTACTGATGTAATACACTGCTCTTTCTTTTCCTTCTTCGTCATGTTGTGCTAGGAGAGCGCCTAATGATACATTTGTTGCTGAGATATAGAGTAACAATGGTTTCCCTTTGATTGGTGATACAAGTACTGGAGGATTCATGAAATATTCTTTGATTTGCATAAAAGCCTCTTGACATTTCTGATCCCATTTGAATGGAACATTCTTATGTAAAAGATGAGTGAATGGATGACATATATCTTCTAACTGAGAGACAAATCTTCTGATTGATTGCAATCTTCCTTGTAAAGAACGCAATTGACTTATGTTCCTAGGTGACTCCATTTCCATGATAGCTTTGACCTTTTCTGGATCTACTTCAATTCCATGAGTTGATATAATGTACCCAAGAATTTTTCCAGAGGTTAGTCCAAATGCACATTTCTTTCGGTTTAATCTTAACTGGTATCTTTCAAGCCTATCAAAGATCTTGCCCAAGATGTTCAAATGTTCTTGTCTTGTATGAGATTTTGCAAGTATATCATCTACATAGTCTTCCATAAATGTATGCATCATATCATGGAATATTGTTGTCATAGCTCTTTGATAAGTTGCTCCTGCATTCTTAAGCCCAAATGGCATAACATTCTAGCAATAAGTGTAATACCCTAAAAATGGTCATTTAAACCATGGGCCCCCTAGTCTCGACAACATCACCAAGGTCCTAACCAAAGGCAATTAAATCAATCTTGAGCACACAATTAATTTCTTAAATCATCAAATGTCACATGGCAAATTAATCACTCTCAATTAATTAAATAATTATTCTAATTAATTAAATCATTCCAAGTAAATTATTTTTAAACAATTATCTTATTTATTTTATTAAATATCCTAGCATATTTAATTAAATAAAATCAATTTGCCATTAAATCATCAAAAAAGGAATTAATTGGGAAAAAAGAATTAAAAATTGAAAAGAAATCAAATGGAGATAATATTGAAAATCAAATTAAAAATTGAAAAAATCTCAGAAAAGCAATTAATACAATTAAATCTCAAAATTGAATAAAATAGAGAATAAATAAGTTTTTTCTGATTTTATCTTAATTTTAGTTCAATTTCCTTTAAATTTGAGAAAACCAGTCAATCACATTGTTGTCCTCGATTTCAGTGTGGCTAAAATCATGAGGCAACCCTACGAAACTAGTCCGTTTCATACCTCACGTCCTCTGGGAGAGCTTGACCGACTCCGTCGGTTAGCTCCTTTTGCTTTCTATTTTTTGTTTTTATTGTTTTTGAGTTCTTTTATGATTTGCAGTTTTACCTGCAGTTTGGACTTGACCTTTAGGGTTTTTTATTTTTGGAGGAATTGCACATCAGACTTTAAAGTCCGATGTGCAATGTTTTGGTTATGTCCCTGCAGATCAGACTTTAAAGTCCGGTGTGCAATGTTTTGGTTATGTCCCTGTAGATCAGACTTTAAAGTCTGACCTGCAGGGTCTTTGCTCTTGCACATCGGACTTTAAAGTCCGATTTGCAGGTTGTTATTAATGGCATGCATGTCGGACTTTAAAGTCTGACATGCATGGCGTGCTTAACCATTAATGAGGGCATTAATGGTTAATTTTGGGGTTTATTTCCTCATTTTATTTGGCGATATTTTCTCCACGCCCGCCCTCCTGCTTTTCTCCTCGTGATTTTGATCTCGATCACCTTGCCAGTCATCAAATTTTCTTCGACCATGTGGATTGAGGTAGGTTTTTATGCTTTCAGGCTTTTCCTTTTGCTTCGTCGTTCATATTTCTTCCGCGTCGTTCCTTTGGGTTTTTTTTTGTTGGAGTACATCGGATTTTGGAATCCGATTGCTCCTATCCTTCCCTTCGAGGTCGAGGGCACGTCGAACTTTAAAGTCCGATTTCCCTTTGATCTTTTTTATCATTTTCCTACCTCTTCCCTCGCCTGCGTGTCAGGTTTCAAATCTCGACATGCAAGTGAAGGTAGACATCTCCGCATAGTACAATATGTGGGAGATGCCCTCTTAGTAACAAGTCGGGTTTTAAAACCTGACGTGTTAGCAGGAGGATTAAACCTCGCATATCAGACTTTAAAGTTCGATATGTGAGATGAGTTTGTTGGATTGACATGTCAGATTTTAAAACCCAACATGTCAATCATTTATCCTTCCCCAGCACATCGAACTTTAAAGTCCAATGTGCTTGTCTTTTGAATGATTTTTTTACTTGCATAACGGACTTTAAAGTTCGATGTGCTAATGACTTTTTTTTAATTTGCACATCGGACTTTAAAGTCCGATGTGTCAATAGCTTTTCCCCAACTGGCACATTAGACTTTAAAGTCCGATATGCAAGGAATGTGTTTTACCTTTGCACATCGGACTTTAAAGTTCGATGTGCAAATTTTTACTCCTAAAGTGCAGGTTGGACTTTTTTCCCCGACCTGCCAGTTTTTACCAATTTTGTTCCCAAGCCCATTCTGACTCCGAATTTTTGATCTAGTTGATAAAATTTGGTTTTTTGATGATGATGACTATTGAAGAAGCTAATCCTCAGTGTTGAATGCAGTAATTTGCAAATGTCAAGACCTCCTCATGATAAATTAGAGCCTTCTTCCAATCAATTGGAATCCTCACCAGGCAAGTCATCAGCAAAGAAAATGAAGTACAAGTATGACAAATACTTGAACATGTACCCAGAAAGCTCAGTAGATTCCAACATCAAAGAGATCAGGGATACAGAGATTGGTCATGTTAATATGCAGGAGTTTATTGATCAAGTTGAGAAAGTTCCTTCTCGCCTAACAAACTTGATCAGATCTGATTTGCACAAATATGCTTCTTTCCCCATCGCAGCTCATGATCCAGACTTTGTACTCACTGTGGCTGATCATTTTGATCCAAATACAAGACAAGTTAAGGATTTTGATCAAAATATGGTTATGAAATTGGACATCATTTTCTTTATCGATGTATTCAAGGTTTATTCAGTCGAGGAAGTGGTTGATATTTATCAAGAAAGTGCTCAAGAGTATTATGAGAAAAATGAGGCAAAATGCAAGAAAGTAATTAATACAGTTGACCTCTCTACTGCTAGAAACTCTACTACTTCCAGATGGCCTAAATATTTCCTAGAAGTGACTTCAATGAGGAATATAATGATATGGTCACCATGTTGGCATAAGTGAAATATTTGAAAGACTCGTTATTTCCAAAACTGGATGTGCTATTACATGAATATAATCAAGAAACGGGTTGCTAGAATTGATTGGGGTGAGCAGATCAATGATGCACTCTGCTCACAATTAAAGGAGGTTAAGGTAACATTGAAATTATATATGACCTCATACCTGGTATATGTAGCTGCTTCCATGAGGCAATATCCAGGTTTATCTACAAAAGGTGATAGGAGGTTAGTGCCTATATAAAATTATTATGATCAACTCACGATCCATAATCAAGGGAACCATTTCAGAAGAGTTAATGACACTTTCTTCGTTGTATGGAAGTGCATGTTTGACAAAGACTTGCAAAAGAAAAGGCTCTCGGAGGTGGCATATAATAGGGTTTCTCATTTTGGATGTGTTTTTCTTCAGTTCCCAACATTCACTTACGGATGTTTTATAGGAGAACCTTTCATTCTACCAATATATTCACCTGACAAGATTGTACTCATGGAGTTGTGTTGGCAACTAATTTTTGTGCATGAAAAGAAATCACAAGCACATAAGACTGGATTGAAGTTCTTGGAATCTATTGGTTGGTATTCAATTTTAACTAATCCCAAGGCCAAGAATATGGAAGAAGAGATGAAATGGAACACTATGAGAAGGTTCAAAGCACGAAATAATTTTGATTTTCGTGGCATGAAGAATAAGCTCAAAAGAAACTACACCCATGTTTTTAGGTTTGAGGATGTGTGGGTGGATTGCCAAGATGAAGAAGACATAAGAAGAATGGATTTCAATCATCTCACCCTAGAGAAGATTGGAAATCTCATTCTCGCAAAAATCCCAATGACCATGGAGGATACCGATGACATATTAGACCCAGTCTATTATGAAAAGAAGATTGTTGATTCACCACTCCCATTGGTGCAATGGTCGAAGAAGGAGAGTAATTCTATTACTCAAATAATTTCTCCCATTTTGGCAAATACCAATCTATGGTTGTTGAAGAAGAATCTTAGAATGAAACAGCTTCCTGCTAGTTCTGGAGACAATGACAATAGTGATGGTCTAGTTGGTAAGACAGCTACGGCTAAAACAAGGACCAAGAGCAAAGTAGATCAACAAGCACCATCTTCAGCTCCTGCAATCCAATCTAAGGGAAAAGGACCCAAAATTAAACTCATAGTTAAGGGGTCTAAACAAGGTGAGTCGTCTTCAGCAACGCAGGAGACAACCACAAAATAGTCAGAGCAATAGTCTACTAAAGAGACTGAGAAAGAAAAGGAGTCAGAAGAAGGTGAAATTCCTTATCAAGAGAAAGCACAAGTTGAATAGCCAACACATAATGGTGAGATTAATGTCCCTGCCACCTCACAGGCGCCAACCCATCCAGAAGTTGTTATTCATTCCATTGAAACTAACTCAGATCAAGAGGATGAGGGATTTGATGATGAGGAGTTAGATATGGACATGACACAGTCAGGAGCTACTCAACAATTTTTCACATTATCCATTTTTTCAAGTTTGGATGATATTCCTTCAACCACCATTGAATCTTCAATGTTGGATTTTCTCGAGGCCATGGAACAAGCATTTGCGGAACAACAAATGATGACTTTACCTTCTACAATGGTCATAACAAAAGTTCCAACTCTAGTAAGTACTAAAATTATTCCCACTGCACCTTCCACTCTCCCATTTGTGGTTGTAGCTGAAGAGGTGTTAGTAGCAGCTATTGTTACTACATCAGCTAGCATGTCATTGGATACTTCCACTTTGATACTAATAACAACATCCACAACCGTTGCAAGTTCAAGCCAGTTTGCTCCTAAAATACCAATTGGTACTCAGTGAGAAGCTACTACTCCACCAACCAATCCAGAATTACCACCTTGGATGGAGGTAGTAGCACCCAAGAGGAAGAAACAGGTGATTTCACCCGATGAGTTTGATTTTGAGCTATTGGTTCCCCCAAAGCCCAAAGGTACAAAAAAGCCGAAGACTATTTCTCGGGTATTAGTAGATCCATCTACTAAGAGGAAATATGCTGAGGTCATGGTGTCATCATCAGATAAAAGTAAAGATAATATACAACTTGAGGACTATACCATGCAAATCGTAGAACTTGGAGTGGAAATGCATGAGAGCGTTAAGCTAGATTTTCAAACTGCTTTTGACTCTTTATTGCAGAGATTTGATCAGGAAAGAGATGAGAAGAATGAGTTAAAACAAAAGTGTGAGCAATTAACCAGTGTTCTTCTCAAGGTTACACAATCCTCCCAAGAAATCGAGCCTATTGGTTCCTCAATAGATAATAAGACTCTAAAGAAAGTTGAATAGGTGGGAGTCAAGGACCGAGTAGTAGTTGAGTGGATTGTATGGTTGAAATCAGAGGGGTCTCATCTTCTAAGTTCAACGATTGGGTTATTGACTGATTTTGAAGTAATTCAAAGTCAAATGCAAAGTATCAAGACTTCACTATCTCAAGAAATTGAAGATATTGAGAGGAGTACAACCCTTTGGAGAAAAATGGAGGACTTCAGAATAGACGTCCTCGTGGAGAATAAAGTAGTTCCCACAAGAGAAAAATATATCCAAATCTTGTCATTGTTGTCTCATAAAAAAGAGACAATAAGATTGATGATTGCAAAACTGGATCGAGAAAGGAAGGAAGGTGATGATGAGATTGATCTCATTTCTGCTCGAATTGTTGACATTCCTTGCTATCAATACGATGACAATTAGAATCTTGTTACTAGTGACACCATAACACAAGAGTTTCTTTCTTTAATGGATCACTGCACGAAACATGATTTCTCTCTAAGTGCATTTGATAAGTTACTAGAGATTCAAGTCAGTTTTGAGGTCCTTGCATCCATGCCGAAAGATGGAAAAAAGAAATATGTGAAGGTTGAGGATGCAATTTCCTATGTTTGTGTTATCACAGATTCTACCCCAATGCCAAACAAAGTTGAGATAGAGGCCATCCTGACTAAGTTCGAAGAATTCCACAAATGTAATGAGGAGGAGAAAGACGAATAAAGTGTCCCCTTTTGACATTTTCTTTTCATGTAGTTGCATTGTTAGATGCTGCAAGTTTTCTCACAGTTGCATAATTTCTTTCTGTTGTAGTTGTAGTCAAGTGAGACTATGCAGTTAAATTAGTCAACCGTGCCCATATTTTTCTCCACTCTTTTCATATATAAGGAGGAGCCTCATTTGTATATATTTTATCTTTGATTATGCTAAGCAAAACTCTGCTGAATTTTTGCCTCAACTAAGACTTTGAGCTTTTGTTGTGAGGATTCAATCAAGCAAATAAAGAACGCAATTTTATTTGATCTCAAACTTTGTGTTGTGTCAAATTTTTTTTATATGAGTTAATGTTCTTATGTTCATTACTTATATATGTTCTTTAATTTCTTGATATTGAAGATATTGTTATGTGGGTAATAGAGCTCTTGAATTGTGAAAGTAGACTTTGTGCTCCTTACATGTTTGGGAAATTTTCTATTGTTAAGTGATTAGTGGTAGGCTTTGTATTACTACTATTACTTGTAGTTTTAAGGATTGGGGAATTACACTTGAAGACTTTGAGCTACAAGTTGAATTTCTTACCAGTTGTGATAATTAGTTTAAGTTAGTTTTACATTCAAGAAAGACTTTGTGCTTCTTGCTTGTAAAATTTGGTACAGGTTGTTGGATTAATTTGTTCATTTCTTTAAGTATCAAAAGGGATAGGGAAATTGTAACAAAGTGGAGAGAGAATACATATACTCTGAAAAAAGAGAGTTATATACCCAAAACTAACCCACAGATTTTAATTGCTTGTTAATTAGAGAGGAGATTTCAAAGGGAACTTCCCCTTGATGAGAGGAGAGATTAATTTCTCAACATAGTTGTGTGTGAATCATATATTTTGTCATTGGTACGCTAGTGACAAAATATTCACCCAACAGTCCTGAAGTCCGACATGCATGCCATTAGAAACAACCTGCACATCGGACTTTAAAGTCTGATATGTAGGAGAAAAGACCCTACAGGTCGGGCTTTAAAGCCCGATCTGCAGGGACAAAACCAAAAAATTCCTTCAAAAGGAAAAACCTTGCAGGTCGGACTTCAAAGTCCGACCTGCAGGTAAAACTACAAATCATAAAAGAACTCAAAAACAATAAAAACAAAAAATGGAAAGCAAAAGGAGCTAACCGACGGAGTCGGTCAAGCTCTCCCGGAGGACGTGAGGTACGAAATTGACCAGTTTCGTAGGGTTGCCTCATGATTTTAGCCGCGCTTAAATCGAGGACAACACATGAATTCACCTAGATTGTGCTTCTTCTTGGAAAATCTTGACCGCTCATCATCATTTGATCTCGACCGTTGGTTTCTTTCTGAATTTTCTATAAATCCAGGCTCTCATCTCCTAATCAAGGATCCTGGAGAATATATTGCTATCATGTTGTTTTTTCTCTAGGTTCATTAATATTTGTGCATTGAGATATCACATATTCGTTATTGCATACTTATTAAATCATCTAGCTTAATATTTCTCAGATCATGTTAGATTAATCATGTATATCTAGCTTAAATATTGCATTCATTTAGCTTGATTTCATACATATAGATTAAATCCTTCATTTAGGTGTTGTCTAGTCACTGGTATTGCATGTGAAATCTGAGAGAAAGACTAAACTCGCATCTACTAGAAGGCAATAGGTCGCTTTGTGATGGTTTATTGTTCATTGTTGACTGATTTACTAACCATGCATCTAATGACTTAATTGAAGTGTTGTGTATTTCAGATACATATATGATCCACTTTTCACACACACATTTTTGGCGCCCACCGTGGGGCTCAGAATTTAATCCTTTGACCTTAAAATCATTTTTTTGTTTTTTAGGTCTCCTCCGTACAACCTCTGTGAAAGTCGTACGAGTATCTATTATGCATCGTACAAAGTTTTGTCATGTCTTATCTTTTATTGTTCGGGTCAATAGGAATACTCGTATAAGTTTTTGCTTTGCATATTTTATTCTGTGTTTTGTCATTTGGGTCTATGGGAATACTCGTATGAGAAGGTATAGAATATCATACAAATTTTTGTTTTATCATCTTAAAAACAATATACTTTTCAGGGTTTTTCGTGAATGAAATTTGGATTTTACTGACGCTGACGCTAACCCCGGTCTGTCTTTTGTCTGCCTGAGATTTTTTTTACAACCTAACTGGTTTTCTACAGAACCCTTGTCAAAGAATACATCAGTTGAACATACACCTGTCAAAAAGTCAAAAGCAAAATGACTAGTAATGCATTGTTCTTGCAAGTTACCTAAAAATAATCAACCAAACATCATGTATTCTTTAAAGTTTTTTTTTTTTAGGCACTTAAATTACTATCTAGTTAATGAACAAATCTGTCTTTTGTGCTTGAAGAAAAATCTGAGAGGTAGGAGAGCATGCTCTTGTCTTTTACAGACAATCAGAAATCTAGACCCTCGAAGCTTTTTCTAAGTTTTGAGATTTGTGTACCTTTAGCGGGCTTGTCATAGTGGGCAAAAGTAATCACCCTGTGAGAACAACCCAAGTGAGTATAGTTGGACCTAAGCATTCCAACTCACTATAATAAATAGGCCTCTGGTGATTAAAGTCTCAGAGGATGGGATTATTTGAGTTTTCTCTTTGAGATCTCTCATATCGAACATTTTGTAGGGCCTCGTGGTCTCAATCATGTTTACATGACTACAAATTGTTTCAGTACCTTATCGAGCTATAGGCCTCAATCATGCTTGCATGACTTCAAGGGGCAATTTTGAATGAAATTCCTGACTACGAACTATAAGATAGAGACTACCCGATTCAACTCTGAAAGGGAGATAATCTTTGTGCAAGAGAGATAGTAACTCTCCCAAGACACTTGCCATATCGTGCCCCCATTAGCATTTGGAGTCAGCTAATACAACATTGAGAATCCATTGCGTGAGACTCAACAATCATTTTTTGATTAGCTATTGGGTGTGTACCTAAGTCAGCAAGCAAAGGTTTTCTTCTCTAAGCCAACTTCCATAGGGTCAGCGTGTTGTGATTGAAGTCATTATACATATTGTGTGTTTACTGTTTTTTCATCCCTGAAACTAAAAACGGAAATACTGAAACTAGAGAAAACAAATCAAAAACATCAAAAACTCAGTGATCAAATCTTTGTCTGTGTCCAAAAACTGGTCTCTATCCGTCATCAAAAACTCAGTCCTTATAAAAAACTGGTCTTCGTCAGTCATTGAAACTTTGTCTATCAGAATCTCATCTTTGTCCAGTCCTCTGTCGTATGAGTCTGCTGAATTATCTCCTGCTACATAGGTATTGTCATATGAAACTTCATTGATCCTCTCAGTTTGTCATCTAGCTCTTTATAAAATGTCGTACGAGGTCCAAAAAATTGTCATTTGGTCCTTGGCATCCTGTCGTACAAATACAAATCATAGTCAATAGATTGTCGTCTAGAGGCCACAAAATTATCGTACGAATTTAGGTAGCAACTCATATGAGGAACTCTCTTTACCGTTCAGGAGCTGCTAAACTGTCATCTGGGTCTATAAAAATTGTCGTACGAATTCCTGATTTTGTCAGTCCAGAACAGTCAAACTTGCCTAAATCAGTCTACAGCAAGCATAAAACTGGTCATCATAATTCTAAGCACAAATAATCTTGATAGCGTACCCCTGCCATTGTGTTGCAGGATTTTATCGATCATCTCTCAACTAGTTCAATCAACTACTTATCAAACCTAAGTTACTTAGATCACATCTTACACATGATAGATCTTTCCTAAAACCAGACTAAATCTTAGTTACTTCTCTCAAATCACTACGTTAAACGAACAACTAGCTCCAATTTGATCT
Source organism: Cryptomeria japonica (assembly GCF_030272615.1). Taxonomy (NCBI): domain Eukaryota; kingdom Viridiplantae; phylum Streptophyta; class Pinopsida; order Cupressales; family Cupressaceae; genus Cryptomeria; species Cryptomeria japonica. Next base: position 407,657,517 of record NC_081410.1, on the reverse strand, counting down.
TGACATCTGCATCACATCCAACTCTTGGTCATATCAATCATAAATGCCTGTTCAAACCAGAAGTTCTTGGAAGAAAAATGATAAAGGTAAAGGACCATCCTTTTCATCAAATGACAATCCATTCTTTGTAGAAGAACCTGTCTCTAATAAGCCTTCATCGTCAAATCTACCAATTTTTTATCAACCCTTATCTCCCACCATGTCTGGAGCAAGGCAAGAAAGGCAAGTTGCTAAACATGATACTTATGACAACCTCAACACCCATTCTATTGACAGTGATTCCTCATCAAGCAATTATGAAGCCTCTGAACCTACAAAAATTGTTATAAATAAATGTCTACATGATAAACATTTCCGAAAGATGATGAAGATCATCGTGTCTAGAGAAAAGGAAGAGCATTTTCTAGAGCTAGCAAAGAAAGGCGCCAAACTTCCTATTGATTATGATATTGAAACCCTCATCACTAAAGAAGAAGAGACCCCTTTAGTGCTGGTAAACAAACAATTGCAAGTGTTACAAACTGAAATCACAGAACTAAAAAACAAGGATAAATCATCAAAGCAATATTCTCTGTACACAATATGCCCATTTCCATTTGACAAAAACCTTTAAATGCCTCCATTTCCTTCAAGTGTGGAGATTCCCAAGTTTGACAAATATGATGGAAATGCAGATCATAGGGACCATGTCAGAGAATTTTGTGCTTTATGTATGGAATTCATGCACGAACAAACATATCTCATGCATCTTTTCTCAAGAAGTTTAGGAGGACAAGCTATGGAATGGTTTTCAAGCCTACCTATGGGAATCAAAACTTTTGAGGAATTAATCGAATTGTTTCTACAATAATAATCCTATAACATTCATCATCCAATCACTATGATCGAGCTTTGCAATACCAAACAGAAAATAGGAGGGCCCTTTCTCACTTTTCTTGAACGTTGGAGAAAGATGTTCTCTAGATATTCACGACCTATTCCAGATTTTGAGAAGATGGATATCTTCGTCAATAACCCGATCCCTAAATTGAAATACAATATCCAAATGTAAGTGTACCCTTCATTCAAAAAAATGGTAGATAGTGCCCTCAAAATGGAAGATGTGCTTATAAAGAAAGGAGATATATCACTTTGGAAAGAAACATCGCAAGGTTCTAGTCCTAAATAAAAGAACAAATACTGAAAATATGATAAAGATAACAATAGAAACATTGTTAATGACGAAGTGGTAGACACTGTTAAAGCAAAATCAAAATCCACAATATTTAATCTGGCTAGTGGCACACAAGCACTCAAAGCAGCTGAAACTACAGCAACAAATCCTCCAAAAAAATCAAAAGAATGGTTTAAAGAGAAACATTGGCTTTCAAAGCCTAAACCCGATTTTACCCCTTTGGATGAATCATATGAATCAACTTTTAAAACTTTATTGGCAAATGACCTAATAACATTGCCAGACAACTCGAGACCATATGATCTAGAAGTTAAACACAAATGGTGGAGAGAAAACGAATACTGTGAATACCATCGAAACGAGGGTCATACAAAAAACAACTGCATGAAACTCAAACATGAGATTCAAGACCTCATCAATGCTGGCAAAATTGTTGTTGGAAATCACACGACTAATGTTGATCACAAAGCTTTTAAAGATCCCTTACATGCTTATGAACAAAGTGATTCCTCAAAATCAAAGGGAGGTGCCAAAGTCAATTACACCTACACTAACAATGATAGCGTGATCAACATGATTGAATCTTCCCAACCTAAATATTGCAATGTGATCATAATCAAAGATAAACAAAATCAAGCACAAACTGCAAATGTTGTGACCCATGCTCAAAAGAAGGTTACTCTCCAAGGATCTGGTTCCTCAACTCTTGCTCAAACAACATCAAACCTACCAACTTCTTCAAAAGACAAGAAAATATAATCATGGATAAATCTAAACAATTGGCTTCATCATCCTCTCCTGGTTATAGCATCGTCGAATAATTGAAAAGAACTAACGCTCAAATCTCCATTTTTGAACTGCTTAAGATCTCTTTTGCTCATAGAGAGATCCTGGACAAAGCTCTACTCACTACTAATGTCCCTAAAGATTTAGATGTAGATTAGTTTTAATTTATGGTGGGTCACCTGACTTCACCTCATTACCTCACTTTCTCTAAAGAAGATGACAACTCACTGAATCACCCGCATAACTAGTCATTACACTCAATGTTATGATCCATAAACACTGAGTCGAACATGTTTTGATAGATGGAGGTGCTGGGTTGAATATTTGTACCTACAATCTACTGACACGGCTAGGATTTTCTGAAAAATGTCATTGATCCAACAAAGAAAATAACAATCAAAGCTTATGATTAAGAAGAAAGAACATCTAAAGGTCTAGTACTATTACCAATTAGGGTAGGACCTGTGGAAAGAGATGTTATTTTTGAGGTGCTTGACCTTCCTCTTTCATACAACATCTTACTGGGAACGCCATGGATTCACAAAATGAAAGCGGTACCATCTACATATCATCAGTGCTTGAAATTTCCTTATAATGGAGTTGAAGTCAATATTCCTGCTGATACAAGCTATACCTGTAATGCATTAACACAAAGTACTGATGCTTTTGTTCCTCATAATAGAGCAGCCTCTATAGTTGAAAGTTTAAAAACTTTGATGAAAGATTTAGAAAATTAATTGAAAATCACAAATACTGGCATGGATGGATACAAAATAGAACTTGTACTTTCACTAATGTTTCTTCCTCCATCACCAAGATAGTCAAGAAAACCATCAGAGGTTATGAAGCCACAAACTTCAACTCCAAATGTCATTTATGATGGTCTCTTTGTACAATCCTCTACTTCCCTTGCAGATGAAATAGAAGAGGATGTTGTTTTCAAATGGCTTTTCAAAGAAGATAGTACAAACAAAGAAATATGACATTGTGAAATTTCCCCAACACAATATGGTCCAGGCTGTAAGATTATTCAACGCATGGGACATTCAAGTACTGGTCCTCTAGGCAAGCATCAAGAAGGTATTGTTGAACCTATTCAGCTACAAACTAAGTCTACAAATGATAAAGTTGGACTTGGATACAATCCAAGAATGTCATTAGATCAGAAACATACTTCTCACCATCAACCTAAGTGGAGGAAAAAGATACTACCTTCAACATCACAGGAAATCAATACTCAGCAAACTCAGGAAGAGTATGAAAATAAACAAGAAGAATTGGCAATCAAGAGATAAGAAGCAACTGGTAATCAAGTTCCAATTGTATCAGCAATAACACTACAAGAAGTGGAAATCCCATAAGACATGAGAGAAGAAATCGAAGGAATTAAAAAGTTGTTTGCACCACTAAACGTTCCAGTCGTATATACAGGTAGACAACAAATAGATGATTTAGAAACTGACTCGAATGAGTATGGATGGGGTCCAGACCATCTCTCAAATATGTCTACTACAAAAACTCCCGAAGAATCTAGTGATATCCTAGATGAAGCACAATAGGAAATCTGCTTAAAGTTGCAAAAGGAAATAGAGGAAATCAGACTAAAAAGACAAGAAGACTATGAACAACAGTTGAAAGAAGGAAGAACACAAGAAAAATCTTTACCTACTATATCTCCCTCTAATGAGATAGTACAAATCAGGTATGAAACTACAAAAGAAGAATTAGAAGCTACAGAAGCAGGACCAGTCATCAGTCCAGAGGAAGCTGAATGGAAAGACGTCAGAGACTAACAAATCCATCAAGGTTATGTCAGTAGGTATGTCAAATACAAGTGATCAATGAACCAAATCACGAAGGAACTTGCAACATCAAATATGTAGGTATTGATACTATACATACTTTTACTCAATCACTTGAAGAGGAGTCATAAACTTCATCTTATGGCTCTGATAACTCTGACAGAAACTCTATTTATGACAATACCTATTCGACATCAAATTATGACTACTTCGTCATGAATGTCGAGATTCTATCTGCGGACCCACGATATGTAGTCCAGTCTGAAGTAGTGGACGATGCTAGGAGCAAGTTTGTTGGGTTAGGTCCACTAAATATTAGCATGCACTTTGATAATTGTGTTATAACTCTTTCTGGTCTCGAGACACCTATGCAAGGTAGTTTTCTGGAATTCAAATTATTGATCCGCAGTTATGATAATAATACCGTAAACTCCCTTAAACCTGTTAAAACTTTATCCCTGGTACATACTGAACTGATTGATTGTATTATTCACGACCAACCTTTGAATATACCTACCTCCACCAATGACTACACATTAGCCTGCTATCTTAATGCAATTGAACCAATGGATTCTTCCACCAGTGAGCAAAGTGAGAACATGACTGAGACAAACATCAAGTATCTCAGTCACAAAAATAAATAAAAAATTCTTATGACAAAAACCACACTGTGGCGGTGTCAGAACAAAGAAAAGTAAAAATAAAGGATGTACCTAAGGGTGAAAACCTCTCTGGGGCACCTGAGGGTGAGATACTTGATATGCTGCCAAGTCACTTCCAAGAAAGGTCTTCAATATTGATTGAACCAACTCAACCATTAAATATTGGAAGTGAAGAGACACCACATATCATCCATTTAGCTCAATCACTGTCAGCAGAAGAGTTAAAAGATTTCAACAACCTCTTTTAAGAAAAGAAGATCAACTTTGCATGGACATACTTCGATATGCCAGTCCTAGATCCTGATCTCATCATCCATCATCTCTCTGTTATACCAGGAGTTAAACCAGTCAAGCAAAAACTCCATAAGATGCATCCTCATGTGGCACTGCTAGTCAAGGCTGAACTCAAAAAATCGCTAAAAGCTGGATTTATCAAAGCTATAGACTATACATAATGGATATCAAACATAGTACCTGTATCAAAGGCAAACAACTCTATTAGGGTTTACACAGACTTCAGGGATCTCAACAAAGCATGTCTTAAAGATAATTTTCCATTGCCCAACATTGATATGATAGTGGATATGATTGCTGGATATGAGATGTACTCATTAATGGATGGATTCTCTGGTTATAATCAGATCAAGATAGCTCCCGAGGATCAAGAAAATACAACATTCACATGTGCATGGGGAACCTTCTGCTAGAACATCATGCCATTTGGACTAAAGAATGCAAGAGCGACTTACCAAAGAGCAGTAACCACTATCTTCCATGATATGATGCACAAAAACATGGAAGATTATGTTGATGACATCCTAGTAAAAACCATGAAGAGATACACACATATCCAATAATTGGGCCTCATATTGGATAGAATGGAAAGATTCAAGCTCCGGCTAAATCCTAAAAAGTGTGCATTCAGAGTAACATCAGGGAAATTGTTTGGTTACATTATTTCAAAGAAAGGAATTGAGGTTGATCCTGAAAAGGTCCAAGCCATAATGGAAATGCCCCCACCCAAGAATATTAGTCAAATGAGAAGTTTACAAGGATGTCTCCAAGATACTTTATTTCTCAGCTAGCAGATAAAGCTTAACCATTCACAAAGGTAATACGAAAAGGAGTTAAATACAACTGAGATTAAGATTGTGAACAACATCTAAAACAAATCAAGGAATATCTTTCAAACCCACCCATATTGATGCCACCAATTCAAGGTAATCCATTGATTATATATATATCAGCTATCGATACATCACTGGGGGCACTTCTGGCACAACAAGATGAAAATAAAAAGGAAAGAGCTATATATTATATCAGCAGGACCTTGGTGTCCTATGAAATGAACTATACTATCATAGAAAAGGCTTGTTTGACATTAGTCTTTGCATCACAGAAATTAAGACTCTACATGTTAGCACATTCTATTAAGCTGGTGGCTAAGATTGATCCGCTCAAATACCTTCTCAACAAAGCAACACTTACAGGAAGATTGGCTAAATAGGTAATGGTTCTTACAGAATTTGATATTAAATATGTAGAATGCAAAGCCATCAAACGACAGGTCATTGCAGATTGCTGACGCTCCATTTGTATACAATAAACCTTTGTGCATAGAATTTCTGGATGAATCCATCATGCACCTTACTCAACAATCATGGAAGATGTTCTTTGATGGGTCTTTCACTCAACATGGTTCTAGTGCCAGAATACTTTTTATTACTCCTAAAAAATATTCAATCCCAAAAGCTTACAAGATTCTCTTCCCTTGCACAAACAACATTGTAGAATATGAAACTTTGGTAAATGGGATCAAGCTGGTCATTGAATGGAAGGTTGTTGAGTTACACATCTATGGAGATTCTCAGCTAATCATCAACCAAATCAATGATATACATCATACTAGAGATGAGAAACTGATGCGCTATAAGAGAATGGTTGATGATCTTAATAAATACTTTACCTTTGTATCATTTCAGCAGATTCTCAAATCAACAAATAGAGCAACGGATGCTATGGCCACCTTGGCATCTATACCACAACTACAAGAATCTAATTTTCGCTTTGAATTCCTAGTGGAAAAGTTACATTATCCTACCTATGATTCTCCTGAGTCCCAGATGGTCTGTTCTATTATTGGACATGACTCATCTCGCTACAACCACATTTACTCTTACCTATGTGACCAAATTATCCCTGCTAATCTTACCTGTAATGAGAAAAGGAACCTAATCTGATATGCTTCATGGCACGTCATCATCGCTAACGATCTATTTAGGCGGGGTTTGGATAGTACTTTGCTTAGGTGTTTAGAAACTGTAGAATCCCAACGCGCATTATCTGAAGTCCATGAAGGTATTTGTTGATCCCATTCAAACAGTCTAACTTTAGCATGAGAACTACTAAGGGTTGGCTACTACTGGCCAGACATGGAGAAAGATGCTATAAAATTTGCTAAAACTTGTGAGAAGTGTCAGCTACATGGGAACCTCATACATGCTCCAACAAGGGATCTCATACCCTTCATTACACATTGGCCTTTTCAACAATGGGCATTTGATCTCACTGGCCAAATAAATCATGCATCATCTAACAAACACAAGTTTATTATAACTACCACAGAGTACTTCACTAAGTGGGTAGAAGTGGTTCCGCTCATCAAAGCAACTGGTAAACAAGTAGCTTTGTTCATCCTTAACTATACCATATGCAGGTATGGGATACCTTCATCCATTGTGACTGATAATGGAGGGCAGTTCAAAAACAAAGATCTAGATGAACTTTGTGAAAAATTCAAAATAAAACAGCACTGGTCATCCATATACTACCCTCAAGGTAATGGACAAGATGAAGCATCTAACAATAATCTGTTGACTATCTTAAACATAATAGTAAATAAATTGGGGCTACACCTTTTTCTTTGGTGTATGGGTTCGAAGCAGTCTTACCTATTGAGGTGGAAGTACTGTCTTTGAGAGTTTCTTTGCAAGGTCTTGTTACTGATGAAGACTACAGAATATCTAGATTGCAAGAACTCGAGTTGCTGGATGAACGTCGACAAGTGGCATTTGATCATTTGAGAGCATATCAAAAGAGAATGTCTAGAGGTTATAATAAAAAAGTTCGACAACAAGAATTTTATGTTGGTGACCTTGTTCTCAGAGAAAATTCTAAAAATCAATAGTTTCGAGACAACAAAGGGAAGTTTGAACCCAAATGGCTGGGTCCCTACATCGTTACTGCAGTCTTTGGCTCTGGTGCCTATCAACTCTCAACATCAGAAGGAGAACAACTCTGTGAACCAATCAAGACTATCCACTTGAAGAAATTCTTCACTTAGTATTCTCTTCTCCAGCAACCTGTACAACTAAAATATCCTGAAAAAAAATATCCTAAAAATCATAAAAAGTCCTAAAAAAAATCCTAAAGATCCTAAAAAGTCATGAAAAAGAGAGAGAGAGAGAGAGAAAAAGAATATTTGCCAAGTAGGTGAAAACCCAGTAAATAGGCACCTCTTGTACTCGAGTGCTCCATCTATCAATGCAAATTTGGCATTTCCCATTTTCATTCCCACTTTCCTGCATCTTTGCTTTTGCTTGTACATATCTTTTAGTCACTTTCGTGACATCCTGGTTCTTTTGGAACCCTCATGGCTTGAAACCAATCAATGTCCTAGTCTTAGGGTAATCGACTGAGCAATTTACATGTTCTAAGCAGTGTCTACCAAATCATCTTTTTGTCGATAGTACCAGGTCATCCACTCTGAGTTAGTCACCTATCTCCTAACTACTGAAGAGTTTTATCACCGAGTAAACAAGCAAAACAAGACTACTGAAAACAATCACTAAACTGTTTGAGATATGCATGAAATTTTCTTGTGTGTTGTCTTTTACATTGGATTTCGATTATTATTCCCTCTGAGTAACTCGAGGAAGTCTATCTTAACCAAGAGAAGAAAGGATTGGGGGCATAATACTTTTCTTTGTTTTCTTCTTGTAGGAATGAATTTGATGATCTGGAAACATCTAATTAGTTGGGTGTCTGTGATAAGTGCCTTCACATCAAGGTGAAATCGCCACACATGCCTCAACTCTGCTTATTTGTATGCTACAAGGAGGTTGGAGTCATTTATTTATCTGTTTGAGGAAATTTCTTTAATATGCAATCCAAAAGCATGCGTAATCTATCCAAGGATATGAACAAAAAAAGGGTCATTGTAGACAAGATAATTAATATTGCATATGAAAAGAAAGGAACTCTATTTTGCCTGCTCTATTTGTAAAATGCTCAATGATGAAAATTAAGCATTCCAAATCCAGTGACTAGGTTTAGGTTGAATTCATTCTAAATTTTATGCATTTCAAGTGATTTTGGCATGATAACAATGATCTCTTTATCTTTTGAATGAGAGTTTGAAGCATCATCATTTCTCAGCTAAGTGGTCTCTTTTTCATCATCGTTTCTCCAATCGAGTACTTGTGTATTGAGATGTTAGTTGTATACATGAGAATCTTATATAGATCCATACATTTCATTCTTACTCATTTGCATTCATATTATTGCATGAAAAAACAAAAACATTTCATTACTAGAAACTGATTTTCATCATTTATTTGCATATGAAAAGAAATACAAAAAAAAAAAACATCCATACACATCTCCATTGCATACATCCATATTGAAAAGATATGCATACATATAGAATAAAGCATACAGAAAGACATCTCATAATCAATCAACACAAGTACAATGAAATCAAATCAAGATCTCATATATATCATCATAATCTTCGTGTCTCAAAGTACAAATGATTTCCACTGTCATATACAATGTCTCATTAGAGCAAGAATCGTATAGGCTATATAAAAATCTAGCTCTCTGCCTCTCCCTCATCACCACGTGGAGGAGGTGCTGCCTGCTGACCGACATCATGTCTAGGTGCCCTATCTCCCTTAGATCGAGCCATATACTATGAATACAGGACAACCTGCTGCACTATTGGGACCGCTACACTATAAGCGACAACATAATATATTGTCTGACTCATTTGATGTAACACCTCTCCCTGCAGTGCATCCCGCTTTGCTTTGACCTTTGCAAGCTGTCGATCTCGCTCTGCAAGTTGCGTCTACGCCACTGTCAACTGTGTGCAAACCTGCCAATCTAGTCCTCAAAGACCGTACTGTATCTGGTACCTCCTGCTCTCTCCCAACCCCTCTGCCTCCCTCTCCACCTCCCTCTCCGCCTCCCTACTCATCCCTCCACTGCCTCACCTACCTAGAAGCTGCTCTCTCCTCCTCACCTCCACCCTCTACTGCCCTGGCACTGCCAGCCTCAACACCAATAACTCTTAAGGATCCACCCTCCCCTCTCTACCGCTGTCTCACTCCAGCTGGTACTCTATTGCTACTAGCCCCAGGATCTCCTCCTGCTCTCCTAGGCACCTCTTCTCTCTATCCCTATACCTAGCCTGGTACCTGTTCCTGTGCTGGTGCCTCATTCTCATCCTCCTTTATAAGAGGTGCATGCTCTCCAGGATCCGTAAATCAAGGAAAAGGATGTCTCTAGAACCAATCTCTATACTGGGGCAATACCCCCTCGTCTGCTACATCCTCTAGGTAATCCCACCTCTGTCGTTGTAAACCGACTAACTCTTGCATGCTCAACGTATATGATAGTCTCGGGACCCATCCTCATCTCTCCTCCTCTCCATACTGGGCATAAGCTATAAACTCTTGAGATATACCATACGGTCTCCCATACTACCTCATCACCTTGGATACTACAAACTGCTCAATGATAGACACTGTCAGCCAATGAGAGGTTGAGTCATGAACATGTTCGTCCTCTGAGCTCTCCAATTGTCCCACAGCTCCAGACCCCTACACAGTCTCGACACTACCATGATCAAATCATCCAGCTGTCTCCTCCAATAATCCATCTTGCCTAGATGGGGTTGAGTAACATACCCTAAATAACAATACACAATTGGTTGGTGTGCCTCTCTCGAATCATCTACTATAGGCCTACATACTGGGATATGCTCCCATGCCCAATTCTGTAAAACTAGAACACCTGCTGCCATGCTCTTACCCTCCTAATACACAATCTCGTGCATATCGTGATACATATGGGCAAGCAAACATGATCCCCACCCTAATATCTTAGGCTGGGTCAAGAATCTCTCAAGCATCCTAGCCCAACCATAAAGAAAACTTCATTGTCCTCTATCAAGCATAACAAAACATCCGATAATACCTACTAGAATGCATGCTAGAGGATACTGATCACCGTATCTACTCATCATATCATCCCAAGTGATGGCATGCTCCAAAATGGTCTCATCATGAAATATCTGTCTCAATGCTAAGACACCCAATCACTGAGTAGAATCATAGTCAACCTTGTCCCCAACAAACGAAATCCTCAGAATCTTGTACACATCCTCCGGTGTAATCATCATCTCTCTAACTGGTAGATGGAAGGTGTTATGCTCTGAATGAAACCGCTCTACTAATGCAGTCAACATCCAGTGATTCACATGGATATCCGACATCTGTAAAAGGTACCCAAAACTGCACAAATCAATATGTGCTCTATCTGTATCTGATAAACCATAGACTAGCCTCATCATCGAAATATATACACATCGAAACAAGATATCCGGCAACTGAATCTGCAAAATCAAACATAAAAACTATCGGCACGTGATCCCAATTGCACTAAAAATATGCTAAAAATAATTGCAAATCCAAATATGCAAAATGCCAAATCAAATATTCATGTTTCGACCCTAAAAAATGCTTGTTGTTTTTCATACGAGTTTTCACCAGACAAGCAGAAACTCGTACGAGTAAGGATTACAGTTCGCATGATAAATTATCCCCATATGATAAAACATAATATATCGCACGATATAATGGGAACTCAAGAACAATCTCATACAAGACATGGGACGAGATCAGATGACAAACCTTATATGACCATAAGACAAAATACTAAAGGGATAGTTTGTCGTACGAGAAATGATGTCTCACCACACGACAAAACGAGGCAAACCGACTTTGAACGAAAATAAAATGCAAAAAATTCAAAATTCAAGAAATGCATAGGCCTAAGATAGATCACTTACCACTGGGTCGTAGTTCTGCGGTCGATTATGCCATCTCTGGCGTTCGAATCGATGCTCCTGGATCGAAATGGCCATTGTTCTTCACAGAGGGCTTTTCAAATTTTAAACTTTGGGAGGTTAAAATGAATTGAAAATGACACATGAACCCCTTATATAGCCTAAACCCTAATTTTCCAACTTGCTCCGATGGACGTGAAAACTGTACCCTAAGCTAATTTGCCCATCTTGATTCCATTTTCGGGATCGAAATCAAAATCCAAGATCATCTTCCTAATCAATTTCACAACTATGACCACTTAGCGCTTTCATCAACTGCTCATTCTTTTCTTCAACTTGCGCTCAATTTCTCATCAATCAATGCTAAATCTTCAAATGGCCCTCTGAATCATTCTTTGCGCTCAAATCATTAATCACTTCATCTTTTTATCAAATTGTTTAAAATCACTGCGCAACCTGCGGATCTTTCGATTTTGCTCCCGAGAGGGCATACTCATGACATCATCATCATTGGTCACATCCTCAAAGTCGATAATTTCTTTTAAAATCTTCATTACAAGTCGAGCAACTAATCTTTACCAAACATCAAACAAGACCTTATCGCTAGGGGCATCTCAACTTCATCACTTCATATCAAGTTGAGATTTCTCGATCATCTGAATCAAATCAATCTCTAGGGGCATATCAGTTTCGTTGCATCAAATCAAGTTGATATTGTCTTCATCTGAAACATTCTCTTAACGTTAATCAATTTCATCACTTTTCAAGTTGATTGTTCGTTTAAACTCAATCAAGGGTTTAAAGAGTATCTTTGATCACACACTCAAATCTAAGCAGGTGTTCAATTTCATCACATCAAATCAAGCTGGACAGTTTATCTTTGCTCATCGTGTCTTGATCCATCAAGTTCAAGATTGGTTTTATTTTCGCTCACTGTGTCTAGTTCTATCAAGTCCTAGATCAATAAGATCCGCTTCTTGATCCATCAAGTTCAAGCTTGGTATCTTTGCTCTTCATCGGTTCTTGTTCAATCAAGTTCGGGATCAGTATCACTTTAATCAACTCTGCTGAGTTTCATAGATTCAAAACAAATTGAATACCTCGATCTTCATCTGGTTCGTGATCAATCAAGTTCAAAACTAGTATCTTCTAGACATCAATTGTTCTTTGAATCAACGTGCTGCTCGCACATTAATTCAAAGAGGGGCAAATATAATACCCTAAAAATGGTCATTTAAACCATGGCCCCCCTAGTCTCGACAACATCACCAAGCCTAACCAAAGACAATTAAATCAATCTTAAGCACACAATTAATTTCTTAAATCATCAAATGTCACATGACAAATTAATCACTTTGAATTAATTAAAAAATTATTCTAATTAATTAAATCATTCCAAGTAAATCATTGTTAAACAATTATCTTATTTATTTTATTAAATATCCTAGCATATTTAATTAAATAAATCAATTTACCATTAAATCATCAAAAAAGGAATTAATTGGGAAAAAAGAATTAAAAATTGAAAAGAAATCAAATGGATATAATCTTGAAAATCAAATTAAAAATTGAAAAAATATCAGAAAAGCAATTAATACAATTAAATCTCAAAATTGAATAAAATAGAGAATAAATCAGTTTTTCTAATTTTATCTTAATTTTAGTTCAATTTCCTTTAAAACCGAGAAAAGTAGCCAATCACATCAATTCACCTAGATTGTGCTTCTTCTTGGAAAATTTTGACTGCTCATCATCATTTGATCTCGACCGTTGATTTCTTTCTGAATTTTCTATAAATTTAGGCTCTCCTCTCCCAATCAAGGATCTTGGAGAATATATTGTTTTCATGTTGTTTTTGCTCTAGGTTCATTAAGATTTGTGCATTGAGATATTACATATTAGTTATTGCATACTTATTAAATCATCTAGCTTAATATTGCTCAAATCATGTTAGATTAATCATGCATATCTAGCTTAAATCTTGCATTCATTTAGCTCAATTTCATACATATAGATTAAATCCTTCGTTTAGGTGTTGTCTAGTCACTGGTATTGCATATGAAATTTGAGAGAAAGACTAAACTCGCATCTACTAGAAGGCAATAGGTCGCTTTGCGATGGTTTATTGTTCATTGTTGATTGATTTACTAACCATGCATCTAATGACTTAATTGAAGTGTTGTGTATTCCAGATACAGATACTATCCACTTTTCACACACACAGTAAGTACCCCATGCATAGGTGAATGTTGTTTTTTCTTGATCTTCAGGGGCGATTCTTATTTGATTGTATCTTGAGAATCCATCCATTAATCAAAACATCTCATGTCTTGCTGATAAGTCCACAATTATATCAATGTTGGATAGTGGGAAATCATTTTTGGGACATGCCTTGTTCAAATCTCTAAAATTGGTGCAAACTCTTATGCTTTTATCTGGCTTTGACATTGGCACAATGCTTGAAACCCATTCTGGATAGGCAACAAGTCTTATGAAACCCACATCTAATAGTTTCTTTAGCTTAGCTTTTACAAGAAGAGCGATGTGTGGATGCATCTTCCTTAGCTTTTGTTTTACTGGTTTTGCTTTTAGATCCACATTGACATGATGCATGATAAGATCTGGATTAGGTCCTGCCATGTCTGCATAGGACCAAGCAAAATTTATATGTCTTTGTCTGAAAAATTCTATGTATTCTTTCCTCTTTATCTGATAATGAGGTAGCAGAATGAAGTATCTTGGGATCATTTGGTGTGCCAATGTTTATTGCTTCTGTTGGTTCTATTAGAATAGTAGATCTCTCCTAAAAATATGTAGGGAGGATGTCAAACTTTCCATCTTCTGGCACCTCAAAGAGGTTTTCATTGTCGGATACGTCCTTTATTTTTCCTCTTGATTGATCTAGTGTTGCCATGAAATGGTTTTCAACACTAGGTCTCTTTCCTTGTTTTATTTCAATTTTACGACTAGAAAGTTTGGTATTCTCTTGACTGAAAGAAATGTTACTTGATTCCGCGATGAAAGATATCTTAGGTGTTATGGGTTCAACAACATTAAGATACACAACTAAGTCATGGTCATTGGAAAAGACATCCAATTCAAGGTTTTCTAGGTTATCCCAATCAATTAGTTTTGGGTGAAGAAGGGGTAAGTCATAGTCATCGTCATTGTTAGGTGCTTCAAGGTTCTTGACATAATAGTTATAATTTGGTGTAGAGTAGGTAATGTCATAGATAGAATGATCTTGAGGATAGTCTCTCCCAAGTGTTCTCCAATCAATTCTAACAAAATTGGTATTGGTATTTTGTAGTTCACACTCAAGTGGCTCTTCATCTAACATTTGTCCCTTAAATGAATGGATTATATCAACAAACACGTCTTTAGTATTGCAAGTTCCTTCTTGATTAATTTCAATAGATTCACTTGTATTTTGAAGTTGACATTACTCATGTACATGATATAGAGGATTCTTTTGCTAGCTTTTGTCTTCTCTCGAACTCAGCTTCTTCTGGACTAATAGTCAATCCTACTTGACTATCTCTTAGTTCTTCTATGGTTCTGCCATACCTTGGTACATCTTGCTCCTCATTTGATAGAAATTTGATATTTCCTTATGCTTGATGCATATCTATTTGTGCTTCTTGTGGCGTTACTTCTTGGCCTTTTTCATTCTCTTTCTTTTGTTGTCTTGTATATGTCTCTTTTCTCTGGATTATGAGTTCTTCTTGTTTTCTTTCTAACTCTATCTTTTGTTTTGTAAAAGACAAGTCTTCATTTGTGATAGCTTCTTGCTCTTCATTATTTTCTTCACTTGATATACTAGATGAGACATCTGGACCCCATTCATATTCATTTGAATTTGTCTCTGAACCATTGTCTAGGATTACACCACTGTACCATACAGGAATGTTGCATGGTACAAATAGTTCTCTGATTTCCATCATCTCTGCTTTTACTGCTTCTGGAATATCTTGTTCATATTTTGCATTTTCTCGTATTCCTTGAACTTTCTTACAAGATTCTTCTTCTCTTTTGATTGCAAGCTCTTCTTCCTGTTTCCCATGTTCTTCTTGTTTCTGCTTATTGGCTACTATTTCTGCTACTTGATGTAGCTTTTCTTGCCATTGTTCTTCTTTAAAGACTGATTTATTTCTCCAATTTGGTTGTTGATAATTATGGTGCTTTTGATTTGGTTTTGAATATCCAAGTCTTGATTTATCTTATTTAGATTGCGAGTGAGGACATATAAGTTTTGAAGTACCTTGATGTCGCTTGTACCAATTAATCCTTTTCCTTCACATCCCATTTTTTGCATGATCTTATAACCATTGCCATATTGTTCTATGGGAATATTGACTTCTACAACTATTGCTATAGTTTCATTTTCATCTTTGTACAACCAACCAAGAATGTCCTTGTCTTTAGTTTCTTCTACAAGTGTTCCAACTCTAACAAATTCTCCATTTAAACATTTATTTTGATTTTTCTGAGATCCGTGGTTGGATATTTGTAGGTTTTCCATATGATTCAGATGAAAGTGGAAAATTATGCAAAGAATATTTTCCCATTCCTTCATCATTTAATTTGATCTTTTTCTCAAAGGTTTTCCATAACTTTTCTTGAATTTCTTTGGTAGGATATACTGATTCTTTGTTATGTGGAACTCTTGTATCTTGTGTTGGCTTCAGATTATTGCAATATTGGCTTGAGTCAGCAATTATAGTGAGCTCTTGTCCCTCATGAGGAAAATTTACACATTGGTGATATGTAGAAGGAACTGCTTGCATTTTGTGAATCCATGGCCTTCCGAGAAGAATGTTCTAAGAGAGATTCAAATCTAGAACCTAACATAATGTATTCCTTTCCACAGGTCCTATTTTGATTGGTAACACCACAGTTCCTTTAGAAGAATGCTCCTCTTCATCATAAAATTTAATGGTTATTTTCTTCTTTGGATCTACTGCATTTTCTGAATATCCCAAAGCCTTTATTAAACTTAATGCACAAATGTTTAAGCCAACTCCACCATCTATGAGTACACATTTGACATGAGTTTTATTAATGGTGACTTCAACATGTAAGGGAGCATTGTGAGGATGTTGCAAGGATGCATTATCATTTTCAGAAAATGATAATTAATGAGGGGCTATAAGGTGTCCCACCATGTTTTGGAACTGATCTACATCCAAGTCTTTTGAAACTGTTGTTTCCATTAGAGATTTTTCCAAAATTTCCTTATGCATAGGTGAAACTTTAAGAAGTTCCAAAATTGATATTTGAGCAGGTATTCTTTGTAATTGCTCCACTAAGTTATATTGTCATGAATTGGAGGTTGATTCATTTATTATACTCAGAAATGTGACCTTCGCTTTACTTCTTGTAATGACATTGATTGGTTTTGAAGGTGTGTTATCCTTAACGATGATGACATTTACCACATCATCATATGTATAAGTGTAGTTCACTTTGGCTTTTCCTTTGTCATCTTTTAATTTGGATTGTTCACCTTTTTTATAGTTTGGAAGCAGAGTTTTGAAGGCTAGGTGTGATTTGTTTGTCTTATGGCTATCCACTGTGATAGTTCCATTATCGATTAAATCTTGGATAAGGTGTTTCAATCTTTGACAATCATTAGTTTGGTGTCCTTTATTTTGATGGTAATTGCAAAAATGATTGTCGTTCCACCATTTTGGTTTGACTTGTGGTTCAACTTCTTGCTTCTGGTAAAATAATCAGTTTATTCGCAAGAAGAGTTTTCAAAGCTGATTCCAAGGGTTCTCCAATATTTGTGAATTTCCTACGAGGATTGGAGAAGAAAGACTTGTATTTATTGCTTTCTTGATTGTTATTTTTTGGGATATGACTCGATAGATTAAAGATTGGTTGTTGTTTCATAGCATTATTGTCATCATTTCCTCCATTTATGATATTCCTATTCTTTGACCAAAACTTGGGTTTGTCATTGTTGTTGTTGTTGTTGTAACAATTATTGTAAAGTTTTAGTTCTCCTTTCTTTACCATCGCAACTTCTATTTTCAGACCATTCTCAATCATCTTGGCAAAAGAGGGAGGACATTGCATTTTTAGTCAATAACTCATTTCACTGATAAGATTATCAATGAATATGTCCATATTTTCTTGATCAGGTATATCTCTTGGATACCTATTAAACATTCGTTTCCATCGTTGTAAGAAGATCATAAAAGATTCACCATTCTTTTGTTTAACATTGCATAAATCCAGCATTGTTATCCCATTCCTTACATTGTAGGAGTATTGTGAAATAAATCTATTCATGAGTTCTTCAAAAGATTTGATTCCAAATGGTAATCTTGAAAACCATTCCGTTGATTGTCCATTTAAACTCCTAGGGAAAAGACACATCAAGTAAGTTTCGTCGTGTGCAAATTCCATACTCATAGTACAAAACTCTCTAATGTGATCTTGAGGATTAGATTTTCCATCGTATTTGTCATATTTAGGGATCTCGCAATATTGTGGAAATGGTATCATATTCAAAATTTTATCAAAAGGATACGGGCATATATCTTCCAATGAATACTTCTTGGAGCTTGTTCCATTATGCATATCTTGTATCCGTTGTTGTAGAGTTTGCATTTGTTGACTGAGATTTAACAACGAATTATCCATACAGTTTCTCCTTGTCTCTTCGTAAGTTATTCTATCACTATGCTCTTGTTGTCCTCATTTTTGTTTCCAAAAATGAAGGACCACTACATGAAATTTTTGTGAAAAAATGAAAATTTTACTCTATGGCACACTTCTCGAGACAAAATTTTGACTAATCCTTGGACTGGCTTAATCCTCAGTCCATTCTCAAACTATGTTTTGAATTTTGTCAAATTCTAGGTTCGTTTGCTATGTCTTTCCTTCAATTTTGGGTTTTAAAATCCCGACTGCAAGTGGAGAATTTTCTTCAAACTGCAAGTTTTAATGATATTCATTGTTTTGGTCTTTGTAGGGGAATTTTCAGCTTATTATATGTGCACTTTTATTAAAAGATGAATACTTGTAATTTGTTTTAAATTTCCCCTTTGTTGTTTTTATCTTTTTTATTATTTTTTCGTCTTGTTTAGTTAAAATAGGGATTTTTTGGCTCAATTACAAGTAAACTTGCAGTTTGGTCTAAAAACCCCTACTTTAATGGTTTTTACAGGTAATAGGGATTTTAAATCCCCATTACATATGTGCAAGCAGTTATAACTTGTTGTAGGGATTTTATTTCCCTTCTACAAGTATTTAAAACTTGCATTTCTCTCCAAAAACCCGATTTTGCTTATAAAGTGAAAAAGTGACAATTTAAAACTTGCATTTCTCTCTAAAAAACCCGATTTTGCTCATAAAGTGCATTTTTTACATTTTAAACTTGCTATTTGGCCAAAAAATCCCGATTTTGCCCAACATGTTGAAAAAGTGAAATTTTAAACTTGTTATATCTTCTAAAAAACCCGATTTTCATTGTTTCAATGCATTTTGAACTTGTTATTGGTTCCAAAAAAACCGAATTGCAAGGAAAAACGTTTTTTTGAGGATTTTAGGCAAATTTTTGTGGAGATTTTTTGGGAGATAGAAGGCGTTTTGGATTCCTCCCTATTTTTATGCATTTTCAAACACCTTTCATGCCACATGGAGTTTAATATTGCTGGTTTTTAGCTTTATAACAACAGCCACGTTTTTTCAAAAAACCACATTTTTTTGCCATTTGGAATGCTACGAATCAACAATGTTATGAATCGTTTTGGCTTGGTATGCTAAGGCATTGATGTTAGAAAGAGTCTTGGCCATTTTCCATGCCATTTCTCATGCATTTGCTGCCATGTTTTTCAGTTTTGGGCTTTTTTTTTTTTTTAAACGTGGCTAGGGTTTTGGAATGCGGTTAATTTCGTTTTTAAGAGTTCTCCTTCCTTCTTTCAAAGATTGATCATCTTTTTGAAGAAGGCATTTTCAGTTTGGAGCAAGTTAAGATTTCTTTTCTTCTTGTTTCATTTTTCTTGTTTTTTTTGTTTTCTTTTTTTCTTCTTGTTTTCAAATATGTTGGATCTTCCCCAAAAATCAGATTTTGTGAGAGAGATTTTCCCCTTCGTAAAGCAATTTTAGAATTGCATTGTTCTTCCCCATTTTCCCTCTTTACTTGTATTCAGGATTTTAAATCCCAATTACAAGTTGGATGAAAATCATTGTTCTTCCCTTATGGATAAAATATTTAACCATCTTTTGTTTAAATATGAAGTTGCAAAGATGAGAAATACCCATCCTTTCAAAATCGGGTTTTTGGAACCGGATTACATGTTGAAAATTCCTTCCCATTTTCTTGAAAATGATCTTCCCAAAATATTTTCATATTTATTTCCATCATCCATACATACCATTTCATCCATTCATTTCACACCTTCATTCATTTTCCCCATTTAAAGTCTACCTGCGGTTAGCCATCCAGAACCCGAAATTGGTCCAAAATGCACTCAAAAAACACTTGAAAATAAGTTCTAAAGGTCCAATTACAAGTGCAAACTTGTAGTTACCCATTACGCATATGAAGTTGCATGTTTGTTCCTCACAATTGAAATTTAATGCTCTTATTTTCCCCACACATGTAATGCAACTTCCAAAATCTGAAATTCACTTGTGAGCCCGTTTTTGCATCAATTTCTCTCTTCCCTTGTCAGTCCGGTTTGCACACACGATCTACCAAATCAATGGATTAAGGCATGGACCTTATTTTGCAAGCAAATTTCAAGAATGAAGGATGATACAAAGAAGAAATACAACAACAATTCATGGTTGAGAGCATAAAATGCTTTCAAGACAAAGATGGTCATGACATGAAAAGAGGAAGGCATCCCGTTACCTCTTGAAAAGCTAGTACTACCCCAAGCAAGAAGACAAGGATGCAAGTTGCCGTTCCGGTTCAAGATGTCTTTACCAATCCAAAATACTTCAATTTCTAGCATCCTGAAGCGACATGAAGATCATCACAGACAAAGGATGATGCAGTTAGAGTCGTGTCTTTAGACACATGGAATAGTTTTAGTTATGCATTTGTAATTTTGTTTTGACAAGTTACATGTAAAAGTATTTTTTGTAAAATGCAAGTTACACATTACTTGCACTTTTGTAATTACATGTAAGGCAACTACAA
Source organism: Cryptomeria japonica (assembly GCF_030272615.1). Classification (NCBI taxonomy): domain Eukaryota; kingdom Viridiplantae; phylum Streptophyta; class Pinopsida; order Cupressales; family Cupressaceae; genus Cryptomeria; species Cryptomeria japonica. The sequence continues at coordinate 407,636,801 of NC_081410.1, read as the reverse complement.
GTTGTGTCCAATTAGGACTGTAGTTGGAATAAGCCTTAGTTAGTTATTGAAGTCTTAGTTAGTCATTGAATAAGTCTTGGTGGTTGAGAGAATCTCTCAAGTTAGTTAGGATCCTCCCACCTTTTTCTCAAGGCTCCTCTTCTATAAATACTTGAGGGGTCTATTGTAATATTTATCTTTTGGAAAGCAAGCAAAAACTCTACCAAATTTACAACAAGAAGTCTTTGAGCTTATGTATGTGAATTGAAAGTTTTGAAGAATAATAAAGAAGGGTTACTCAAGTTTTGAGTCTTTGAGCTACATGTTTGAGTTTGAATTTTTTTATTTCTTCCATGCAAAGTGTTTCTAAAGGAGCTTAGTCTAATATGATTTGAAGTCTTTGAGCTACAAGTAGAGAAGATTAATTAAAACAGGAAAATCTCTAGAAGGAGTAGCAATTCTTTGAGCTTGCATCTATTCTTGAGGAAAAATTATTGTTTGATAAGAAATAGCAGCAAGTCTTTGAACTTGCATTAGTTCTTGTCTTTGTGTTGAAAGAATAGATTATTCCAGTCTCTGAGCTGTTGTCTTTTATTCATTGTAAAATTTAGTATAACAAAGGGTAGATAGGACTTCCAATAGTCGAGTCTTTGAGCTTGATATTGTTGTCCCATCCCGAAGGAAGTGATGGGAGTCTTTGAGCTTTCAGGAAACTTCATTTCCTTTCTCTCATTTTCATTTGAAGTTGTTACCATTATTATAGATTTTCTTGCTATCACTTTTCTAAGGAGAGAAAAGGATATAGGCATCCTTGAAGAAAGAAGGAAGACCGTTGTCCCATCCTATTTTTATTTGAGTTTTAGATAGATAGGGGGAGCCTTCCCTTAATTAGGAGAGTTTCATACTCACACACTGTGGTTGAAGCCACAATTTTGTTTGCTTTCACGAGTGTACAAAATTTTCAACCAATAGCTCTCTTCTTGTGTCATCATGTTCTTTTCTCATCTCTTCATGACTCTCTTTGTTTATATCTTCATTATTTGGATCATCCGTGTTTTGAGTATTACTTGTCTCCACATCTTGTCTCAAGCCTTCTATGTTAAAGTCTTGTGGCAATTTAGCTCTCGATTTTGCCAACATCAGAAAAAAAATTTCTTTTTTCTTTGCTAATAATTTTTCCATTAGTTTATCAAATTTGAAATCTTGCTCAAGGTCTCTAATGGTGTTATTGACCACTTCTTCATCAACAACCGTATACCCAAAAGTGTGGAACGTTGAATTATCTTCTTCTTCCATTTATTTTTTGTTGTTTTTCGAGTTGTTCGTATTGAGCTCTAGTCCAAACTAGCATGTGATTGTTTTGAAATTTTTGAAGTTTTCAAAAGACAACTCAATAGGTAATTATTGGTTTAGGAAGGTATGCTTTGTTGATTTTACCATTATTGTTTGTTCATTGTGATAAAGCGTCTCTTTGTTGAAAAGCACGTCCTTGCAAAATTTCTCCTTCAGATTCTATCCTACAGCCACGTAAATAGTGACGAAAACGGTGTAAGAATGTCCTATGTTTTAATAAGATCTTGCGATTGATATACAAGAATCTTATTCTTTTTTGAGTAGCTTTATAACCGGGTTTTCTTTTCTTAAGGTGATACTTAAAATCCATATAAGCATATGATAGTTTACAAGTTTGCTTGATTCCAATGTAGGTGCAATTCTGATTTTGATATAATCTAGGTTCAAAATAGGAAATATATATCAAGATAATGAACACAAGGTGGATTGATCAAGTTTTGTGATAGAGGGTTTGATATATCCCGATGAGAAACTGACAATGATGTTGATTTTTGCACTTAAGATGTTTGAATCAATAGCTTGTTGAATGTTTTATGCTTATGGAAACCTTTTGGAAATAGCCTGTTGGATTGATGACCTAGTTATCAAACTAGTTTGAAAATGTGTGATAGTTTAAAGACAAATCTACTCAAGAAGAGTTTTGATACTAACTTTGAAATTTTGTTTTGATATGCTTTGTTTCAGATGTGAAAAAGCCTTTGTGCTAACTTTTTTTGGTAAAAAGTGTTAACTTATGGGATAAAAGCGCTATTTTGTTGCTTGAAAGCGCTATTCTAACTATTTTTCAAGGATTCTTTTCAAAAAAATTAGCAAGTTGTTGGATTTTTTGCTCATTTTTAGATGATGACTTTCTTCAATTTTTGACCATTCTAAGCATGTTATAGACATAGAAGACACAATGTTTGAAAAACAAAATGCACAAGCAAGTACAAATCTTATGGTAGGCTGAGACAATAATTGTTGAATCTCACATGGGGTTTCCCCCGACGCTACGCTATTGAAAGCAGATATTTAGATACTTGACCCCACTAGCTCCACCCTCGACACTCACTTCTCCAAGGCATCCAAGCACCAGTTTCCATGAAAAATCCCCATGGCAAACTTTATCTCTACTAAGAACCGTATGTGTGTGAGCCACTTCAGAGGTCCGACCTCCTGTGCCAACAATTAGAAGGATTTTGGCAACTAGTACAAGTGGTTTTTAGTAAAGGCTTCTGGTCATGTGGCCTTACATGTGACACTTTTAGCTCTATAAATATAAAAGGTTCCCAGCCTATAGAGGTTATGCTCCATAGCTTTTATGAGAAAACATAGTGTCGGTATGAACTTATCAGCACATGTTGCTTGTGACTTTCGTCACAAACAAAATTTATTTAGAGTGGATTGGAAGGACTCGGTATTAGCCCATTTCCACTTTGGGTCATTCCCCTCTCACTGGCCCCCTCAAGGCAGCTCGGGAAGGTAGACCCTCTAAACATTACACATAAAAGAAAGTAGGTTTAGTTTTCTGATCACTGTATGAGGGTGAGAGCATACTTACCTACTACTTCATCAAGAATGGAAAACACAAGTTTATTTTAGCCTTCTAAAATCTATGTGCAACTACTTTAAAGAAGTCACTCAAAATGCAAGTTGCATGCTATCAATTTATCCCCTTAGTTAAGCTAAATGAGCAAGATATGATGTGTTACTTTCCAAAATAGAACTCTTAATTAACTAGGTAAGAAAATGCATGAAATTTGCTTAAAAACAATCCTACACATAGACATGTCAGTAGTTTGAAAATTTCAGTTCTTGGACATTTGAACTTGCAAGAAAATTTTGTTAGTTGCAAATAAAAGCGTTATCCTAACAAATGCTTTGTTTTTCCCCTCAAAAGTGCTAAACTAAAGGACAAAAGCGCTATCTTGTGATACAAAAGTGCTGCTCTGCGAACTAAGAAGCGAGAAATCACTGACAAAAGCGCTAACCAAAATGACACGTGTTAACTTGTAAGACAAAAGCACTGCTTTGAGGATTAAATGCGTTGATTTGCAGACAAAAGCGTTAACCTAAATGACAAATGTGCTAACCTGAAGGACAAAAGTGCTAACCTATTAAATAAAAGTGTTGTCATAACTCACATAGGCATGAATCTGGATTACAAACGTGTTAAATTTCTTTTTGCGAGAACTAGACATGTATTAGAAAGATATATGCGAGGCTCCAGCCCCACAGTGGGCACCAAAATGTGTCACCTTGAATTTCATCATCAGAATACTACCTGCAACATGTTAGTTTCACAAAATACAAAGGAAATGCTATAGGAAATCCAAACTCAACCAATGAAACTACATGAAATGAATATTTAAAATAAAAACATTATTTTTACCTTCATGATTTAAGTCTCATTGTGTCCTAACTCCAATGTTCTTGGTTGCAGATGACAAGCACTGATAGCTTCCAAGATGGCATATGAAGAATGGACTGATTACTGATTATTAACTGATACTATGATATGCAATGTTAAATGATTATGCTATTTGAGAAATGCTAAATGATTATGCTATTTGAGAAATGCTAAATGGTTATGCTATTTGAGAAATGCTAAATGATTAGGATAATTGCTTCAAGATTAAAACTCGCGGATGCATAAGTTTTCACATATGGTTAGCTTGAAAACTCACTTGATGACTAACTCTTTCTCAACTCAAACTCTTGATTTTATAGAATTTAAGAGGATAAGATGATGTGCCTGGATCAACGGTCATGATCAGATATGCAGATTTGGATGGCTGTGAGCAAAGGTGAAGGTTAAGAGAAAGGGGGAAGGAGAAGACAAGTGTCACTCATCTCACCTTGAATGGGTTGCTGACTGAGAGAATCTAGGGATGGTTGGAGAAGATTTAGGCATGAGAGGACAAGTGGACTCAAGTCTTTCCTAAGATATGGGGATGTTGTAGAGAATATAGAAGAAGGTTAAGAAATATGTGTACGTACACAATATTTCATTTATTTTTGAGGTTGGAGATAAGTGATGAATTAATATTTAAGAAATATTAATATCTTTAGCCACATGATTGATGAGTTGGCAAAGGAAAGATGAAGTGGAGATGGAAGAATGAGTTAGAAAATGAAATTAAATAATTTTAGGAAATCATTTAATAATTGACTATAGGATAGAGGAATAACCATTAAATATTAGATATTTAATTGATTGAAGGAATCATTCAATATTAGATATTTAATTAATTGAAGGAATAATTAAATATTAGATATTTAATTAATTAATTAGAGGAAAATGATAAATTAATTAATTAATTAATATTTCAATTAAATTAATTAATAGAAGGACATGAAATTAAATAAATTAATCTTTTTCAAATTAACTATTTAATAGAAGAATAATAATTAAATAAATATAAAATATTTATTTAATCGCTCATAGCCATTTTTATGTGTATACACCCACCATTACAGGTATGTTATAACATTCAACTGCACTTTAACGATATTTAATTTTATGAAGTAGATATCATGCATGTTTTTTAAATAATCTCTTCATTATATATAATTAAAAAAATTGACATATTTAATCCAATTATATATGATCTTGGAGGTCTTCAAGCAAAGGGAAAGTTTGCACGTCTAGTTTGTGGTCCAAAGATGAAATCTCGTCGTTCAACAAGTTTAGGAAAGTAGGTGTTTGATGAGCATAGGCACTTCCTCCATAGAAATCACGAAGAATGACATCTTGCCTATGGAATTTGGAATATAATAGAATTAATCGTCAAGGTTATACATCGGATCAAATTGTTTATCTATCATATACGATATGTTTGGAATTTATATTTTTATATTGTATTTTGTTTACTCATGATGTAATTGACAATGATTGTCGTTGTTAATTTGTTTAACTTATATGCTTCATGAAAGTCGTCAAGGCATTAGTGATCGACTTTCATAGGGACTGAAAAGTTATCCCAGACAATTTAGTAGGTTGCCCTACTATGAGCAGCTACAAATTGTGCATTTGTTTGATACAATGCATATCGAAAAGAATATAACATAAAAGTTATGGAAAATATTGGATGGAAGGCATGACAAAGAAAAATTGTCAAAATTTGTAGTGACATTTGGGAAGCCAATCATGCAATGAAAAATGTCATTCAATTAAATAGCGATGGAGACCAAATTAATATAAGTGTCCTTCCTTGGTTATTAATGGAGTAGCAAAACAATGTTATAAAATAAGTCATACAAAAAAATCGATTTCCCACAGGATTTGCAGCGAACATAAACAATATCATAACAAAGAAAGGTGAATTTGGGTCAGGGATGAAAACACATAATTGACATACCTTCATTAAGGTAATTATTATGGTATATATATATATACTACACGTACTTTTCAGTGTATTATGTTTACTAGTTTTGGATAAATAATGAAAAGATCATTTAATAATTGTTGCAGTATGTTATAACCTGCATCTCTCCTAGACAACTTCAACAACAATGTCAAGCAAGTTATATATGATCTTGGAAAATACATGAGGTAAGTAGTGATATTTGTTCAATTCATTATATACATCTTACATTTGCCATTTGTTTTACTTGTCATGTAATATATTGTATATTTTTGTTAAATCTTGATAATATATTTGCACCTTGAATCACTTGTATATGGTTGTCATCTAAATAAATCCATAAAGAAGATATAAATTTTTGGAAGAGAAAAATTCCTCATCTAATGTATGAAATGTAAAAGTGTCTACCTTCGACATTTTCCAATGCACAAGACCACTACCTCATACACCAAGTTGAGGAGATTGAATTGTGTGGACCTGTACACACAAGGTCAATGTGGATGGTTGAGAGGCACTTGAAATTTTTGAAGGCTTTCGTTAGAAAAAGAGCACATCCTGAGGGTTCTATGGTGGAGGATATACAAAATACCAGACCATGGGGTACATTATTGAATATCTGCCTAAGTTCACAACAAAGATCCATGTAGATCGCATTTGGGATCCCAACTCCATTAACAAATTTGAAGGGGAGTACCTGATGGGGAAAGGTAGATTGAGGAAAGTGAGAGGTAATTATAAGATGTTCATGGAGTTTAATTAGAATATATTTTATATTGCCTTCAATTTCTTGAAAAGAAACAACAAAGAACTAGTCCAAATGAAAGAATCTTCCACACACAAATAGAAAAGTACTGGTATTGTATTACTCCAAAAAATAAGTCTTTCACTACTTAAAAGTATTAAAATCTTAAAAAGTGTTGATGATCTAACTTTCAACTATAACATAAAATCTTCACGCAAAGATTTAAGATAACAATTATCAAACATAGATAATTATAACAGAGAACTGATTCGAAATGAAAGCATCCACAACACAAATTTGAATAAGAGAACTGGCTTCTATATATTACTTTGAAAATAAGAGTCTGTTACTTGAAACATAAACTACTGATAATATCTAACCTATAACTCATCTCTTGCAAATGATTACATCAAATATTTATAACATCTTTCATTGCATCTTTGAAGATTGATTGAAACTCTTGAATCCAATCCATTTTCTCCTTTGGGTCTCCATCTTACTTCTAACTTCTACTTACTAAAACTCAAATGAAAGAATGTGCTTTTAAACAAGATTATTGTTTATATCAATTTGACCTTATTTCTGACAATATTTTAAAAGAATAGTGCCTTACTTCCTTTGGGAAGTAGAGTCATTCACTTGCAAGCCCTACGTATAACTCTGAAAGACAATTTTTAAACCCTCCTTTGGATGGATATGTCAACTATCCAACCCCTAATGTCATATAATTGTATGATATTCTTCACAATTAGTTTAATTGAATTAACTTTCCTTTTGAAAGACCAATTAAACAAAACACAACAGGCTACACGATTCTCAGATGTATCTTGATGATCAAACTATGAAGTGGCGTACAATTTCTCCACATAGAGATTTATAGTAGCTATCATCAACCATAGACAATAACAACAGAGAACTAACTTGAAATGAAAATATCCACAAAACAAGTGCAAATAAGAGAATTGAGTTTTATATATTATCTTGAAAATAAAAGTCTTCTCTTTGAAACATGAAATTGCTGATAATATCCAACTAACTTGTAACTTCTCCCTTTTTTCTACAAATCTCCCACCTTCCCCGTGTTTGAATCTAAGCTCATGGATGACCGCCCCCTCTGGGGAGGTCCCCCCCTCCCTGCAACTGGACCCTATACCTAATTCCATGGTCAAAATGCATGCTGTTGTGCCGGCTGCGGGGACCCCATGATCTGCAGGTCATACGGAAGAAAACGCCAGTCTTCACACCCTTTCCACTTCGCCAGTTCTGACCGATGCTAGCCTGAATGGTGAAGAATGGAATATACCACATCCCGGATCAGAAACTTCTTTCGGACAAGTGGATGTGGAGATTGTGAAGGAGAATCCCAAGTCTAGCTGGAAGAACACCCTCCTTGGGTCTACAAATTTGACCTCTGAAGCTGTTGTGGCCACCTTCTCCCAAACGGAGGACGAAACGAAGATCAAGCTCCCAGACAACCTGATGGATAGAATCGCCTCTTCCCTTCACCTGGCAATAGTTGGTCAATTATTCTCCTTCCAACCATCTATTGACATGGTCAGACGATGGGTAAAATCTCGATGGAAGCTTAAAGGAAGCATGGATGTTTCAACAATGTTGGGGGACTCTTTCTATTCAAGTTCAGTATTGAGGAGGATCTGATCTATGTCTTGTTGGGTTCTTGGGCATATGGAAAACACTTCCTAACCATGGCTAAATGGAAGCCTGGTTTTGACCCCTCAACAGAACTAAACCACATGGCTCCAGTCTGGGTTAGACTCCCTCTGGAGTTCTGGGATGAACAAATCTTCCGCTAGATAAGGAACTTGTTTGGCAACTTTGTCTCAACTATCTCGGTCACTCTCAATAAATCTAGGTTGGTGTACGCTCGCTTTTGTGTTAATGTTACTATTAACAAGGCTCTCCCAAATTTTATCTCCCTAAAATCAAAATGGGGTAAATGGTCCCAGGCTATTGTGTATGAAAATGCTACCCTGTTTTGCTAGAAGTGCAATAATCAAGGTCATTCCTATACTGAATGTAAAGCCCTTGTGGTTGCGGAACCTAAGCTAAAAAATAAAGCTATCTGGGCCGAGCCCATCAACCCTGGTGACCCATCATCGTCGGCTCCTCTAGAGCTGACCACTGTGAATGAAATATTTGAGGATTACCCTCACACGGACAAGATCCTAGAGATTTTAAAATACCCAGCGGACCCAGTTAAAAATGCCAATCCAAGCATCCCCCTGGAAGAGGGGGAGATCCCACAGGTGATATCTCTCAACCTGTCCCCCAACCCCCTTCCACCTGCTTCCCCCACTCCCCCAGTCCTTCACGCCCCTAGCCCAGCTATGGCTATGCCTCTTATGGTTGAGGTTATTTTGCCCACCTCAAAATCCCCTCTCCCAGGCCATGGTGGTTAGAGATGCTCACCCTGGAAACTCCCTGACAACTCCACTGAAAGTGTCCCCCTTAGGATCTCCTCAGATGGATAATAAAGAATGGATAACCTAGAAGAAAAAAGTCAAGGCCAAGAAAGCGGATGTGGGGGGAACTGAAAAATAAAGTTGGTAGACCCTCTGAAAAAGTCCTGAGACACAAGGTTATGGATAGGGACATTGCAAAGGGTAGACAACTGACCCTTGATGGACTCAACAAAAGTAAGAAATGAAGTTCCTCTCTTGGAACATAAGGGGTCTGAACAACCCCCAAAAGAAGTTCACCATAAAACAACTCATCCTGGAGATGAAAATTGACATTTGCCTTCTTCAAGAAGTCAAGATGCCCTTCCAAACCTTTGCTTCGGTTGCTGGTAAACTTTGGCTTGGGGCGGAATATCTATATGTTGATGCTTTGGGGGATTTTGGGGGTATTGCTACCCTCTGGGATCCTATTAAAATGAAAGGTAATCTTTTCTCTAGCTCCCAAAATTTCCTAGCGGTTTCTCTTCATTACGGTGAACAATGCTGGCAGATGTTCAATATCTATGCTCCCAACTCCAGGTTCGGGAGAAGGCTTCTGTGGGAGGAAATTTCTAATCTCATTGTGGCTAATAAGAAGGTTCAATTTATGCTTGCAGGATACTTCAATTCCCCCCTCTACCCTTCTGAGAAATGTAGAGGCCTTGATGATTTCTTTGACAGCATGGGTGACCTAGCCAGCTTCATCAATGCTTCTAGCCTTATGGATATTGACCTTCAGGGTGCTCCCTTCACTTGGTCGAACAATAGAAAAGGTAAAAATCTTATTCAAGTCAGACTGGACAAATTCCTGATTTCCACCAATCGGGACATCGAACACAACTTCTATCTGAAAACCCTCCCAAGGACTGCGTCTGATCACAACCCCTTTCTTCTCCACTAGAAAGACAGACCCTACCAAGGGCCCCCCCTTTCGCTATGAGATCATGTGGGCCTCTCATCTCAATTTTAGGGAGCTAGTTAGACTTTGGTGGGCCACCCCAATCCAAGGGACTGCTATGTTCAGAATTATGGAGAAATTGAAGCTAATTAGCAGGGAAGTCAAAGGTTGGAATAGGACCACCTTTGGAGACATCTTCAAAAGAAAGAAGGACCCATGGTCTAGACTGGAACAACTTTAGAATATCATGGCTACCAGTAACCCCCCAGATCCCATTTTGAAGGAGGAGGAAGACTGCCGCAAGAGCTAGAAAGATACCCTCTCTAAGGAAGAAGTGTACTAGAAGCAAAGATCCAGAATCCAAAGGTTGAAGGAAGGAGACAAAAATTCTATTTTCTTCCATAGATCGGTTTGTATTCACAGGAGAAGGAACTATATCAAAAGTATCAAGGATGAAACTGACCAAGAGATCTCTGAAGATTCCCTAATTGAGCAAAGTGCGGTGGACTTTTTCACTAGATTGTATGCGGATAATGGTGGAAGTAATACTCCACTCTAGGACGACCTTGTTAGTAAGCTTCTGACTATCATCAATGAGGACGACAATCGACAACTTATTGCCCCCATCTTTGCTGATGAAGTCCACTGGGTTGTCTTTGCTATGGGAGCCTACAAGACTTCAGGACCGGATGGCTTCCCCTCGACTTTCTTCCAGGTTTACTGGGACATTGTTAGCTACGATGTCACCAAAGTTGTTCAAGATTTCTTTAAAACGGGGAGACTGCTGAAAAATATCAACAACACTTTCATTGTCCTCATCCCTAAGACCACTAACCCCAGTTGCTTGGAGTATCATCCCATAAGCCTCTGTAATAGCATTTATAAGATACTCTCAAAGGTCCTTGTGAATAGGATTAAGCCCTTCTTGGAAAAATGTATCAACCCATCCTAGAAAGGCTTTGTCTCAGGTCACCAAATTTTGGATGCTGCCATTGCCACTCATGAGATAATCCACTCTATGGATAGGAGCAAAATACCAAGTATAGCCTTTAAACTTGATATATTTAAAGCTTATGACAAGGTTAACTGGGATTTTCTTTTTAAAGTGCTTCTAAAACTGGGCTTTAACCAAAAAATGGTGAGTATGATTTGGGAATGTGTTACCACGGTTTAGTTCTTGTTTTTGATTAATGGGACTCCTAGGGGTTGTTTCAAAGCAGAAAAAGGCATCTGACAGGGTGACTCTCTGTCCCCTTATCTGTTTATCATGAAAGTTGAAGTCTTAAGCAGAAATGTGACCCATCTGGTCACCAATGGCAGGCTCCAAGGGTTCAAAGCGGCCTCCACACTCCCCCCCTCTAATATTCAACAGTTCGTGGATGACACCTTCTGTGATGGAGGCTAAAGGGTGGAAGATCTTACTTGTTGACTACGTCAAGGCTTCAAGACAATACATCAACTATGAGAAGAGTAATCTCTTCTTCTTCAACACTCCAAATGACCTCCAACTCAAAATCCTCTCTATGCTCAGATGCAAGATGGCAACTCTTTTGGGGACCTACCTGGGCCTCCCCCTCACGGTCAAGGAAGTCACTTCCACCTTCTAGAACTCTATTTTGCAACGAATATAGAAAAAACTGGCGAGATGGAAAGGGAAATTCCTCAGTAGTGTGGGGAAGCTCCAGCTTCTTGCTACTTCCCTATAGGGAATTCCGATGTACTTCCTTTCCATGTTTAAAATATCAGGGACCATGAGGGAAAAACTTGAGAAAAACCAAAGAACCTTCTTATGGACTGGCATGGAAGAGAAAAAATGCCTTGCTTTGGTCAATTGGGATACCATGTGCTTACCCAAATCAATGGGAGGTTTGGGTATAAGAAAGATTAATACCCTCAATAAGGTGCTAATTTCCAAGACTGGGTGGACTTTGGTTAAAGGTGAGGCAGATTGGTGTAACATCATCAAAGCAAAGTACCTAGACCAGGAGCACTTCTATTATAATTTGAGTACTATCGACCTTCCCCAAGGATCCAAGTTATGGAACAACATCTTGAAGAGTAGAGTGATGGTTAGAGAAGGCCTGAAATGGCAGCTGGGAGATGATAGAAAGGTGAGATTCTGGGAAGACTTTTGGATGAAGGACAGGCCCTTGGTCAACACTCGTTTCCATCAAATTATGAACAACCTTATAGGTTTCTTGGGGGATTATATTGTGGATTATTTGGTACCAAGAAGATTTTGCTGGAAGGACATTGTTCACTTCTTCAACAACAGACCTAACCTGGTCCCCCTTGCTCAGGACCTGCAACACATATTGTTGGAAACTAGAATCCCCTGGCCCCGAATGAAGACAAATTCATCTGGAAAGAGACCCAATCGGGCTCATTCTCGGTCAAATCTACTTACAATCAGCTCCTTAAACCCCTTGTGGATGTTGAATGCTAGAAGAAAGTTTGGAACCCTCAACTAATCCCTAAAATCAATTTCTTCTGGTGGTCCCTCATGCATGGTAAAACCCTCACACTGGATAACTTGAAGAAGAGGGGATTCCATCTCCCCAACAAATGCAGTCTATGTAAAGCTAATGAGGAAACTATTGACCATCTTTTTGTCCTCTTCTCCTTTGTTGTTCATCTTTGGTCTATCACTCTTCAGAAATGCGGTCTCTGTTGGGTCTTCCAGAAGGACATTAATTTTTTTGCTTTTGATTGGACCCCCCCCTCCCATCAACCCATCATCATTCAGCTATGGAAACAAATTCCACCGCACATTTGCTGGGCCTTATGGAGAGAAAGAAACAATAGAATTTTCAGAGACACTGAGACCCCCCCGGACACGGTGGCACACATTTACTTCAAGATGATCTCTGAAAAATTGGAAGTTACAAAATGGAAAATCCCCCCTTGTCCTGCTAATGAAGTTGAGAAACAAATTGATGAATGTTGGAAGCTCCCCCTAGTTTTAATAGCTTCAACAACAACACCAAGAACAAAAGAAGGATGACCAGATGGTCAACCCCTAGGCTACACTGGTTTAAATTGAATTTTGATGGTTCAACCCAAAGCAATCGTCAGGCGGGTGGTGGAATCATCCGAGACGATTTGGGGAACACGGTTGTAGCCTATGCGGGCAACCTAAGGAGTAATACTGTCACTCAAGGTGAAAGAATGGCCCTCCTTTGGGGTATGAAAATGGCTAACTCCATAGGAATTAAACAGTTGGAAATTGAAGGAGACTGTAAAATCATTGTGGACTCAGTTAAAGGGATCTCATCGGTGGGTTGGCATGTGGGATCCGTTCTGAGGGATATCTGGTGCCTCCTGGTCAAGTTGGAGGACTTCACCATCCACCACATTTTTAGAGAAGGAAACGGAGCTGTCGATTCCATGGCGGCGGTGGGAAGGCTGCAAAATGGCTTACGATGTTGGAGGGGCCCCAGTTTGCTGCCGATCACCACAAAGGTAATCTTGGAAAAGGAAAAGGCCTTTACCCAGGAAGGGACCATCCTATCCACTCAATGATGAAGGAAACCTTCATTCAAATTTCAAATTGGCATGAGAATCCCACCAATTACTATCCTAGATAGCCACGTATCAAAGGTAGGCTGAGTCACCACTACCACAAGGGATGGATTTATGATGAAAGTACATACATCGGGAATGATCACTCCCTAATTATTACCTGGACAAAGCCAACTGGCGATGATAAAGGCGGCGATGGGGACCTGTTAACTCACATTGGCTCGAATGAAGGCTCGCACGTTACAAGTAGATCTTCTGCTTTTGATATCTACTTGAACTTAAGGGATAATAATCACTCCGACTATTACAACCTTTTATTCCAAGTTTGGTACAATTATTTTATCAATTCCACCTTAAGCTTTCTTCGGCTTTGCATTTTTTTCTTTCTGAAAGTCACTCTCAATTTGTTAAGCTGGAGGATTCAAGAATGGGGGGGACAGGCTCAGACTGGAACCCAATAAAGTGGATGAGTTCAAAGCTAAACCGACGACCTGGTTTGTCTGCTCAGAAGGCGGCATTGACAAATTCATGGAGAGCATGAAGGGAAATGATGAAAGACTTTCCAAACAATTTGTGACTTCCTGGGAAGACCGAAGGGTGACCATGGGGGGAATCTCTTTCGAAATCAATGAAGAGGTTATAGCTCAAGTGACGTGCCTTTCTATGGAGGGCAGAAAGTGGAAAAAACAAAGCTGTATTGCAGATTCTACCAGCCTTAACCAGTTCTTCCACCAAGGCGAAAACCCTATCAAGAGGGCAGGAGGCTTCAACAGGAAGGAGCTCCCTCACCCATGGGACGAGGTCTTCTATATCATGATGAAGTATTTTACGTTGGAGGGAAGGTATGGCATTTTCTACTACTACCATCTCTCGTTCCTTAACCACTTGAGGAATAAAGACCTCATTTCCATTCTGTTCTTTTTACTACATTCTATGGATGCTAATATTAAAGACATAACCGAACCTTTAAAAAAAGGGAAGGACTTTCCCATCCTACATCAGGGCCTTATTCTCTACCTGTATAAATTTCACCTTGCCCTTTGCCAGCCCCGTTCCATCTCTGTGCAGAATGTTGGTCCCTTGACCCACCCTCCTGCCATTATTGATTCAAGCCCTCGACTCCCAAAAATTGGCTCCTCCAGTAAGAAAACCAAGAATCACTCCCCGGAGGAGATCAAAACCCCCAAAAGAGTCAAAATACAAGAGATTGACTTTGGTTTGGAAATTACTAAAGAAGCCAATAATACCCCCCGTCGGTCTAGCAGATTGGCCTCTAAACCATCAGATAAATCCTTGAGAGACCCCTCCTCCTTGCATGACACTGGAAATTCCATTCCGATGGATAAAATGCCCCCGGCCCAGCATAATCCGACCCCTCATTCTATGATCTCCACCCGGGTTTCAGAAAGCCCCTTATCCTCCAACAGTCCAGAGCCATCCAATTTCCCCTCCTCGACCTTCAAGATGGAAAAAATGATGGTCGTGGAGGAGGCCATCAATGTGAAGGAGGAGGAATCCAACCTGGCAGAGCTTGAGAAGAAGATGGAGGCCCTCTTTGACAATGTGCAGGTGATCACCAGCAGACTGGAGGCAGTGAAGTCCAAGATTCATGATGTTTCCAAGTTTGCTCTGAATGTTATGAGATGCTTGACTACTACGCTGTGCCTAATGTAGGAAAGCACAACCAAAGGGAAAGACAAGGAGGACGATGACTACAAAGGCCTGTTCAAGTTCCTCAGTAAGGAATGGGCTAGAAAGCTGCACCCTAAGAAGAGCCAAGGGAAAAAGAAATAACTTTCTGCATGTGGAGGTTTTCTAGTTTTTTTATTATTTTGCATAGCCATTGGGCGGATAAGGTTAGTTTATGCTTTTGTTTATACTTCTTTGTTTATTGCCCTGCGTGGCAAATGACTAATACTTTGACTAGTATTATTTTATCGTTGATAAAATCTTGTAGTATGGTTTTTGTTTTTGATAGAGGTAAAAGGCTGCTACTTTGCTGATTATATGCGGACAATGGTTCTGTCGCTGTCCTTTTAATTGTTCCTATGGGCCAGCCTCCTCATTTTTGGCTGCTTTTTATATCAAAAACATGTCATAGGGTCACACCCTTTAAAAGAGTCTCTGGAAAATAAACTAAAAGATTAACTTAAAAGGAACCTAATGATTATCTAGTTAAGCACAAGCGTGCTTTGGTCAAATGGTCCAGATACTCCTTGTTGTGATGGGTGTCATAGTCATGTATTGTATCTCTTGCTTCAATCTCCATTTTCACCATGTTCTCAATGAAATCCACCACTATGTCAGTATCTCCATCTTTGGCAGCCTTCATAGCATCTTTGAGTACATGCTGACACTCTTGAATTCAATCCATCTTTTCTTCCTGGTCTCCATCTTCATTGAGCAGGGGTGGGATGCCATTTGATCCATCACTTAGAAAATCAGAACCTTCTGATCTTAATGCTTTTAGATACTTTCCATGTACCTTAATCAATCGTTCATAGTCTTAGACAACATCTTAATTCACCTCATCTTTTCCTTGGAGCTCTTCAAGCCTGTCATGAAGTTTTTTCTCTAACCTTCCATGCTCCTCAATGGCCAACTGGTTCTTTGAGTATATTTCTCAATATTTATCCATCCATACCATCCAGTTGGTAAACCTTTTTTGAACAAATGTAGATAGTGTCTCCGTCTTGATGCTTTCCAGTTGGGCTTGGAGCTGGAAAATGTCTTCCTTAAGTCTGTGGCTTTGAGATTTCACCTTGTGTTAATTATTTTTGTGGCTCTTTTTGCTTTAGTAATTCCTTTAAATGATCAATTTCTTTACTCAATCTAATGTTCTCTAGCCTACCAAACTCCTTCTCTTTCAACAACAACTGAATTTGGGCTTTATTGAGCTTGGCAACATTAACATCCAGATTAGTAGTGACAATTGGATATGTCTCTCCTACCTTCATTGTCATGATGTGCCCAAAATCTTTCTAAGTATCAATAATCAATAGTATCTTCTATGGAGGGTAGAGAGACCAAATTATCATGGAGTGTTCATCTGGATTATAAATGGAACCCATATAGACTTGGGTTACACCTTCTGGAGACAATTTAAGTTTAGCATCAATATCATGGAGGAAACAATTAAACACAAAGCTGAATTTAAATCCCATCTAGGAAATATCAAAACACCTGCATCCTCAAGTAGCTTCCTCCCTCTTTCAAGGGTCATATGACTCATTTCTTTCTCAAATTCACCTTTCAAGGTGACTAACAACTGATTTTCATTGGAGGCATTCACCTCTCATGCATCTTCCCTGACTGCTTTACCCTTTATCTTATATAAAAAAGCTTTAAATTCTGAAGACTTTACAAAATCATCATCTGACACAAAATCTTTACAGGCTAGCTGCCTCAGATCCTCTTCAATTGGCACCTCTTCCTCTGGATCCCTAACAGGAGACACATATTCTTCAATCATTATTTTAGAGAGTTGCTCAAAGGAGAGATTATCATCACTTGATAATGATTCTTCATTGCTTTATGATGACACATCAATCCTTTGTGTTTCTCTCTTATTATGCTCCATCTCTCTGTTGTGATTTTCAATGGCCATTTCGGCCTCCTTCTCATCCAGGTTCCTTATCAAATCATCCCTCACAAATGGGATATACTCATACTCACCAAGATTTTGCTTTCTCCTTGTAACATTGATGTATCCTTCAGATTCAAACCCTTTTCTTGGTGCACCTAGCTTCATGTTGTAATGGGCTAATTTGTTCAGTGTGAGCTCCTATCCTTCCTTCCTAGTGACAACAAATTCACCAATGCATATAGTCGCTGGCATAAAAGCCTGTTTGTCATGTTTTCTCAAGTGTATGTGATTGGAAATTCCCATTTTTCTAATAATTTCCAAATAAATTATCCTATTGGGCACTATCTTAGGTAACAAAAATGGAGAGTCTTCAAAGCCATAAACCCTAATCATTGTCATAAACCCTAATTATGTTTGACTGTCTCAAGTCCCCCAAGGTCTGTAGGCCTTAGGAACCTTTTGACCTCATGTGTGAGTGCGGAGCCGCATGGGTGATCATAAAATTTGTATAAAATTTTGACAAAATACTCCTCAAAATGAATATAATTTGATCTGACAAATCTACAATCCCATACTAAAGTACACAATTGGACTGGCAAAGGCTGGTTATCATTATCAAGTTGTATGATTGTCATCTCCTTAGGCCAGATTCCTAGGTCTTGGCCATAGAATAATATCATGTACATCAACAAAGAATAATGTGGAAAATAAATTTTAGATGTATCATTCGTAATGGTGAGATGGCTCAAATCAATCTATCTAGCAAAGAATGTGGAAAAATCAAAATCTCTAGCATTAAGGCATTGAATGTCTACTGCAATCAACATAGATTCTATCATCATGAAATCCAGGGTATTGAGACCAAGGACCTGGCCAACTGTATAGTATGTATACTTGAGATAGGTTTTAAACAAGTTTACGTGGAATTCAAGTCCTTCCTCTGCCTCTAGTGGTGCATTAGGATTGAGCATGTGAAGGGGCAACCTCCACCCTATGTAGGTGGTATCTAGTCTATGATATTCTTTCACCAAGTCTTTAAGGACAATGGGATAGTCATAGATCTAAGTCAGATCGAACACCTTAGAGATTTCTTCTCTTGACACATAGAAACAGGGCTTGCCCTCTAAGTTGAAAATTGACCTCTTCTTGGAGTCATCATGTTGTGCCAATAGTTTCAGTATGTCTACATTGACATAAACATTAGGAACAACAAGTTTTCCTAAGTTTAACCTCCATGGGTTGCAGATTGGTTGAGGGTTGTCTCACTTGTGGTAATGGAACATGAAGAGTTCATGGCCTCTAATGGTGGTATAGACATCCCCCACAAGGTTATAATTATCCTCTAGTTTCCATTGTGCATACTTCTTAGGTTTAGGGTTTGAACCAGGTAATTGATCAAGCAAATCTTGATTCAATTTTCTCTCCTATGTTTTAGTTTTCTCTACTTCTACAATGGTGTCTTCCATTTTCTGTTTCTTACCCATTGTCTTACTGGTTCCCCTTTCTCATGTATTTTCCTAGTACTGCTAGAGCTTTCCATTGCATAGAAAATTCAAGCAATTCTTTCAAGGAATCACAGAAGAATTGTCTTGAAGACTTACTTGTTTTGCAGGCTTGCTTGCTCTTGTTGCATCTTTCAGCTTACTCCATTTTCGCCCTCAATATTCATTGAACAATGTGTTCTGGTATGAAATCACTCTAAATATATTTTCAGAGAATGTCGTTCATGCACAATAAATGTCTCGACCTTCTATTCAATACAACAACCTTTTCGAAATTTGAATTGCTTTTTTTGACGTGTTCTATTGACATAACCCACTTTTGTCAATGCCTCCAAATTTGGCCTTATTTTGATAGAGTTATCTCTACGGATAAATATGGTCATGTTTCTATGTATACCATAATTGTCTTCCCTTCTCATGTCACTTTGGTGAAAGTTACACCGATGAGCCATTACTCATTTGATTCCCACCTTTGAGTTAACTATGTTGAAGATCCTTTAGATAATGCCTATCAATATTAATTTAACCATCAACATCTCTCAGAATTGCATTCCTGACTTCTTTGGTTACTCTGATGAAGACTTCATCTTTGATTTCACTTATCACCATAAGTTATCCCGACGCAAATATTCTACTTACAAATCAGTGATCGGGATAACTTTCCTGACTTCATTTTATTCATTTGCTATCAGGATAACTTACACAGTCAGAGCACAAATAATTTATGATTATGATCTCATTAGCTATATCGATGGAGACTTTTCCTTTAGTTGCCTTTTCTCCTGTTCGAAAGAGCTATTTCGATATAATGATATCAAGATAGTTTATTCCATCGGTATTATGTTGGATTGCTATTCCACCTTTTTCAGCTATCCCAATAAGTGGCTCTTACTTTGTATTCAGTATTGTTATCCCAATATTAGCATACAACAGTGATTTATTAGATCGAGCTAGTTATCTCGATATGTACATGATGTATCATTTATAAATTATAAATTAAGGTTTTTAGGTACATCAATTATAAATTAAGGTTGTATAAGGTAGTGGGATGTTAGATTTTCAGGTACATCAATTATAGATTAAGGTCATATACCGTGGTAATTAAATAATTATACGTCGTTTGTGAATTTCAATTTTCTTTTATACAATTGGTCGAGAGTGGGATGCACTACATTTGTACCTCGCAAACAATCTTGATTGGATGACGGTATGGATTGAACGATGTCAACAATCTAGTCGCGCATTAACATGGGAAGGTGTGGCTTCATTGGTTAAAGAAGATCATCGTAATGGAGATTCCAATGTTACACCAAGGGAAATTGATTTAACATATGGTTTAAGAGATAAACAGGTACGTATAAGTATATATATTAATCACCCATATTTTTTAAATTATTTTCAATTATATTGATGTATATATCTTTTGAGTTTTTTTTCTTTGCATACATTTGGCCAAGAATAAAAATGTTTATTAACTGACGGTGCAGTAATTTTTGCATGTTTGACATATTGTAGGTGAAACACCACAAGGCTATGTGGTGCAATGGTCGTAAATTTTGAATCAAAAATTTGGATGACATGAAGAAAACTTGTGATTCTAGGATAACTGCAATGACTAATGTTTCATCTAGAAGCGACATACATCCAGAAGTCTCATAAAATCAATACTATGGGATTTTGGATGATATAATTGAGTGTGACTTTAATTCCTTCAAATTAGTTATATTGGTCGTCCAATGGTACAGGCTACGATTGAGTGAAAATGATCCTAAGAGAACTGTTATTAAACATGATAATGTATTTACCATGGTTAATACAAGGTCGTTAGAGAGAGCTTGAAATGAGCCCTATGTTCTTCCAAGCCAATGTGAGCAGGTATTTTATTCAGAGGTTCCAGGTAAACCGGGTTGGTCATTTGTTGTTAGACATGATCCAAGAGGAAGGTCGATAAAGTATAATGTGGTGGAAGAAGAAGATACCGAAGAACTAGAAGATGATGTAGATGATGATCAGGATCAACATTTAGTTGATTATGTGCTTGATGAAGATGTCAAAGAAGAGGAACTAGATCATGACGATGTAGGAGTTAATATTCATGAAGATGATATCTGTGTGGATGATGACATTATCGAAACTGATATCAATGATGATTATGATGATATGACCAATCCTTACAATGTCGAATCTGGATTGGATGATACAGACAAAGAGTTGGATGAAGAAGAATATAAATGACATTGAAATGTATGAGTTATGAGATTATATTATCTATTTGATATTGATTTCTTGATAGAATTATATTGGACTAATATAGTTACATAATTAATTCATGATGTTTTTAATTTTTATGCCATTACATAATTAATTCATGATGTAATTTTTAATGTTTTAAAATCATGATGTTACAAATATTGTAGCTCTCTTAGAAATTTCCATATGATCAAATCGTAATTACTCTATGACTATTTATGATTAGATATTATTTGATCATATCTTTGGTTATTTCATTCCCCAAAAATTAGTGTTTCCTCATGTTGACCCCACATATTGACATGTGAATGGGGTCAACGTTGAATTTTTTTCAATTTGTGCTTGTATGGAGTGAAATTTGACATGGTTAGCCTAGATGCATGTGTTTATGATATGGGAGGGTTTTGAGACTCAAACATAAGGACATGCTATACAAAGGCATCTCTTCCTTCCTGATAATACAAGTTGCCTTATTCTTCATCTCTTTCATATATTGTTCTTAGCATTTCTTTGGTTAATGGTTTCAAAAGAAGAGGCTCCCTAAGCCTCACCTTGGATCTATTACACATTAGTTTGTGCAATTTCATTAGCAATGAATATTTAGATGATCTTTAAAAAGCTCATTGAATATAAAGATGATAATAGGAAGCTAAAAAAATGAGTATATTTTGTTTATGGAACATACCTAAACCACAAGGTCTGTCACTCTAATGCTAAAACCAAGTAAAATTAACCCCTAAAACCTATTGGAAAAGTCAAGACATGTCTTTCTTTCAAATTCACAAGAACGTATAAATATTTTGAAACCACACATTCATGTTATGAAAGTGTATGGTAATTCTACTTATAGCGGAAGTTCACATGATAAGCTAACCAATGACACTATATTGGAGGATAAACCCACCTATGGAATTAATTTAAGAGGTAAGGGATGCCTCTTAGTGGAATTTTGAGTCTTGGATTAATCCACAATGCTAAAATTAGTTCTAGTGTTCTTCCCTTGGTGTTATATCTATCCCTACAATTTCCCATACTTAACCATTTCATCATCCCTTTTCCCAAGCTATTTGTATCATAATGTAAACTTGGTCCAATCTCACATTAGCCCCTTCGTTAATTATCCATTTCATCCAAGTTTAATGGAACCTTTTGTACCTATACATCTATGTTTTCCTACCCTCGTGGATCAAGACTTGACATCACCTAAACAATCTTCTTTATGTCATAGCATTTCTCCGAAGTGCCTTTGGCATGCTTTAGATGTGTCAATATTAAATAGATTGAATATATTTTTAAAGTCTCTTAACACATTCCATGACAAGAAAATGACTCATTTGGACTAAGGAGTACTTTC
Source organism: Cryptomeria japonica (assembly GCF_030272615.1). Lineage (NCBI taxonomy): Eukaryota > Viridiplantae > Streptophyta > Pinopsida > Cupressales > Cupressaceae > Cryptomeria > Cryptomeria japonica. The sequence continues at coordinate 407,614,810 of NC_081410.1, read as the reverse complement.
CTAAACCATTCCTTCGTATTCAACAATCCCTTCTCACACCCACATCATAATTCATATCCATGTTAGTTGTAATGAGTGTTTTAAACCAATAATCAAGGAATCATAGGATAGAATAAAACTCGTTATACACAAGGATAAGAATAAAAAAGACTAAAAGAATCGATTCACTAAATATGCTCCCCATTACTTAGACCAATGTAAAAAAAAAAGTCATAACAAGAATAGTATTTCAATCTTTAGTCAAGTAATAAATATGCTCAATCTTTAGTCAAGTAGTATTTCAATCACTGATTCTTAAACATCACATATCATAAGCCTTTTTAACAATCACTAGGACTGTAGATAATATTCAATCATATCATAGGAAATAAATCATCAAAAATTATAAAGAATGAGAAAACCAACTATATAAGCTCAACAAGCCACCATACAAAAATTATATTTTGTAGAAAATAAAATAAACTATATTTTGACATAGCATATATATTTTGTCCATATAAACTATATGTTGACATAGCATATATATATAAACTATATATTTCAAATTTTGGTCGCGCTCGCGCAGGAGCACGACATAGCATACTCCACTAAGACCCTAACTGGAGAGTTGCACTAAGAACCACTGCATCCAACCCCTAAGTGGAGAGTTGTGAGACTTCATTGGATGAGTGTTGCAAGTCCATTGAGTTGAGGAGGAAGACTAGGAACCATTTGGCAGGAGGAAAGCCAAAGCGAGAGGTGAGGGCACTCAAAAAGGGAAAATTGACCAAGGGACAATGACTGCAAGTGATTTTTCCCCCACATTTAGTATTGGTGTCTAGTTAGTTTGAATAACCAAGCTTTGAGATGTTAAATTTAGTAATAATTTATATTTTATTAATCATATAAAGAGAATTTACATCAAAATGCTAACTGTTTGAAAATCTATCCAAAATTTTCCATTCTTAAAAATTGGCATTATATACATCATATATAGCAAAAAAAAGTTGACTGCAACCAGTCACCACTATAACAAACTACCTCCTAATTAGCTTCAGACAAAAACTAGATATTTTTATATAACATTCTAAAAAGATAAAAAAACTAATTACTCTGATCATCCTTGAATTCATTACTACAGTGGAAAGCAAAACCCTTGTCACCTCCTCGAACTGCTCACACGCGCTCCCATCCTCAATGCCACCCCTTCTCTCGGCCTCCTTGGTCGTAGCGTCATCTGCAAACCCTCCACCTCTACCCTGGCTCTTTCTATAATTGCATCCAACTCCTTTATTTGTATCAGGAGCTTCATTGCTTCCCATCAATTTTTAGCTTCCACCTTGCAATGATATGCACACATACTAGGTGCCCATTGAAGGAACGAGATGATTTTTGCTTTCATCCCTTCCCCATTATTTGCCACCCCTTCACCAATATCGAATCCTTCACCTAACACCGCCCACTCCGGGAAAGTCTCCAAACCATCACAAAATTCAATAGGTACAAAAGCCTCCACCACCCGTCAGACCTCACCAATATTGTCTTCCACTTCCAGCCCCCATGCCAGAATAAGCAAGTAGACGTCCATCCTTGTTCGATATCTATGCTTCATTCTGATGAATACAATACCCACAATCATATAGACACACTAAGGGAGATAATCATCCCAAAAATTAAACATCCCTTTGAGTCTCCTTACTGTTAACTCCCCATGAAACGGGCACATCTACTTCTTCATCCACAAAGTGAAATTTGCCTCCATAACTTTTGTATGCAAGATTTAGTGTGATCAAAATACTAAAAGTGAGATCAAAAGCTAACATACCGATGAAAATTTTGAGTGCAAAGATTAACTAAAGTTATAATAATTTAAACAGTTAACTTTATAAGATGTGTCTCATTGTTCTCTATCTCATAGGATCCCTCAAGCCAATGTTTTGTTCTCAGATCATTGAGCAAATGACTTAGGAATGACAACTCCAAGAATGAGTGATCAAAATGATCTATGTGCATGAATGCATCTAAGATCTATATGATATGTTTAGGATATGATACCAAGTTATGATAAAGATGATGATATGATAATGAAACTAATTAGCTATGCTAACATGATTGATGATTAAAATGCTATATTAAAATGCTCCTAAATGATTTAAAATGCTATTATCAAAGAGAGGCTAAAATACTTGATATAATTAGACTATAGTGTAGATGCATAAAAACTTGGATATGGATTATGAATAGAGTGAGTCCTATTTATAGAGAAAATAGGGAAATGGATGGTTAAGATTCAATAATCTTAGCAATGGCTAGGATTGAAAGTTACTCAATCCATGTTTACAATTTTCACCAATGAAATGGTGACAATTGTCAACAAGAGATGGCTTGAGAGAAGATGTAAGAGGCAGTAAATGCCTGAGAAGACATGAGGGTAACCCTAGGAGAGTGTGGTTAGGGTTAATTAGGATTAACCAGTGGAAAAAGCTTTTACCCAAAGGGTAAACTATTTTGCAAGGGTTAATAAAAAAACTAGGGTCAAACCAATGAGTGCTTGATGAGACCCATGGGTTAAATGAGGGTTAAGTTAGAGAGAAAGTCTCCAACCATGAGTTGAGGTTGGATTAACCATTAATGGTTAGGAAGACTTTGAAGGTTAACTTGTTGAGGATATAAAGCATTTAATGCATTTTGAAGTCTTTGAGGGATTTTTGAGAAGTAGCTTCTCTTAAGGAATGTGCAAATGTTTAAGAGATGAATTAGGCTAATCAAGGTGTTTAGAAGAATCTAGAAGGCTCTAGATGTGAATTAATCATGCAAGTGGATTTATTAGGAGAATGCAAGTTGGAGATAATTTTGGATTTTAATTTTGGAATAAAGTGATTTATTCCAAAAAGTGGATGACAACTTGCCTAATTTAAATATAATTTTGATTTATTTAAATTGGAGGGGATTTATAATTAAATGTGAATTTAATTAAAAGGGGAAGGATATTTAATTAAATAAAGTGATTTATTTAATTAAAAGCTAGAAATTGGCTATATGAATTTAATTAAATAAATTGAATAGTTTATTTAATCAAATAGATGAAAGTGGGGAAATTAATTAAATATAATTTAATTAATAAAGGAATGTGGTTTTAATGAATTGAATAAATATCAAATATTTATTTAATTAGGTGGTTAGATTTATACGTCTACAACTTTCACAACCACTGCTTCCAACACCTTCAAAAACCACCGCAAACACACCAACACTTCACTGCAAAACCACTTTGTTGTGCTTCACATGCCAAACGCAGGGTAAAAAGCCGAAATGACCTACATTTAAACCATCTCATACACTCGAAGGAAATGCAATAAATGTCTGTCATCACCTCATCACACCTCACCACCTTTCGAAAAAGAATATTGTTTTCATTTTTGGGTGATGCTTGTGTGTTTGGGGAAATTTCCTTTCCTCGTGAATATTTTTTGGGAAAACCTTTATAATTCTATTGTTTCAGAATATATTTATTTATCTACTTTAATGGTATCCACAAATTATATTTTGTTATATTAAATTTCTTGGCACATATAATTCTACAAATTCTTGTTTATTAAATCCTATTTTTGTCATATCTCTGCATTTTTATATTGTGGCGGGGTTCATAATTTTGATCGGACATTGTGTTGTTTGGAGTGGCGTGTGGGGGGGAGCGGGGGGGGGGCGGGCTCTTTATTGTTTTTTTCTTCAAAATTCAACAAAAACCTCCATCCTCGACCCAAAGAGGATTTATATAGTCATTACAAACCCTCACAAACTGTTTTAACCAACTTTAAAATTAGTTGGTCGTTTGGGAAACAAAATGCAACTTTTTGTACCAAAATTGCAAAGTTGCTCATAGCAACTTTTGAGCAATTTTAACAACTTTTGTAATTTTCAACCAAATGATCTCCTATCAACCTAGGAATCCTCAAACATGCTAAATATTACATAAAACCATGAATTATATCAATTTCATCACTTTTGGCCACCTCTAGAGGTGTTTACCAATGTTGACCTATTCAAGACCTATTTGACCTAGAGATGACAAAAAATAGCACAATGGCCTTACAAATTTAATCCAATACATGGAATGACCTTATTTACTCATGAAAAGAAATAAAATGGCCTCATCATGACCTTATTACAAATATTGACCCAAAATGGTCATCTTGGCCTCAAAGGGCTCTTGGTGCTCCTGCACCATACACCCCCGCAAGAAGATTCTCTTGTCACAAGAGAAAGTGTTGAGTATTTGTTTGTATTGTCTCACTCGATGGAGTACGGGTACCACAAAGTAGGTATTTTTCAGATCTGTCTTCCTCGAGCAAGGGAAATTCAGGAAGAGAAGAGGAAAGCAAGACATGTAGTAGGTCTAAAAGAGGGAGATCAACTAGAGGTCAAAAGATTAGAAGAAAATTTCGTAAATGCATGAAATTTTTTCTTTGCTAAAGGAGGGTCATGTTCTTATGATGATGAGAGAATAGGAGACTTCGAGGTGCTCTTGAGGTACAAACATCTACCAAAACAATGGGTACCCAAGGAACATCCTCCAATAAACACTGATTTTTGTGTCAACGAGAGGATATATTGCATAGCACTATTGTCATTACATGGTTTGGGCCTATTTTGCATGGATGACATAAAGGTCTGTTACGAAAAAGTTACTAAATTGATGGAGTATGTTGGACCTTGTTACAGTTACAAATATTGGATGCAACTGGTTCTATATACACGACGTATGCGTAGGTATGCACTATCAACAAATTATATACAACTAAAAGATAAAGATCAAAATAAAGGAGTGGCTATGTACATTGATAGAAGGCCAAACGAATTAGGGAATATTGTAGGGTTTATAAACAGTACATGACTTGGGTCAACAAATAAGAAACCCATTTACATATTCGAGGTGCACGAGGGAAACCGTGTATTCGTATGTGCGATAAAATCAATAACTGCAAGGGAAGACTTGCTAATCGATTACAATTTGAATTGCATAGATAAAAACACAGTTACTATGGGGATGGTACATACTATATACCATTTTACCCAACCTCCAATTAATGACACCAATATATCATTTTATTATTATGTTTTTTTTCGTAAGTCTATTGGTTTCATTTCAGTAATGTTTTTTTATATTTAATTTTTGTCACAGCTGGACATTGATTGTAGTGGGAAGGCTCCAGCCTAGAGCATAGATCGCAATGCATCTTCAGGCACTTCTACCCAACATATTTACCTCATTGTAATTGTACAAATTAGATATGAGCAAAATGTTTTATTATTATGTTTTTTCATAATTTTATTGGGTTAGTTTCGATAATGTTTTTAATATTCTTATCACAGTTGGATGATCGGGGAAAGGCACCATCAGTAGAGGAGAGCATCCATAGGCAGGTGCAGTCACTATTATGCGATGATGACATCACATATTTTGCAAACCCTCTGGATATGATAAGGAAGACCCCAAAAAAATGCAATGAAGAAATCCTTCAGTTGTTATTCATGGTGCCTCAAATAGATGAGATAAGAGAAAGGGTTAAAGTATTGACTAAGAGAGCACAAAAATTGAAAGTAAGCTATCATGAGATCTTTAATTATAACACAAGTTCATTCATGGTTTTATATTTTGTACTCTTTTATGTCATGAACTAAAATATATGTTGTTTTTACTGGATTTTTTGTGTCCTCATGATGTTGTTGGCCATGATCAAGGTATTGCAAGTGTTGCCCAGGGAGTAGGGGCTGGGTACAAGTATCGATCTTGATCTTCTTGTGCATACATCACATCATCTGACCCCATCATCCTTGCCTATATTGTTGATTGAAATGTCGACAACACATAGCATGCAGGCATCACGTAGTGCACCCTCTGGCAACTAACACATGCCAGAACATGCGTCAGGACATGTACCTAGGGATGAAAAGGCCACTAGTACTAGTGATGTTTTAGCAATATTTCTTGGATCTTCCCATATTACTAATACGAGAACATTTCCGGTCACATTTGTGGTGAATGAGGATTTCATTCCCATAAAGATAGAGAAGGTCCCAGGTACTTTAAAATGTTTTAATTATTATTATAAACAATCCAATTGAAATTTACTTATTGATCACTCTTTTTAGACTAATGATCCCATGATCTTTTTGCAGGAAATGATATTTTTTATAAACATCTAAATGATATTACATTCCAGATATATTCGGGCTAACTATACATACACGGTGGAATGCCTACAATCAAGATTTAAAAGATGAGCTCATTAACCATTTAGTTGTGTTGTTCGATAATAACACATTCAACCGAACCAAGGTCTTTAAAAAAGTTGGTACCTATCTAAAGTATGTGAGGGACCAATATAGGTCACATTTAGAGAAGAACAAAAAGTATGAGCATCCCCCCATGATTCCAGAGAGGGAGTGGAAGGACCTGGTGTCAGATGGAAAGGAGAAGGATGAAAAGAAAAAAAGGAAAGACACCACCTGGCCAAGGAAGGTATGTGATACTATCAACAATGTAATTATATATTGATTACTCTTTCTTTTTACATAATCTTATGTATTTCAAACTTTTCATAGGTTGATCGACACATCAAAGGCAACAAAGGTAAGACTAGAAAAACACGGGTAGCACAAACTTGGCTCTGGTGGTTATATGAAATTAGTTGCATGAATTGTAAGTATCAATAAATGAAATATTGCAAACAATTTTGGTTTTATCACACCATAGAAGCAAAATTCATGATCTTATGCAAAAATGCAGGGCTCTAAATTCAATAGAGTGCCCATAGAAGAGGACCTGAATATTGCCTTCCAACAAGGCTATAGAGTCGTGGCTAAATGCCTAAGAGTCTTGACTGGGCAAACAAAAGCTTTCATTGCATCTCACGCACAGGTAAATAAACTCAATGAAATTTATTTAAAATTGAATACTTGTGCAGTCTATTAAATATTAATTTCCACCATAAAGTAATTATGTGCCTATTTGTTTTAAACAATCAAGCAATGAAAATACTGCACATGAGATTGGAATGCAGCTTGGTAAGGGTGGAGCACAACCTCCAGATGAAGGTCATGGTGTGTATCCCGATACTGGATGTATTCATGTGCTATAGAAAATGTAGTATGGATTAATAGAATTAAACATCTTTAATTGCAATTGGTGTATTAATTAATGTAATCTTTCATGTTTCAACTTTAGAGCTTGTAGAGTGTGATCAACATGTTGAGAATGAACAGGCTAGACATGATCAGGAATATGATGTGGCCCCATTAGGTAAAGAGGACCACTCTAATATTCTTTTTAACATATATATTTAATTGCAATTGATGTATTAATTAATGTAACCTTTCATGTTTCAACTCTAGAGGATTTAGAGGGTGTTCACCATGTTGAGAATGAGGCTATAAGACAAGATCAGGAACATGATGTGGCCCCATTAGGTAAAGAGGAGCACTCTAATGTTCTTTTAAACACACACACACACACACACACACACACACACACACACACACACACACACACACACACACACACACACACACACACACACACACACACACACACACACACACACACACACACAATTGCAATTGGTTTATTAATTAATGTAACCTTTCGTGTTTCAACTCTAGAGGATTTAGAGGGTGTTCAACATGTCGAGCATGAGGCTGTAAGACAAGATCAGGAACATGATGTGGCCCCATCAAGTAAGAGCACCACTCTAATGTTATTTTAATTAATGAAATACTTGTAACAATAATAATAAAACATATCAACTTAACATTTCTTTGTTATTGCAGCAGACCCCCCCTTGCAGCGACCTCCACGTCGTGAGTACATGACTAGGTTGTACATTAAGATCACGAGCAGAGGGCAGAACAACTGAAGGGGGGACAAATGATTTAGAAAATGATACTCCACTTCTTCTTTATTTAACTACAAAAAAATAAACAAAAAAGAAAGAGATTGCAATCATATTGTGACAACCATATTTTTGATAATATGTAAAAACTGAAAGAATAAATGCTATATATTAATTAATGAATGTGAATATGTTAATGAATGGATGTTATATGTTAATGAATGGATGCTATATGTTATTAATGGATGAATGAATGATTAATGTTATATGGTTGGGTATGGGGAATTGAGAGTGGTGTGAGGGGTGGGGGGAGGGGCCCTTTAGTCTATGAAGGTTTATTTAACATGATTCCATCGAGAGATGGTAGGTGTGGAGGTTTGTAAGGAGATTTGATAATGAAAACTAATAAAATTTGTCATTTTCCTTCACGTTTCAGTTCTCTGTGACAGCAATACTCCAAGGCTATAACGTTATTTGGTTTCAAATAGTCTTATATATAACAAGGCATGTTGATAAATGTCTTTCCTTTCATTAGAGTCCAATTTCAAAAGGAGTAAGTATAAGGAAATGAATTTTTGGTAATAGGATGACCAACTGTCATGCGGGTCTACAACTTTATGACTGTTACAGTGAAAGAGGTAATCAAATATGAAGTCACTTTACATTACACTAGGTTGTGGACTCTAGAAAAATGAATATTCTTTTGTTTGAATCCATTTTTATGAGTTTTCACATTGTCTTTTGTAAGTTATGTTAGTTTTTTCAAAAACAGTCTGAAACCCTCAATGAGGGTAACTAGCAAGCAAATTATTTGTATAAATCCTAATATAGTTGGTGGGAAAATCTAGTTTTTGGTGATATGCAGGGTTTATATATATACTCCAAGATTTCAAACTGGCATGCCAATTCGCAGAGGTTTGGGAGGGTTTTAATGATGCCCTAGTACTGCTAAAACGATGGTTGTGATAAGTGATAACAACGACAATAGATTGTACCTTAGTTCTACTTATGAATATATGCTAGATACTTTCCTATAGCAATGAATAACTAAGGAACATATTACATTAGTTACTTTTTGTGTACCTTTGTTTTGCTTATGAATATATGATAGATACTTCCATGTAGCAACAAACTGATTACATCCTGTAGATCTCGTTTCTTTATGTGACATGACAAACCTAATGTTGAATATTGTTGATGGCAACTCCTGAAGATTTTACCTGTTATGATCATACTTGAGCACCTTCCTCCTTTTTGTTTATTACATGTATCATTGGCATTGACACCTCATTTATTGTATCACATGTAGAGATATGGCTTATCATTTAGTTTCTCTAGCTATTGGCACTATGAACAACCAAGCTACATCTTCCTTTAGTTATCACAATACTTAGAGGTATATTTTATTATCTAGAGATACCATTCTTGTACTTACAGTATGTATTTCATCATTTCAACACTATTTGAAAATATTTCTTGCCTGATGAACAACCAATGAATGCGACCTTGTATCGTCTTTGTTAATGTTTCGACATCCTTAAGAGGCACCTTTTGTATGTTTTTTGTTGATGTATTAATGATCAATGTTCATTATTCATGTTATCTTGATGTGCATATAAATGCTCTGATACTTTTGACTCTCTACTTTTGATTCTTAATTATTGAGCACTAATTTGTTGTTGCTTTCATTACATTGTCCTATTACTGCAAATTAATGATGTTTCTTGTAGCTTCCATCATGTGGCAATGTACTATTACACTATCAGCATAACAAAAACCTGCTAAAATGATAGTATAAGTCATTATGATGACATACTGTCAATTCTCCTCTATCAGCATTGGTATCCCGAAATGCAATCCATCAAAATCCCCAACACTATCGGAATTGCACAAAAAGGATAAACCGACAGTATAGACTTATTTCGAAAATGCACCTTGGAACACTATCGGTATAGCTATACCAATCAAGACACATTAGCCAGATTTATATTATCGGAATAGTATGAAAACTTTAAATCGACAGTAGAAACTATTCCGATCACCTGGCCATCGGCTAAGCTATCTTGATAATTGTTATCAAGGCGAAAACTAACCATCGGTAAATTATCCCGATATGCTTCCACTAAGTCTAGAATAATTTTTGAATGAATTATTTTTTAAAAAATCTCTAGGGTTTCGTTGCAATTTCGACGAAAATAGATATTGGCATCTCTTGTACCGATAAACAAACTTCCTCTTAGATGACTTTTTGGCATAGCTATATCGATCACCAAAAGGATAGTTCTATTGGAATAGGTATCCTGACAAGACAATTCAGTTTGAAAACACTGCAATGGAATAGCTATCCTGAACAACAACTCATCGGCCAAGCTAATATTGTCGGGATAACTTGAAAGGCGTACAACGATGCTAAAAGTTATTCCGATTAGTTATTGTCATCGAACTTTTGATGTATAGAGCCCGATGAACCACAAACATTTGCGACGAGGTTGTTGTGCATGCGACATTGATTTCATCGTAATGAGAATGAAAGTTTGCTCCACCTCGTCGGAAAATGAACGACAGTTTTGTGTTTTTTCGACGATTTCAAACGAGCATTTTGTAACATTCTGTGGTCTTTTTCGTCGATAGATGGAAGAAAATTTGTGATGAACACAACAAACATTTCCCTTGCCGTCGATCGACGATTCTAGGTCGTGGTTTCGATGAATAAGAATTCGACGTTACAGCGACAAATTCCAATGACGAAATTTAAACCAAGGTTTCCTCGATAAATCCACAATATTTTGTCGATATGTCACTAGACATTCATTGAAATTTGGAGTCAAATACAGTAGTGTCTTTGGGTTCAGATTGGTCTGAAGCTTGAGGACTTATATAGGATATTAAGGTTGTATAACGTGCATATATATTTTGGGTCTGACTTTGGTAATGTAAGTAGCGTGTTGATATGTTTGATGTTGTGATATGGTCCACTTCTAATTCCTTCCCACCACTGGAATGTTTAGTGGAGACCTATTTTAGATCTCTATCTCAACCAACATTGAGAATTGTTACTGGAAGAAGTTTGAGTAATGCAGACTATGTTTTTATGGTGGATTTTCTTTATCTTTCTTTCTTCATCAACAATGGGCCTTTCAGGGCAGTGAGCCCACCAATAGTGAGCACCTCAGTAGTGAGCCTTTCAAGGCAGTGAGTACACCTTCAATGAACACCTTGGTAGTGAGCCACCATTTTGTAAAAATCACCTTAACTAGTGTCACCTTAATCAGTGTTTATATATTGAGAATTAGCATTCTCCGTGGTTTTTCACTTTTTGGGTTTCCCATGTAAATTCTGGTGTTTCTTGTGTCTGATCTGTTTCTTGCATGTTCTTTCACTTTCTTTGATAATTATGTTAATTACTTCGGATCTATGCATTTAGGTTAAAAGAAATTTTTATTATCAATTGATGCATCCCCCTTCTCTGATGCTCGGATAATCAATAAGCTTGTCTTCATTGTTCTCCTATCTTCTATTATCTTGTATTTGTTACGGTTGCTCTCGAATTTTGTGTTGCACTTGCACAAGAGCTCAAGGAAGAATGAATGTGGTTGTGATGATATATAGTTATGATGCAAAGATGATGTGATGATGTACGCTAGAATTATTTCGACAAAATGTAAAAATGCTTGAATAAAAGATATGAAATGAGAGAGAAAGTCTCTTTTATATAGAACAATGTGTTGTCATGTGGATAACAAGAAAAGGCTAAATGAATTAATTAAACAAATATAAGTGCTTATTTAATTAATAGAAGAAGAGTCACATAAATTAAATAAATAAAATATGTATTAATTTTCGGAAATGGGTAATGAGATTAAATAAATAATAAATAATTATTTAAATAGAAAGAAGAGGTTTAGTGAATTAATTAAATAAATAAAAATATATATTTAATTTTTTTTTTTTTATCGATAAAAGGCCGAAGCCAAATTTTATTTCTTTTATAAAATTATTACATCTCCATTCAGTGTGGGCACCGGTAGGAAAGAATGGAGATAAGAAAACCTCCGGTCTAGCCCAGATCCCTTATGGGATCAGATAACAAAAACAACTGTAAATTTTTACAATTCCTCATCTGAGGACGGTGGCTGTCTTATTAGGACATTTTAAAAAATATATATTTAATTAATAGTGGAAGGGGCTAATGAATTAATTAAATAAACAAAAATATTTATTTAATCAATAGAAGACATTAGGATAAAAATAATTAAATAAATAATAAATATTTATTCAACTAAAGTACAATTTTAGATGTCTACATTTTGCCCCTCTTTGAGATGATGTGGTTTATCACATTGTTTCAAAGAATTAAAATTTAATTGATACATGTCCTGATAGGAAGGTGATATATGCTCCCTTGAGAGATTGGGTGAAAAAAAATGGCAAAAAGTTTGGATAATATCTCAACAAAAATAGAGGATAGGGTAGACAAAATGACAAAAGACGCGGGCTAAAGCAACAAAGAATGGACTAAGAATAGGTCAACAAGGGATATAAGAGAGAGTGACGGGATAACACAAGCAACTAGGGTTTCAACACTTACAAATAAAACCTCTGGGGAAGGATCTCCTCATTTGCATCCATCACTTTCAAAGATTAAGGTGTAGAGCAAAGAAAGCAGAGCAATTGGAGAAATGATTGTCACAATGGAGAGTTTCCACAAGTTTGAGCGGGTAGGATGGTTTGATCAGCCAAAGGATGATGGAGAGTTACATTCTCTTGTCCTCTTGAAAGTACATTTATCATGTCATTAATAGAGGTCAAAGTCTAGGTTGCCAAAAATATGGCAAAATAGGTTTTTGCTAAAAACATGCGTGTGGTTTGTTTTGGCACTTGTGCAACACGATGATGCATGTATGGTCACTAAGGGTGTGTGTCTAGTCTAGGTGTGTTCTCGGTTTGTAAAACTACATTTATGGTATGTAAATGTGTATCTGGATATAAAATGTGTGTAGGGATAATATAGTTGTGTATGTAGTTCTTGTTGCATATATGTACTGTAAAAGTGCACGTGTAGCTTAAAATTGCGTTGAGGGCTGCTAAAATTGTGTGCCTAGCTAAGCTAATAGATTTGTAAAGCTGGAGATACAAATGTGATAAATAGGTGCATCTGATAGGGTTGAAGCTACAGATATGATAAATAGATGCAACTAATGAAACCGAAGCTACAAATGTGATAGATCTAGAAGCAATTAATAGGATTGAAGCTACAAATATGATAATTTGATGCAACTAATGAAGTTGAAGCTATGAATATGATAGACACATATAGTTGATGAGGCTAAATCTACAAATGTTATAGATAGACGCGGCTTATAATTTTGAAGTTGCAAATGTGATAGATAGATGTAGTTGATAGGGTTGAAGTTACAAATGTGATAGATAGATGCAGCTGATAAAGATGATTGTCTGATTGAAAGAATCAAACAGCTGACCCAATAGTATTAACTAATTAAGCTATTTAAGCTGATGCAACTATTGCTATAGTTGCAGGCCGATTTAGCATCATTGGAGTCATGAGAGAGGTTTTTGCAAACATAGTGGTTGTGTCTAGATTTGACAGAGACTAAGCACCTTATCTTAGGCCAAATAGATTTGTGGCACATTACATTCATTCTTGAGATCAGGGCAAACTTAGGCATGTTTTCTACACTAGCTGAGAGGTGGTATGGTGAGCATAGTTATTTCCATTTACTAACAGGGGAGATGCTTATTACACTAAAGAATGTCTACATGATATTGTGGCTACCAATCATAAGGGATCTCATCGTGTATGATAAGGATAAAGATGATTTGGAGATCCGAGGGGGTTATGTGAGATAGGACAAGATGATCCACTCAAGGGAGACATTACTAGTAGTCATGGGTAAAATGATAGGGGGATTGGTCTATCCATACAAGATGGAACTCGAGTTATCTCATGGATAGGGGAGAGAGATGGAGATGATGATAAATGTGGGCTCTCAATTTGTGTGGGACCCATGTTTATTAGCATATATATGGGGGATGTGGTTTATCAACAAGGGTGACCCTATTACATATATGGCCATATGAACATCTAGCAGCATTATGGCCAGTTTGCATGAGATTTAGGGGAGTAGACTATTCCTATGTACATATGTATGGTATGAACACTTCCTAGCCCCAACTAGGGAAGATAAAGTACTGGCAAAGGTTATAGATGATATAAACAACATCATCTGGAGACCCTATCTCATCTATGAGGAGTGGGAGGAGGATGATGATGAGCTACCTCTTTTATTTCCAAACATGATGTTTAATCAGGCACACTCACTATACTACTGAGCGCCACTTACTAGGAAGTGTTATGAGGCAGTTTGGCAGGATTCGGGATTTTCCTCAGGGCAATGCTAAGTTTGCTCAGATAGGTGAGACATGCCACACTGGGGGCCTATATTTTCCCATGGTGTTGTAGTTGCTAAGTTCTAGGCATTGGTTTCAGTGTAGTGGGACCTTCACAAGGATGTGGTTGATGTAGGTATGACACCTATTTTCAAGGCTTGGTTCACGACGCATCAATTCCCATGCTTGACTAGGCCATAAGAGGTGCCACCCAAACTTTATGACAACATGGAGGGGGATAGACCTATGCCAAGGAGGCAGGTATGGAGGAGGAGAGGACAAGGAGAGGGAGGTAGAGGAGATGGTGGAGATGGATATGATGAGAGTGATAGAGATAGTGGAGGCAAGGGCTAGAGACCATCACAAGTACCACCTAGGGTGCTAAGAGGAAAAGGAAGCCTAGATAGAGCTGCAAAAGGACAAATATAGGTGTTGGCTTAGGGATAGGGACAAGAACAATGGTAGGATACCCCATAGGTTGATGAAAAATATAAGAATATAGTTTCCTTATAGGTTTGGCTATAGGCTCGAGATGCACAAGTAGCCACTTTGTAGGGAGAGGTAGGGAATCTCAAACAATAGGTGCAGGATATAATACAAGAGAGGGACTTGGCCATAGAGAGGTATAAATAGGTCAAGGAGACCATTCAATAGGCTCTGACAGTGCATCAGGGTGATGTTGTGGGCGATATGAAGTTTTGAATGAGGGATAGACTAGAGATAGCATATTGGAGGTGATTATACAAAGAAACAATGCCTCTTGTGCAAAGACCATGTAGCTTTTAACACATTTCCTATGGGAGTTCTAGACAACAAAGAACAAAGAGTGGGGAAGTGATGGGTCCACCATGGGTACCATCAGTAATAGCTGAAGGGGGCCACCACTAGTAGGGACAGGAGGGATCGATCCATCAAGATCTCAAAGACCTTCGAGACAAGTCAGTTCCAAGGATGGGAGTTCATCATAGCTCCATCCAGTCCAATTTTTGTATAGAAACCTACGGGTAATGATGATGAGGCTCCTAGTAGCCATTTTATGATTTTTACACCATTGTATCTAACATATCTAACTCCCATACAATCCAAGCACAAACAATCTATGTAACTTAAACTTAGAACCAGAACCTAATCAGACCAATCTAGAAGACATCTTAAATGGAAGGGGGAACTAATTCCCACGATATTGGAGAATCACAACCATATTCTCCCCAAGCTCCATCACATGGACAATGATAACTGCAAAAAGCCAATTATCATCAGATTTAAGCAGCCTACAGAAGGGATCCAAATTTTTGTTCATGACCCCCACTCTAAACACTTCCCAAGCTTCTATTATGAAATTATTTTTCCTCTCCTTCACAACCTTTTCTTGTGAAATCTTCTCATCCTCTGAATCTAACTCATCCTCTGCATCAAAAGTAATATAATTGGTATAGTTAAAGTAGCTGTCAAGAATGCTTGCCCATTTGTTAGCATCCAAATCCAGAACCGCATTTGCAATGTCTTGACCATCAACCAACCAAATGAAGCCATCAATCTTCTATATGCATATTTATTTAGAGTCTAGTATGTCGACCAAAGGGAAAATTATGACTTCATAAACAAAGCCATCACACCAATGATGATCACCACCCAAGGTTCTATTGACCACCCACCATACAATGTTCCAAATCCATTCAATTGTATGAAACAATTGACAACACTACTCTTAGATCATCTCATCTCTGCACATGCAACTGATACCAAAGTGATGCACCATCTTAGCATGTCAAACTCTCCCCCCATGAGTCTCCTTCATTAAAGCTATCAATATATAAAGACACAATCTCCTTCTAGAGAAGTATATAATCCACCAATCTAGCACCACTACCAAACTCACTCCCTTCAAAAAATAGCAAGATTCCCAAGTCTTGTCGTCTTGAGATCACATGTAATAGATCATCACCTTTGTATCCAAGACAAATATCTAGGGGAAGATTTGCTAGAGGCCCATGTAAATCTACATACACACTAAAAAATCAATCACAAATGTTCTGCCTTACAATCTTCGAGATCGTGGATTACCAATTAGTAATTCTAAATCCTCATGGTCCTTGGTCACATTCTATCACTTGTCAACAATTCAACTTCCAATGCTTTGTTTCTACATGAACTAAGAATGCATATAAGATATGCCTTCATTCTAGAGCGATAGATTTCTAGTGACCCATGTGAACTTTAGGACAACAAGGATGCACTCCTTGTGTATTTATCCAATCTCAATTTTATTCCTTTGTTTGAAGTTTGTGAGATCGTCCTTCACTATCAAAGCTAGATCTTCTTGCCAATAGCCCTTCGAGATATGCTCAATTCCTATTCCCAATGCAACACCAAGGTATGGGAAATTCTATAGTTTGGTATCCAATTTAGGTGCATACTGATATCTGCCAAGTATCGACGAAGTTTCCAGTTGGGTGTTGATTCATTCTTTATGGCATTGATTATAATTTGTGAATCCCCTTCCATAGCCAAGTTCTCATAACCTTAGTCTATACAATGTTTAAGGCCTCTCACTAAAGCCACTGCCTCTGCCTCGTTGCTGGAGGCTATGCCCAGATTGCGTGATATACAACCCAAAACATCCCCAATAGCATTCCTAATAATACATCCATAACCAGCATTCCCAGGATCACCTTTAGCAACCCTGTCAAAATTAAGTTTAATCCACCCAACCTTTGGGGGTTCCCATCTAGCATTTGATTGTTTGACATTCTTGGATACAACGTTGATATTTGGTGGAGTCACAGTTTGCCATTCCATTTGAATTTTTTTATCCCAATCCAAAATGTATTCAATCTTCCTGCAGTAGGTGTTTGTGTTGACTACCTCACTGATGCTCATTTTTATTTTTTCGATGACCTTTTCAATCATGCTTTCTTTATCTTCAAATATTCTTCTGTTATGTTCTTTCCAAATCTGCTATATTAGCATTGATGAAGAAATTATCCATAGTGGTCCCCATAAAGATTTTTTATTAAGAATTGGCCAGCTTCTAATCCAATTTTTCAAACTCACTTTTGTCGCAAAAACCAACCCAAGCTTTGACATAACCAATTCTAACATTGTCTAGCAAAGGGACAATCCAGCAACTTAGGTGATTAATAGTTTCCGCATTTTGTTTACATAGTATGCACATGCTTTGTCTGCAAATTCCAAAAAATTTCAAACATTCACCAGTCAAAGTTCTCTTATGAAAAGTTGTCCATAAAAAGGTGCCAGCCCTAGGGTCACCATCTTGTCCTAACATAGAACATTAGGCAAATCATACATTTCCCATTCCAACCTCTGAATTTGATAACCAAGCTTGGCAGTATATTCGCCTGATTGGGCATCACACCAAATGATTTCATCATCCATATTCCTAATTGTGATCCTTCTACTCTTTAGTATGTTAGTTAACTTTCATTGATTATTCACATCCATACTGTCGACCTGAATGTGTATCCATTCATAGGATCCACTTCCAAGATAAGATTCCTTGACATGATCTACAACATATTCCCCATATAATAATTTGGCCGCTTTCATCCAATCCTGTTGATCAAAAAGATTACTTAAACTTTCGTGTCCATCCCATGAGTCAACCCAAAACTTGGCTTTTTTCCCATCCCCAATCTTCCAATTGAGATGATTAGAAATTAAATACCTGCACTCCTTCATGAACCTCCATATCGCAGATCTACCATTCACTACAATGGCAGTAAGAATCATGTTGGGATCGTTAGTATCCAAGTATTTCTTACACATAATTGTGCACCATAATTTCTCAGGATATCTGTATATAAACCAGATTAATTTCACGCCTAATGCAAGATTATGCATTTTGAATCTTCTAAGCCCAACACCCCCTTCTTCTTTTGATATACACACAATATCCCAACCAATAAGCGGGATTTTCTTGATCGGTTTAGCACCTTCCCAGAGGAATTTCTTGAAAAAACTTTTGAATGCTTGTATTGCCTTAGAAGATAGCTAAAAAATAGACATTGCACAAATAGGCATGGCAGCTAGTACAAATTTTATTAATTGTGTTCTCCACGGGAGGGCCAACCATTTATGCTTCCAAGCCTCAGTCTTCTGTCTTCATTTGGAAATAAATTCTTCCCATAACTTAGTTTTGACAGAACCAATAAATAATGACACCCTCAAACATTTCGCCAACAGAGATCCAATAGGCCATCCAAGTAGCAATGAGATTTTTGCTTGAATGTCCTTTTTGTTGTTGAAGAAGAAAATCTAAGAATTCTCATCATTGATTCATTGACTAGAACCCTTAACATATAACTCCAAAGAGTCTTTGATGATCCTTGCCTCCCTCAAAGTGGCTTCACCGAGCAAGGTAGTATCATTTGCGAACTAAGAGTGAGTAATAGACTTCAGATCTCTGTGGACACCAACACCTTTCTAGATATCTTCCTCCTATAATTTGGTGATATACCGACTGAGAGCCTTGGCCAAGATAACAAACAAGAATGGGGATATCGGCTTGCCTTGCCTTAGACAATTCTTTCTCTCAAAAAAAACATACAAAGATCCATTAATTGCCACCGAATAATGAGGGGAACTAATGCACACATTAATGATTCTGATCCAATTTTGAGCAAAACCCATTTTCCTCATCACTTCAGTCAAGAACTCCCACCTCACCTTGTCATATGCTTTGGAGACACTAACTCATTTGGGTGCATTTTCCGATGAAAATTTCTGACGAACTATGAGATTTCTTTTGCTTTGTTGGATTTTACAATGCAATTTGTGTCAAATTTCCCTTTTTTGTTGAAACCTTTCCCACGTTCGTCGGAATTCCAATGACAATGGTGTTTGTCGGAAGTCCTCATCATAATTCTGATGAAAATGAGATATGTTTTGAAAAAAATGGCAATGTACGCACCTTCATTATACGCGGGAATGATGCAAAAATTGGGAGGAAGCGGGCACATGATGAGAACATGATGAGCGTTTTTCAAAGTTTTTGAGATTGGGTAAGTTTTGATCTCTTGTCATTGCCATTATGTTATCTATTTTTTCACTACAAATCTGATTTATATTTTTCATTATTTTACATTTACATTTTGTAGGTTGAGGCAATTCCAAGTGTCGACCTGGGTTTGATTCAAGTTTTATAAAGTTCACCATTGTTTTCCTCCTAAATTGCATTGTACGTATACATTCTCAAATTCTTTTCTACATATTAAAAACCCCAAATAGTTCTTGCACAAAATAGTATGAACATTGAGAGGGCTTTTTCATGTACACAATCGAGCTCTGCATGGTCTGTAATCCTTGATTCACAATATTCTTATATAATCCTAAAAGAGTGAAATAATCAAAGAGTTTACATTGAAAACTACCAACTCATGGTAGACTATACCATAGACCATTAGCCCCACAATCCCCTCAAGCAACACCAGCACAACTATCAAATAACCCAAAGAACCTTAGCAGCACAAAAAATCTATATACCTCCCATCCTAATACACACATGTGTTGAACATAGAATACCACTAAGAGGGGGGTGAATCAGTGGTTTCTAAGCTTTTTCTTTTTCTGATCTGACTTCAGAATATTAGTTATTCACTTAACCACTAAACAATCATATCGGTAATACAAGAAAGAAAGCCAAAGATATCATTCACACATAAGTAACTCACAACACCAGATTTACGAGGAAAACACAATATGGGAAAAACCTTGGTGATAAAAGCTACTGGAGACTACTGCTCCAATCCAACCTCACAGGTAAAACACTAACTTACAAAGATTCTGGCACCAACCCAAGGAGCACCAAGCCCTGCACCAAGCTTTAACTTGGCGATGTATATTGAAATACTATTTGAATACAATTGAGGCTTCTTGTTGCAAATGAATTCTGCAAGTCTTTGATCAAATAACTCTCTACCGGTTGACAGTCTTTTCTCCTCCACCGAAACTCATACTGCCAGTAGAATCCTCTCACCAGTATGCTTGCTCACTCACATTGCAACTTTCTTAGAACTCCTTCTTAAGTTCACTCCTTGCTCACTTTCACTTCTCTTCTCTACTCAACCTTCCCAGCCACCTCTGCTTCTATCTTGAGCTCTCTTTCGTTATCTCATGATTTCTCGCTAGAACACCATTCAAAAACCTAAGTAGTAAGGGTTCTTCTTTCCAACAAAATCTTCATGAGATCCAATACCCCCTATCTTGGATCGATCACCTGTCCTTAAAGGACTCACCTGCACACGGTTTCCATTATCCAATGCATGTTTTCTGGAAAATGGAAATCTCGATTCAGATCTTCTGTCATGAAGTCACTCGACACGTAAAGTGCTTCAAAAGTTTCCTTTTTGAGAACATCCCGAATCAAATTTCCTATGCATTGATTCAAGCGCCAACTGCTCCCTGATCTTCCTCTGTCATTCCTTCTTCCTTGAGCCATAATCAATCAGATACAATCTCGTGATTTGTGGCTCCTTCATTAATGGTGATTATCTATTCCATCAACCCTCTCGATGAGGCTTCACCAACCACAACACGCTTGCCACCTCTGCTCCACATGGTGTAACAACGATCAAGACATGGCCCACCAACACACAATCAGTCTAAAAAAATACATATCAGTGCAACTCTCTTGCCAATAGAGCTTTCTTCTTCTATTAACCGGTAGAGCACCCTATACCAGTGGTACATCTTCACCTCCGGTGGTGTGAGACAACTTTAATATTTTACCTCTTCATCATAAACAAGAAATCATCCTTCAAACCGGTTTGTACTTTACCGGTAGACCTTCATTCTTTATGCTCACCCTTATGTGAATCTCCATCATGCCGGTTGACATCAATGACAACTTAGTGCCAAAATGCCAACAATCTCCCCCTTTGGCATTGATGTCAACTTCTCACGATTCACTTCATACCAGTACATTTCTCCCCCTTTGACACAATGACAAAGGGTACTATACACTCCCGCTTTGATTCATCCCAAGCTCCCCCTTTGACCACTATCAGCTCCCCCTGAGCTACATAAAAACCTCCCTAGGCAGATGACACAACTCCTAACTTGTGTTGGAGGTACTCAAAAGTGTTTACCAGTAATGGTTTGGTGAAAATGTTGGCTAATTGTTCACCTGTAGGAACATAATCTATCCTTACCTCCTATCCTTCAACCTTCTCTCTGAGAAAGTGATACTTGATAGCAATGTGCTTTGTTCCAGAATGCATGACTGGATTCTTTGCTATGTTGATTGCACTTGAATTATCACATCGGATGAGAATAGGATCAGTGATGTCCACCTGTATATCTTTGAGAGTCTGCTTCATCCAAAGCACCTGAGAGCAAAATGTAGCAGCAACAATGTACTTAGCTTCAACAGTAGATAGAGAGACAGAGTCCTGCTTCTTGCTATGCCAAGAGACCAATCGGTCACCCAGAAAGAATGCACCACCACTTGCGCTCTTTCTATCATCAATGCATCCTGCCCAATCAACATCAGTGACAACATTCATGTGTGACTGCTTTGGTGCAGCTTGGAATCTGGCCACCATGCATACTGCCTGAAATATATCCGGTCTTAAAGTGATTAGATACAGTAGACTGCCTATCATGGATCTGTACAGAGTCTGATCCACCATCGATGATTCATCATTCTTGCTTAATTTGTTGTCGGTCACCATTGGGGTACTTACCAGTTTACAATCTTCTAGTTGGAATTTCTTCAACATCTCCTTTGCATACTTGATTTGAGAGATAAAGATTCCTTTATCTTGCTGTAATATTTGCAAGCCAAGGAAGTAAGTCAATTCACCAAGCATTGACATCTCAAATTCTGACTGCATCTGATCAGCAAACTCTTTGCAGAGGGTATCCTTGTTGCCTCCAAATATTATGTCATATACATACACAACCAGAATAATCATGTGATTCCCATCTTTCTTTATGTACAAATTTTTGTCAGCACTTCCCTTTTTAAATCCTTGCTCCTTCAGATATTGATCTAATCTTGAGTACCATGCTCTAGGAGGTTGCTTTAGACCATACAGAGTCTTCTTTAACCGACACACAAATGTCTCATCATCATGTAGCAGAAACCCTTATGGTTGCTCCATGTATACTTCTTCTTCCAAATTTCCATTTAGAAAAGAAGATTTTACAACCATTTGGTATACTTTATAACCCTTGTAGGCAGAGTAAGCTAGAAACATTCTAATTGCTTCTAGTCTAGCCACCGGTGTAAATGTTTCTTCAAAGTCAATCCCCTCTACTTGAGAGTATCCTTTGCACACTAGTCTAGCTTTATGCCTTACAATCTTACCTTCTTCATTCATCTTGTTCCGATAAACCCATTTTGTGCCAATGATATTCTTGTCTTCCGGTCTAGGGACTAATTCCCAAGTCTTGTTCTTCTCAATCTGGTGCAGTTCTTCTTCCATGGCATCCATCTATTCTTGCCTCTTGTTGGCCTCATTGAAATTTTTGGGTTCAACTTCAGTCATGAGGCATAGGTTGACTTGTTCATCATTCCGGGCAAGTCTTCTTCTAATCTGCACACCATCACTCTTATTTCCCAAAAATTGCTCTTCCGGGTGATTCAATTGTACATACCGGTTGGGATCCTTCTTGGATGCTACCTCTAGTTCAGTATTAGACTGAACTTCATCATGTTCATCATCAGAGTCATCATGCCGGTTAGTGTGTGGTTGACATCCTTTGTGCATATCCTCATCAACTCTTACATGCACACTTTCAATGACTCTTCTTAGTCTTTTATTGTAGTATTTGTAGGCTTTGTTGTTAGATGAGTAATCAAGGAAGATTCCTTCATCACTTCTGGAGTCAAAGCTTCCTAGACCATCCATATCTTTCTTGATAAAGCACTTGCTTCCAAATACTTTGAAGTATTTTACTGATGGCTTTCGGTCATACCATAACTCATAAGGTGTCATTTTGTTGTTTGTTCTTAATTGAACCCAGTTCAAAGTGTATGCAGCAGTATGAACAACTTCTTTCCAATAAGTGTCCGACATATTGGCCTCATTTAACATGGTTTTGGCCATCTCCTTGACTGTCTTGTTCTTCTTTTATACCACACCATTTTGCTGTGGTGTTCTAGGAGAAGAGTATTGCCTTTTGATTCCATGTTTTTCATAAAAATATTCAAATTCATTTGATGTGAACTCTCCACCCCTATTCGATCTTAGGCATTTTAATCTGTACCCACTTTCCTTTTCCACCATCTTCCAAAAGCTCTTGAATCTTTCAAATGCTTGTGATTTATCTTGCAGAAAGATGACCCATGTCATCCTTGAGTAGTCATCAATGAAGAGCATAAAGTATCTTTCATCGACAAGTGCTCTTGTTTGAGTTGGACCACACAGATCTGTATGCACAATTTCAAGTGGTCTTGAGGTGTTGTGCTCCTTTGTCCTAAAACTCACTTTTGTTTGCTTACCTTTTACACATTCATCACAAAATGTGTTTACCGGTTTGATGATGGGTGGAATATTCCTAACACACCCCTTTTTGCTTACTGCAACTAAGTTATCAAAATTTATGTGGCCTAATCTTCTGTGCCACGACCAACTTTCATCTACTTGTCCTAAAATACATTGGGACTCATAGCATTCCTTCAGATTATAAACATTTCCATCAATTCTCTTTCCTTCTGCCATAACTTTACCGGTATTGTCTTTCTTTATCTGGCAACTGGTTGAGTTAAAGGTGAATTTGTAACCTTTGTCACACATCTAACTCACACTCAACAAATTATGCTTGAGGCCTTCCACATAATATACATTATGTGCCTTCGGTTTTCCATCAATGCTTAGAGTTCCTTTTCCCTTTATTTTGATGGAGGAATTGTCTCCAAATCTTACTAATCCACCATTCCAATCTTCAAGTTTAATGAATTTCTTTTTGTCACCATTCATATGGTTTGAACAACCACTATCTACCACCCATAGATTTTTCCTTTCAACATGCACGGTAGTCTGTACTATGAGACTTGATTTTGCCTTTTCCTTTTCTTTCTCAACCCAAACTGGTTTGATTTCCTTCTTGTCGGTTGCTATATTTAGCTCAGGTTCAGTTACTGGCTCTTGATCTGGATTTGCCTTCATCTTCTTGATCTTCCTATTTTTGCATAAATTTGCTATGTGTCAAAATTCTTAACAGTTATAGCATTTTACATTTTCATTTAAGGGGACGTTCTTAAAATCATTGTGAGATACCGGTTTATTCTTTCTACAATCAAAACTCTTATGTCCATATCCATTGCACTGATAGAAAAGAACATTCATATCTTGGAGTGCATTAAATGGATTTCTACTTTCATAATCCATAGAGGGCTTATTGTTTAACCTATAGTCAGCTATTATGTGCCCAAATTTATTACACCAGTAACAATAACCATGACAGTTTGAAACATATCAGTTAGGCTATCTTGGTCCTGAATGGAACTGCCTCTTTGGGGGTCTTCCCTTCATGTTGTTAAATCTGGTGAATCCTTCACAGTCAATTCTGGCATTCCTCCTTGGTTCTGCATATTGGTGAAAGAAATGTGGCCTCCAGTTCATTTTTGCATACCGGTTTGAGTGACAATTTCCAACAGCAACTGCATATGTCTTTTTGTCGGTATCCTTGCCTACAGTGAATGTCTTCTTTCCTTCACCTTCAATTGAAGAGGTGAACATTATTTCTTTGTCAAATTTATCTTTGTGGGTTGAACTTTGACCTTCTTTAAAGCCTAAGCCACCAGTGTCTTTCGATTGCTTTTGTTTGCTCAACATCTTATCTAAGGCCTCAGTGTTGCCTTCATACTTGCTCCTTATTTTTATTTCTTCCTTGCTTTATTCAAGCTCCTTTTTGAGCTTGATTATTTCTGCTTCCAGCTCTTGATGCTCCTTTTCTTTCTTTGTTAGATCAGAGGTTGTAGCTTCACTAATCTTCTTAGTTTCTTCCAGCTGTAGCTTCAAGTCAGATATGACTTGATCGGACTCTTCCAGAGACTACTTCAAAAGATCTTGTTCGTCTACTGCAACAAGCTTAACCCTCTTGAGTTCTCTTCTTTTTTTCTCAATTCTTCAAGTGCACTGATAAGTTTTCTCTCCAAATCCACTTTAGCCTCAATATCCTCTTTTTCCTCATCTTCATCAGCTGGTTTGTCAAGTGCCATAAAAGGTTGACTTTTTTGTTGTCCTCATGGTCATCACCTTTCGATGCATTTTCATCATCTGTTGTGTCATCCTCAATGGTATATAGGTTGTTCTGGTTCCGATAGCCTCTCCTTCCCTGTCGATAGTCATTCCTTTCTCTGTATTTGTCGGCAAATCTTCTGAAATCTCTTAACTCATCTCCACCAGTTTCTTTGTGAGGACAATTTGCAGTGAAGTGTCCTACCTTCCCACAGTTGAAGCATTTAAGTGGTAGCTTTCCTTTGTACCACCTAGATCCTCTTTTGAGCTTCCTGAAATTTTTTTCTACTTCTGCATCAGAGTCTTCACTGGATTTTTTATGAGTAACAACTTCGTTGCTCTTTTTAGTGATGTTGAATGTTGCTTCTTTCCTTGAGGAAGTATCACCGATTGTTCTCATCTCATAGGTTGTCAAAGAGCCAAATAACTCATCCATTGTAAAAGTCTTTAGATCCTTGGCTTCTTCTATGGCTAACACCTTAGTATCATATTTGGGAGTGAGAGATCTAAGTATCTTCTTGACAAGAATCTCATCTGCAATCTCTTCTCTGAATCCTCTAATGGTATTCATAGTTTCATCGAATTTGTGAAGATAGTCTGCAATTTTTTCATCATCTTTCATTTTGATGCTTTCAAGTTGGCCCCTTAGTGTTTGCAGCTTGGCTTCTTTGACTTTTGCATCTCCCTCAAACAACCTCTGCAATTTGTCCCAAGTCTCCTTTGCTGAAACACAATGCATGACTTTGACAAATTCATTATCGGACAGTCCACTCAAGATAACTTGTTTTGCCTTTGCATTATTCTTATACTCCTTTTTTGCATCTGGATCAGAGGGAGGAGTATTAGGAATGACATACCCATTCTTGACCAACATCCACACATCAAAACCAAGAAACAAAATATAGGTCTCCATTCTTCTACTCCAGAAGGCATAGTTGGATCCATCAAACATGGGGGCTTTTGAGGAAGCAGACTCACTTCTTGCCACTGTGTTCAAAGCCCAAAATCTACCCAAGGTTTTAAAGATAACTGGGAACCTATGCTTTGATACCAACTGTTGAACATAAAATACCACTAAGAGGGAGGTGAATTAGTGGTTTCTAAGCTTTTTCTTTTTCTGATCTAACTTCAGAATATCAGTTATTCACTTAACTACCAAACAGTCCTATCGGTAATACAAGAAAGAAAGCCAAAGAGATCATTCACACATAAGTAACTCACAACACCAGATTTATGAGGAAAACCCAATATGGGAAAAACCCCAGTGAGAAAAGTTGTTGGAGACTACTGCTCCAATCCAGCCTCACAAGTAAAACACTAACTTACAAAGATTTTGGGCACCAACCCCTGCACTTTTTAGGGCACCAACCCAAGGAGCACCAACCCCTGCACCAAGCTTTAACTTGGCAATATATATTGAAATACTATTTGAATATGATTGAGGCTTCTTGTTGCAAATGAATTCTGCAACTCTTTGATCAAATAACTCTCTACCGGTTGACAGTCTTTTCTCCTCCGCTAAAACTCACACTGCCTGTAGAATCCTCTCACCAGTATGCTTTCTCACTCACACTGCAACTTTCTTAGAACTCCTTCTTAAGTTCACTCCTTGCTTACTTTTACTTCTCTTCTCTGCTCAACCTTCTTAGCCACCTCTGCTTCTATCTTGAGCTCTCTTTTGTTATCTCATGATTTCCCGCTAGAACGCCATTCAAAAACCTGAGCACTAAGGGTTTCCTCTTTCCAACACAATCTTCATGAGATCAAATCCCCCCTATCTTGGATTGATTACCTATCCTTAAAGGATGCACCTGCACACGATTTCCATTATCCAATGATCATTTTCTAGAAAATGGCAATCTCGAATCAGATCTTTTGTCATGAAGTCAGTCGACACGTAAAGTGCTTCAGAAGTTTCCTTTTTGAGAACATCCTGAATCAGATTTCCTATGCATTGATTCAAGTGCCAACTGCTCCCTGATCTTCCTTTGTCATTCCTTCTTCCTTGAGCTGCAATCAATCAGATACAATCTCGTGATTTGTGGGTCCTTCATTAGTGGTGATTATCTGTTTCTTCAACCCTGTTGACGAGGCTTCACCAACCACAACATGCTTGCCACCTCTGCTCCACATGGTGTCACAATAATCAAGACATGGCCCACCAACACATAATCGATCTGACAAAACACATACCGGTGCAACTCTTTTGCCGATAGAGCTTTCTTCTTTTATTAACCGGTAGAGCACCCTATACCAATGGTACATATTCACCTTCAGTGGTGTGAGACAACTTTAATATTCTACCTCTTCGTCATAAACAAGCAACCATCCTTCAGATCGGTTTGTACTTTATCGGTAGACCTTCATTCTTTATGCTCACCCTTATGTGAATCTCCATCATGATGGTTGATATCAATGACAACTTAGTGCCAAAATGCCAACAACATGGACCATACATAATTCAAATGTAATTACATAAGATATAGGATGGTAGCCACTTGATTACCCCGATCTACCAATTTTTCTATACTTGCATCTAACAACCAATTTTCCTCAGTATTCATCATCCTCCTAAAAGGATCCAAGTCATGGTTGATTACCCCAATTCAGAATACCTCCCAAGACTCCGCCAAGAAGTTTTCCTTCCTCTTTCTCTCCATATTTAGCCTTTCAATCTCCTCTTCCTCAGCTTCAGGATCTTCTTCTTCGTCTGAAAAGAAAACTGCAGGGTTAAAGTAGACCCTTAGAATACTAGACCATTCCTCCTCTAGTTCCATAACATCACTACCAACAACATCTACATCAACTTGTTTGACAAATCCAACAAGTTGCTCGATGCATTTTTCCTTCAAGGCAAGGATGTCCACCAGATTGTGAGCACCACTTCATACACATAACCATCACACCAATGCCTGTTTCCACTCAATAACTCCACCACCAACCCCCTAATTGCATCCTATCCATCCACATCAATGTCTAAAAGCCTTTTGCATTGTTCCTCCAGCATTTCCTCCCTGCACATACAACTCAAACCAAAATAATGACCCATTTTAAAGCCAACTCCGTTCAGCTCCACAGTCAAGAAACATTTCCCCACCTTTCTTACCACTAAAAGTTTCCCCAAAAATTCAAAGATATCCAATCCTTATTCAAATCTGACCCCTCCCCCAAGAAACCATGATCTATGTCTAGATCAAGTTGATTTCACCCCCCAGCCAAAGAATCCACTTTAGTCTCATCCTCAGATTTTCTCAGGATCTTCTTACAATGAATCTAATTGTTGTACATTCTAGTTGATACACATTATAGTACTCCCTTTGGCAATTCATCTCTTCTAATTGCAAGAGATGACAACACCAATGCATGGAAAAGACAAGACACCCATTCCAACAAAAGTTGCTACCTATATCTTATCTAAACAAAGCCCTTCAGTACCATTATTGCTACAAAGGCCAAGATGTTATTAATCTTGCTTTCTCTGAAAGGAATCTCGATGCACACTTGATTAATCAATTCCTTTCTTGACTACAGTCTCTACATCCCTAAAAAGAATATCCATGAAAGATTGATCCCAATCGATGCTATTATCAATTGTTTGATCCAAAACTGCTTCGACACCCTTATTTGCAAGCCAATATGTCACCCTTTTGTCTTCTCTATATGTGTGTTGTATCCTATAATCCACAAAAGAACTCAATAGTTTCTCAATCTTGTGAGTCCACATCTGAAGTCTCCAATTAGGAAAACATCATTTTGAAATCAAATTTCAATTACAATTATTTATAGGTAAATGCTCATCGTATGAGCTGCATCTAGAAAATTTTAGACTCTCAATAAACTCTCTCTTGGAGGGGATATGAACAATAGTTGATAGATAATATGACTGAAGTCCTATCTCCATATATGTTGATGTTCACTCCACTGTAAACAATGCAGACTAATACAAATTTGTCAATCATTGAAAATATTTTCTTGCATGAGAAGTTACAACTTCAAGATCAATTTCTAACTATAGTTTTCATGACATATATTTTACAAACAAGAGAAAGGATAATCACATTAGTTTCAATGAATATACCTACATAACTATAAACATATATATGCATGTGTGGTGCCATAATTTTTGAATAGTAGTAATGCACATCTTTGGGGAATACCAAGGAACTTTAATGTTGTCTTTAAAATGTTTCATACATCTGTAATCCCAAAATTTGTAGAAGTGCTTATAATATCTTCTTCTTGTCTCTTTTTACACATAACAATTAATCTCCCTTTATAGAGAGTGAAACAATTTGACACTGAAGGGACATGCCCTTTCAAAAACACAACTAACTAACTGACAAACAACTATTAAATTCTTAACATAAATAAATTAAATAAACCAAGATGATGGATGTAATCTCACTATAGTAATATTGGAATTCCTTGGTCCATTTCATCATGGCATTCTCCAGCGTGTGAGCCTGACCAACCACGGATCTCACAAAGGGTGCCATGTCTCCATTTTCATCAACTCGCGCCCTTGACCTGTCTAGGAATCCAATCAAATTTCCTCGATGGGTATTTCTCTTTTGAGTTGGATCAACATTAAACCCTGTTTACAAAAATATTTATTCTGGTGCAAGCAAGGAGGGTTCTTTAGGCACTTTCTGTCATGTGATTTTGGTAAGAAAACTTTTGTAGCTTCATTCCAAGGGTGATAAAAAGGCTTAGTGATGACAACTTTAGGTGGTGAAAACTTTGGTCATAACAAGACCATTTGTGAGCTTATTGGATTAAACAAGTGACAAAGGTTCCCCTACACCACGTAGTTTAGATACTCCTATTTATAAGAATTTCCTATGATTGCAAAATAAAATTGGAATGAAGATCTA
Organism: Cryptomeria japonica; assembly: GCF_030272615.1. Taxonomy (NCBI): domain Eukaryota; kingdom Viridiplantae; phylum Streptophyta; class Pinopsida; order Cupressales; family Cupressaceae; genus Cryptomeria; species Cryptomeria japonica. Next base: position 407,584,450 of record NC_081410.1, on the reverse strand, counting down.
TCATGTTGTCAATGACTCATTTCTCTAGCTTGTTATAAAAAAAGGGAAGGTTACCGAATTCATTTATACATGGCCTTATTAGGACCTTATAAACATATTTCATTCTCAAACCCTTAATTAACCATTAAACCCCAATAATGTCAAATAATGATATAAATATGTTTGCAAAGATTAAAAAAATGGAATGGTGACTCGATGTAATCAGTTTTGATATCAATATAACATGGTTTTCTACTCATTTTTCATGTTTTTGACAGTATAACAGTCTGATCACTTGAGTTTTCTGTGTTAATACCTTGAAGTTTTGGTTTATCTTCTACTAGATTTGATGTGGCACTGAACAAACTTCAATTTGGTTTTTATTCTATTCAAATCCATCATTGTTTAGGCAAGATATTCAAGTTTTTGTCCAAATTACAAACCCTCAGTCTAGGGTATCCAGTGACTGGTAAAAGCGTAATAAATTTTGTTTTAACGTGCATCAAGTCTCCAAACTTGGTAGTATAGAGGGGAAGGATGTGTACAATATGTGTTTAATCCCACAAGAGACCATGTATGGATTGGCACGTGTGTTGGTGGATGAAGATGACTAAAAATCTGTCTTAGTCTGAGACAAAGCAATGAAGTGGTAGTTTGATAAAGGTTTTGTGCATGCAGGTTGCTTAGAAGGGAAAGTTGTTGGCATCATAGTGAGCATGATGAAGTTTGAGGTACTTATAGGTTTTTATTGATGGAAAATATTGACTCTAATGTCATCACAACCGATCGGAAAAGGGTTATAGTAGATTGGTGAGGAATAGGGGACTAAAGACTTCCACTGATGAGCAGAGACCGGTTTACAAGAAGCATCCGGTAGTTGGGCTGAATGGATCAGGTTCACTGATACAAAGGAAGCAACCAGTAGTAGATCATAGTAGTGATTGATAAGCATGTGAAGTGAAAAGGATAAACACATGTAGTCATCAACATGTTTGGCTTGCTAACATGTGGATCTGACAAATTTAGAGAGAGCTAGTTTAAGTCAGAGTGCTTGCTAGAGAACCGACGAGATTTGTGGAATGAACGGATAGTTTTACTGATATAATCAACAAGATTTGAGGAACGAATTGATTAGTGTATAGAATGATTTTTGAGTTTGAATTTTGGAGGGAAAGTTTGCACCAAGATTGAAGACAACTATATACATGTTTTTCATCTTGGTTTTTTTGTGTCGTGGAAGTTGTTAGTGAATTGAGATTGAAAATCAAAGTAAGGTGAAGAACGAGCTAAGTGCAGAAGGGTTCATTATGAATCGGTGAAGTAATCACCAAGCAGAGATTGAAGCAGATACATAACGGATCAATTCGACAACAAAGGTGTCATCATCAGATCAATGATTTGTTGCTCTCTAATAATTGCAACAAATTAAATCCCTTAACAGGGTGAACCTTAATCGGTTCTGTTTGTAAAATCCCCTAACAGGGTCACTCCATGACATAAGTGTAAAATCATTTTGCAAGGTGAATCCTAGTAGATTCTAAGGTATTCTTAACAAGATACCAGTCATCATTAACAGGGTGATTTTCTCAAAAGGAACAAGATTGTAAGCTCTTAACCGGGCACTCTTTTTACTGTAGTAAAAGAGATTGTGGGTTATCCCCACCGTGGTTTTCTCCCTCTAACCGAGGGTTTCCATGCATAATTGCTGGTGTTAGGTGATGTTTATTTGATGCATGCAAATCTCTTTCCTTCAATGTTCTTGCTTTCATGATTAATGCAATGTTTTAAGTTTATTTGGAAAAGGTAGTTGCAGATCAGTTAGTTTGGAATATTAATACCAACAATTAATACCAACAATTGGTATCAAAGCATAGGTCCTCTGAAGAAAAGTTTAACAACTTGAGGAAATTATCATGCAGGAATACCGGTATCAGAAGTAGCTTGATGAAGCTAATGAGATGATTGCTCAGCTAAAGGATAGACTGAAAAAATCACTTGCTAAAAGGAAGGAACTCGCTCTATAACTTAATGAGAGTTAGGATATCATAGATCAACTCTTTGAACATAGTGAATCTGAGGATGTAGAAGAGACAGTCTTAGAGCTGATGGAAAAGAACAAGAAGCAGATTGAAGAAATCACAAATCTAAAAGAGAGCATGAAAGTCAGGCCGTGAGAATGACTGAAATACTACAAGCCAATAGGATAATAGAGGAAAGAAAGAGAAATGCAGAAGAAACACTGTCAAAAGCTGAAAGAGCTAAAAGGATTACTAAAGAAGACCTAAGAGAGAATGATGCAATCATCATTGAAAAGGATGAAGAAATATAAATTATTACTCAAGAGAATACAATCATGCAAGAGCATCTGCATGACAAAGCAGAGGAAAAGGAGAAGATGATGAAGGAAATTGAACAACTCAAAAATGAGTTGAAAGCTATAAATGAGAGAAATAAAAAGCTGAGAAAATTTAATGAAATCTCTGAGAAGATAGATGAACAATTAAAAGCTCAGAGGAAAACAAAGGTGACAACCGGTCTTGGCTACTTTAGTACAGGTCCACTGGAAATAGGAGAATCATCTAATCCCAAGAGGATGAAGGATGATAAAAGGGACAAATCAGGAATAAAAGGTATGAAGTTTTCTAAATCTTCTTGTACTTATTGTGGTAAACTGGGTCATAAGTCTGATGTCTGTAGATATCGACCGGTCAGTCACAAGATGTGATTCACCTTTGAAGGTTATTGCTATAACCGTCACAAGTATGGACACACTGCTTATGATTGTAAATATCGATCAAGTAGAATGCTAGTAGAAGAAGCTTTAATGGATATTGCTTTACATGCAATAAATATGGATACAAAGATGAAGAATGGATGTTCAAGACAAATGCATCAAGATCTCCACCCAAATCGGTTAGCCCTAATAGAAAGAGTAATCAGCTCAATGCCACCTATTCCACTTGTGGAAATTTTGGTCATGTTGCAACGAATTACAAGATGAGAATGGGTCAGAGAAACAATGCAGGATCATGGAAAACAACTAGTATGGAATGTTTCATTTGCCACAAGATCAATCATTTAGCCAGAGAGTGCAAGAACCGATCCTATAACTGGTCTGAAGACAAGAACCAGTTTGGCAAGAAGAAAGGGCCAAATGATTTGAAAGGAAAGAAGATAGTTGAAAAGGTGAAGAATGAAATGAAAAAGACGCAGACTAAGAAGGAATCAAGAAAAGAAGGAGAGAAGCATTCTGAAACTAAGTCATCATCCACCAGTGATGGTAGTTCTTCTTCAAACTAAGCATACCGATGCTCGAGGGGAGCCTTTTAAAACAAAAAGGAAAATCATGGCTTATTCCCCGAAACCAAAGTGAGGTAACTCTTATTTGCATTACTTAGATGCAGAAAAGTTGGCATATTGTTTGTAATTCTTCATCGGTGAATTATTAAGAGTATTGGTGTTAAAGGTTGGATTGTTACCGGTAAGGAAGTAACACCGGTAAATTATAAGATATTACCGTTTGAGGTCATACAACTTAACCATTGTAAAAGTGCACTGAACAACTTAACAAATAAATAAGGAAATGAAAACTCATTTTGTTTACCTTGCTTTCATCTGTGCATTCATGAGCTCAAAGTCTAATCAAAGGCTTTCTAAATCTATTGAGTGCATTACATGCAAAGTAAGTTTGGAGATCAAGCGGTGAAGTTTTGGTGATCGGAATCCCTAGCAGAAACGGTAGAAGAAGTCAATCTATGAATTCGGTTCAAATTCATCATGGCAGCTTTTTTGTCGACTCCTATGTTGATTGAGGTAGTTAAGGAACAACAACTTGAGTTCAAGTTGCATCCTATGAAGGCCAGAGAGATCGATATGACTGGTGCCCTATCATCTGTTCCCTCTGATGTTCTACTGGTTGAAGATATCCATTCTTTCATCCACTGTAAGCTTGAAGAACTTGGAGTAAAATTTATTCAAGATGAATTCAAAAGGTTTTGCGATAATGGTTTGTTGAAGGCAGACCATATGCATCTGAAGACTAAGGGTTTGTCGTATGTTGTTGATATTCCTAACCAATTCCATGTCGATTGGATCATGTATGTGCTAGTTAGAGTGGATGACCAATTTCTATGGTTGGAAGTTGAAGCACCAATCAAAATCACAAAGGAGGTGATCCAAAGAGTAACAGGGTTCAATGCAATAGGTGAAGCACTAACCCTAAGGACAATATCATTCGACGATGTCACTCGGTTGACTCAATCTTGATTTGACAAGAGAGCAATGACAGTCACTCACATTGAGGACACATAAGTGAGGTTTGCATCTGCAATGATAGCTTATAGGGTTTATCAATCAAGCCACATGAACAATGTGTCAAGCGAGGCTATCCATGCAGCTTATCAAATCATCAAGGAGGATGTAGCATACTACATTTGTGAGATGATAAGAAGTCAATTCTTGGTGAACATGATCCGAATCAAGAAGGACAAAATTAAATCATTCAAGTATGGTTCAATACTGATATGTATTTTCTTCTATGTGTAAAATTTCTTTCCCGACAAGTGCAATGTAGTGTGGTCTGCAGATAAACCTATCACAGTTTAGATAGGTGAAATGATTAGAGACTTAGGTGATAAGTTTAGAGAGACAATGTGGGGTTATTTTAAAGATTTCCAAACTAGAATGGATCAACGAGAGAGAATCCCAACCGGTATAGTCCAAAAGTTCAAGGACACCATTTGTTTTCTTGTTGATACTTATTGTTGCATTATTCAAGCGGTTCAACCTAAAACATTCTGGGTACCCACTATGGGTTATGAGATAGGGCCAGACACTGCCAAATTATATGGAAACATGTTACTATCTAAACCGGTAGACAAAAATGCAAAGAGATTTGGAACTTATAAGGAGGCAAGCTCCAAAATAAAGAGGGAACTCAAGGAGCCTATCATACAAAAGAAAGTTAGGAAAATGATTGACACCTTAGATAAGAAGTATGGAGGTGAAACTTTCGGTGACAGTGCTTCCACTGGTACAAATGAACAAACAGGGGCTAAATCGAGCAAAGATGGAGAACAAACAGAAGAAAAGAAGAAAATGTCCAAGACAAAACCCAAGGGTGTTGCATCCAACAAACCGGCAACATACATGAAAGAAAAGGACTTAGATACTCCTACATCTTCCCAAGGTAAAGGTAGATCGGTAGGAGTCACATATGCAAGAAAGAAAAGGAATGAAAGGACAATTGACACAAAGGCCAAAAAGAATCCCAAGAAGGATGAAAAGAAGGGTGATAACTCTGACACCCAATCTGATAAGATAGTAAAAGAAGTCACAAGAAGTGGTAGGAATGTAGATCCAATTTTTGATGAATTGGTCCATAGGATTAAAGAGTATGGAGGTTTAGTTGGTGTTGGGATAAATTTTACCCTCTACAATGAGGAAGACAAAAGAAAAATTAAAGATGCACTTATCTGGAGGGAATTATTCCATCAGATTTACAAAATCTCATTGAAGGGAGATGGAAAACTGCCCTAGCAATTGAGAAGGAACACAAAATAAAGGAACTCATGGAAGTGCAATATGAATTAGATTATAATCAAGCATCTGTAGTGGCTAAAGCATGTGTACAACATTTCAAAATAAGGAACAAAATAGGGAGAGTGGCCATAAGAGATATTAAAGGTGTGCATGATGAGGGTGTTGCCATGTGGAAAACAATTTTGAGCCAGCAAAAGGAAGTTGAGGAAATAGAAAAATAAGTAAAACAAGGACAAGATGTAGCTAGTCAAGAAAAGGGCAAAAAAAAAGACAAGGACACCACCGATGAGTTTGATGTATTTACAATTGAAGATATCATAGGTGATGTTGTGTCAAATATTCCTAATCTTACAAAGGATGTGTTGGTTCCCAAAACCACAGATTGGAAATCTGAGAGCTTTGCCAAATCTCTTACTGATTTCTCAATCATCCTTGGCCAACAAACAGGAATGGTCGAAGACCAAATTCCTCTGCACTTTAGGCTCCATTAGACCTAGGTGGGTATACCCCAATCTCCAAAGCATAAATAGATTTCTTTATAGTGAATTTAAATTGTTTAATCTAGCTGTTTATAGGACTGGCAACAATTTCCTGCAACTATGCTTTATTGATATGCTTTTAACTTGTTTTAATTTGAACATTTGAGTATAATTAAATATGAATTAAAGTTATAACAAAATGTTATTGGAACTAAGAGTAGTTATAATATATCTCTCCAATGAGGACTTTGTGCACACTTAATCTATTCACAAGAAACCAGAAATAGACCAGTGCCTTATCTGACAGTTTACATGTCACTTAATGGACAAATACTTGTAATCTTTAGAGACATTGTGAAGAAACAAACAATCACTTCAATATCCACAATGTATGCTATGAGAACAACAAAAACAATTATGCTATCTCTATACCAACAGATGATAAAACATTGCAACAAATCTTCTTCAGATTTATCCAAAAGATTTTAAATCATTAACATCATATGACATGAAATGATCTGAAGATGAAAACAACGGACCTTGTATATTGATTTCAAGGAACAATTGGTGTACAAAAACTGTACACTCACAGATACTTCATGATTACACTTGTTTCCACAAAATAGATTTCATTTCTACGGACTTATCTTACATAACACTATAGGTTCCAACACACAATCTGAAAAGATCATAATCTTACTTATGTTCTGTCCCTCTAGAATACAAAATGACTTTCTATATATACATGGCTCAAACGACATGAATGAAAGGACACACCCTTTCATTAGTACAAACAAATACTAACAAAATGCCTAACTATCCCTCCTAACTGCTATAACTAAAACACACAACAATAACATAGACTAACTCTTTCCATCCAGTCGCTAAGCACATTTCTGGATATGCTGAAGATATTTTTCCTCTTTATATGTAATAGCGTTGAAGATAATATCTCTGACCGCTATCTCTGCTGTAACAAAACCTTCAACCTGTTCCCTTGTTTCATTCATGTCCAATGCATCCACACGGGCAATGCTAAGGGCTAAACTAAGTAGAGATTTGCATTCGGTAATCCACTGGTGCTTGTCCTTCATGACCCCTGCATCATCCACTGCACTTGGAAATCCATGATTGACAATCCCTTTACACTCCTCATACTCGATATTTAATTATGTTGTGAATCCTTGATCAGTGTCAATTAGCTTTTTGACTTTATTGATCCTTTTGTTACTCAGTGTCTAATCCTACAGTAGCGTGTTTAACCTATCAAGGATCCTCTGGTGCGATAATGTGTTATCCATGGTTTTCTGGTAAACAGTCTAGAATTCCTCCAATACCTTCTACAAATTTTTAAATCATTTTGTCAATAAGACACATGTTGTGTCTGTCCTTATGCTTTGTATTCTTTCCTTCAATTTTTTTGTTTTCCTTGTATAGTTCTTCACACTTCTTTTTCAGTTTAGATTCATCTGCTATCTAGGGTATAGGTTGGCCCCTACTTCTCAAAAGTTCTTCATACAACGATTTATACTTTCCTGCTTCTTTCATCAACATCTTCATTTGAGCTTTGTTTAATTTTGAGATATCAACTCCCATATCTATCGTGACCATGGGATCAACCTCTCCAACCTCTCCAACCTTCAACTTCATCATGTGTGCAAAAGCCTTGTCCACATCTATGATCTTTAGCCTTTTATTTGGGGGATAAAGAGCCCACAAACACATAGCCTCATCATTTGGATCATATATTGATCCAATAAAGATGTCATTCATGCCCTGAATGTCCAATTTGAAATCCTTCTCTGAATGTAACAGGCTATCAAAAATGAAGGACGCACTAAGATCCTAGCCTAGAAATAAGATAATCCATGCCTCTACAAGAAGTTTCCTTCCCCTTTGAGGGGTCATGCTTTCCACTTCTGCATCAATATCTTCCTTCAGATTCCTAAGCATCTCTGCCTCATTCTTTGGTGTTATGTCAGGCATTGTTTCTCTTAGCCTTTTCCCTTTGAAGCGATACAAGAAGGACTTGAATTCCTTTGACTTGATGAAATCATCATCTGTATTTATCCTCGCAATAGTTATATCATGTGCTTCAAGCTCTTCTTCCCTTTCAGGCCTCTTAAATCTTGAAATAGCTTCATTTTCTCCTGACTCGCTCTCTGCCTCTTCTTCCTCTCCTATCTCCTGTAGTCGTTGTTTCTTCTCATCCAGTTTCCATTCTAAACCTTGGAATATCTGCATAGCCTCCTTGGACTCCTTATTCCTGAAAATATCCCAGGCTTGTACATACTCATGAAAGTAATCACCCAGATTTTGCTTTTTCCTGCCCTAGTGGATATAGCCCTCAGGGTCATCATTCTTCCGACTTGTGTGCTCATAGAGGTTGTAATCTTCTATCAACCTCTTGTCAATGATCTCATATGCCTTTGTGGAGACAATAGTGAAGTCACTGAAATGTAAGATCCCAGGCAAGAAAACTTTCTTGTGAGCACCCCCAAAATGCATTGCATTTAAGACACTCATCTGCCTTACAATCTCCAGGTAAGAAATTTTGTTAGCTGCAGGCTTCGGTAGCACATAAGGAGCTCCTTCAATTCTAAAAACTCTAACATAGGTGAAGTCCTAACACACATACCATTCACCCCAATTGTGGTTTACTCTGGTATCCCCATGTTCCTGGGGTCTAAGGAATCTTTTGATTTCCTCCAAAAAATACCCATCAAAAGACACTCCAAAAGCTCTGAATAAAGGCTGCACAAAAAAATCTTCAAACTTGATATAGTGGGATCTCATGAAACGTGAATCCCACAATGACCACCATAACTATGTAGGCTGCTCCTCTCCATCTTTACCACAAATATTCAGCTTTAGCTCTTCAAGCCAATTTACCCTGAGTCATCCATAAAACAAGACAACATGCATCAACAAAGAGTAAAACTTAAAAGATTTGTCAGGGTTATTTTGAAGGCTTAAGAAACCCTCATATATTTTCTCAACAATATAAGTAGCATAGTCGAATTGTCTCAGCTCATGCATCTGTGTGTCAGCAACAAGGACTAGAGGTCCTATTTGAGCTATATTTGGGACTTCAACTCCTCCCACTTGACCACCTGCCATATAGGTATACTGCATATACTGCCTGAAGATATTGATATCAAATGGGGGCCCATCCTCTTCTGTCAATTTTCCCTTTTCGGCCTTATGAATGGCCAAATTCCGCCCATTGTACATGGTGTCCACCTTTGTATACTCTTCCTCTAGTTTCTCAAAAGACAAAGGAGCATTAGATTCAAAACCTAGACCAAAAACCTCCTGGATGGTGGCTACTGAGATATAGATGAAAGCGTCACCATTTGGTAACTGAATACATCTTTTTGCAGCATTGTAAGCCCTAGCCATTGTTTTCATCAATTGGACATTCACAAAGACGTCAGGGACTACAAGCTTACCCAATCCAATCATCCATGGGTTTGAAATTGGGGTCAGCTTATTTCTCCTTGTATAATGATACAAGAATAATTCTTGACCCCTAATCCTGGTCCAGACATCACCAATTTCTTTGAAATCATCCTCTAACTGGTCACAGATGGGTAGGTTAACCTTTGATCTCCAGGATTTGGCTCCTGGTGAGCTCATTTGATCAATCATATCCTGGTTCAACTTTCATTTTGGTGCACCTTCTCCCCCTTTAGATTTCTTAGAAGCACTTTCAGAGAGTTATGTGACCTTCCTCTTGCCCTTGGAACTGGCACCCTCCATATTTGAATCTTTCAAGATTTCTGCAGTTTCATTCTCTGTAGTTTAATTTTGCTTCAATCTCTCTATTAGCTTCAAACTATTATGCAAAATCCTTGTACTGACTCTTCATATATGGATTTGACAAATTAAAAGCAATTACTCAACTGAAATCCTGCTATGATTTGCCTCGTGCGAACACCAATCTACCCGTTCTCTGCATTTAATAATGGTGGGTCGATCTATTTGTAATCAGATTCTGCAATGACTAATCGGCATAACCTTTTCTGATAATTCAATCATTTGGCGCCACCCATCCTTCAGTCGGAATAGGTCTCACCGATCACTTCGCCTCCTAGCTAGGTTCTACTTTCACCTTTATATCACATCGGCGTATGTACCCTCCTTTATTCCTCCATGGCATTCTGCCCATCGGGTTTCTGCACAACTCCAAATATGTTCCTTTGATAGTGAAAAGTTATTTCGATGAATCCTCCTTAGTAGTCTGTATCTCATTCGTTACATCGGGTCACTTTATCGGGTATCGGGACAACTTATTTTATGTTTCCCCGATGACCCAATGACATTAACTTCATGCTTGTGCTTCCTTTTTACTTCTCCAGTCTATCGATATATGATTTCCCGATAAAAACTCCCTCTTGGTCATCGTGTTGCAAAGCTTATGGGGTGTCGGGACAACCCTTCCTGTGTTTCTCTGATGACCCGATGACATCAGGCTCCAACCTGTTTGTTTTCATATCCATCGACTTATGCTCCCTCGATGACGTCTACTTCTCGATAATCGCTTCAGATTCCTCATCGGGTATCGGCGTAGCAGAAAATGTCTTCCTCCAAAGGGTCGATGTCATCCCGATGACTTTACCTTGTTGTTCTTTTAGTCACTTACTATGGTGTAAGCTATCCCGATGAAACCTCATTTCTATCCATCATGATATCTACCCTATCGGGTATCGGGGTAGATTTTTCTTACGCTGTCTGATATCCCAATGATTTCAAAACATCCACTCTGCATTATCCTTAGTCGGTGTAAGTCATATCGATAACCTCCTCCTTTGTGCTTGGCTATGTCTTTCTTATTGGGTATCGGCGTAACCCAAAACTCCTTTCATTGATGGATTGAGTTATCCCGATGGCTTAGTATTCCCACCTTTTGGTATTGCTTCATCAGATAAAGTCATGTCGATAACACTGCCTTTGCTATCTAGCCCATTGGGTATCAGGGTAGCACGAAATATCATTTTCTGACAACTCGATGATATTTACTATTTACTTCACATTCTCTTTCATCGGTGTAGGTTATACCAATTACCTCATTGGCTATCGGCACAACATTTTTCTTATGCCTCCGATAGTGAATGTTATGTCAATGAAAACCTTCTTCTAAACTTCCTTTTGGTTCTCCTTCAAAGTGATCGGTCTAGGTCATGCTGATAAGTTCTCTCATTATTTATGCCAGTCGGTCTTATTAGGGTAACTTACACGATAGTTTAAACTTAATAATTATGCAAATTAAGCTCCTCTTCATATATCACTTGCACTTGTAACCTTTTATGGAAACTTTGGATGTGCTAATAGATGCCAAAGACTATCACATAGGCCCAGAGAATGCCTTATAAGGATCCCAATGTTGTCATGATGAAATTTCCTCATGTAGCTCCTACTCAGTGCCAACCCTTAGCATGCCCTAGCGGTGCTTGTCCAATTCTGAAAAACGGGTCATAGTAGGGCTTTCCTGGTACTGCAACATACTTCCTGCACATAAAATCCAGCCATAAATGCTCTTATGTTTTAAATGTACATATAAAACATCAAAGAAATAGCACAAAATATTTTATAAAAATGTGTGCTAACACGATGCAGAGTCACCAGTTGAACAAAAATAAACTATTGAAACTATTGATATTGATGATACACCGACAAAGGGAACCGATCAAACTAAGCATCCCAGAGAAGATGAAGTCGTAATTGAGGAGATCCCTTATGAGGAAAGACCTCAATGGAATATGGTGACAATAAATACTCTGACAATAAATCCTACTAACAATGAACCTCATTTGCTAGGATAAGGTGAAGAGGAAGAAACCCCAAAGGTGCTAGATTCATCAATACCATCTGTTGATGAAGCAGAAAAGAAGGAAGAAGAGAAGAAGGAAATAAGGAAGAAAACATAAACAACCAATACTGGTCTAGAGGAGACCAAGGAACTGGAATAGAAAAAGAAGAAAGAGGATTCCTCATCCGGTCAACCTGAAGGCAGTAAGAAAACAACAGTGGACACTCCTCCGATGAAAAAGAAGTTAGATTTAGAAAAGGAAAGTGAGAAGAAGAAAGCTAAACTCACCACCTTAGCTAGCTTTGAGGTAGAGGATAAAGAGGGAAAAGAAGAAATAGAGGAGGAAGAAGAGGAAGACTCAATAATAGATACCAAGAAGATGACCCCCAAACAGTTAATGAAAGTTTCAGAAAAATTGAGAATTCAAGCTGAAAAGGCCAAAGTTAGAGCAAAGAAAAAGAAGGAAAGAATTCTTAATACTACAAAGATAATTCTATCTGATCTCATTCTTGACACTGTTTTTGATGAGAATGCATCCATCATTGATCAATTGGGTACTCTTGTCAAAGCAATCGGTTCAGAGGCAACCGATTTGGAGAAGGCTACAACTAGGCAGTATGAAACTAGGAGAGGTGAGGAATTAATGGAACAAATATCAGTTGACAAAGTTGCTCTCTCTAACATCACCGAAGAGGTGAAATATATCTTAAAGGAAAATGGCCAATTATTGGTCAAATTATCAAACTTCACCGATTTCATCAAAGATCTTAAAGATAAAATATTACAGACTCAAAAGGAAATCCAAGATCTGATAGGTACTTTTGATCCTCTTACAAGCTCTGCAGCGACTTTCAGTGGAAAAGTCAAATAGTTGACTCATGAAATCAACAAGATGAAAGAGGATCAGAACAAATGAGCTCTCAATTTGTTAGAGTTATAGTGTTACCTTGCACCCATCATTGATTTAATGCAAGGGAATGTGAAAGAAGTAGAAAGAATCATCAGTTCACTTGATTGTAAGATAGTAGATGATATGAAGGATTTTTTCACAAATATGCATGGACAAATCCACACTATGAAATAGGTGAAGCCTACATGGGAATCTACTTTGAAGGTTTCTAAGGTCAATTTCAAAGACATTTTTTATTTACTCTCATCCTTATGAATTCTTTTGTATACTTTGATTCTTTTATCCTTTGTCATTGTTGCAAAAAGGGGGAGAATAAATGAATGTGGATTGTACATATGAGGAGGAAGGACTATGTATACAAAGAAAAGGAATGTAAATAGTTAGAATACCACCGGTAGAGGTAGAGTAGTACTACTAGAGGCGGAGAAGGCAAAGAACAGGGAGAGAACCGAAACAGGGGGAGAATTCCAGTTCAATCTAGCTAGATATTTTGTCACCAATGCCAAAGGGGGAGATTATTGGCATCATGGTGAGCATGATGAAGTTTTAGGTACTTAGAGGTTGTCATTGATGGCAAATATTGGCTCTAAGGTCATCACAACTGATTAGAAAAGGGTTATAGTAGATTGGTGAGGAACAAGGGACTAAAGACTTTCACCAGTGAGCAGAGACCGGTTTACAGGAAGCAACCGATAGTTGGGTTGAGTGGAGTAGGTTCACTGATATAAAGAAAGAAATTGATTGCAGATCATGATTGATAAGCATGCAAAGTGAAAAGGATAAGAACACGTAGTCATCAGCATGTTTGGCTTGCTAACATGTGGATCTGACAAATTTAGAAAGAGCTAGTTGAAGCCAAAGTGCTTGCTAGAGAACCGGCGAGATTTGTGGCATGAACAGATAGTCCCACCGATATAATCGACAAGATTTGAGGAACAAATTGATTGGCGTATAGAATGATTTTTGAGTTTGAATTTTGGAGGGAAAGTTCATGCCAAGATTGAAGACACCTATATACATGTTTTTCATCTTGATTTTTGTGTGTCATGGAAGTTGTTAGTGAATTGAGATTAAAAATCAGAGTAAGGTGAGGAACAAGCTAAGTGCAGAAGGGTTCCTTATGAATCGGTGAAGTCATCATCGAGCAAAGATTGAAGCAGATACATAATAGATATATTTTAAAACAAAGGTGTTATCATCAGATCAATGCTTTGTTGCTCTCTAATAATTGTAGCAGATTAAATCCCTTAACAGTGTGAACCTTAACCGGTTCTGTTTGTATAATCCCCTAACAGGGTCACTCCATGACAAAAGTATAAAATTCTTTTGCAAGGTGAATCCTAACATATTATAAGGTATTCTTAATAGGATACCAGTCATCTTTAATAGGGTGATGTTCTCAGAAGGAACAGGATTGTAAGCTCTTAACCAGACACTCTTTTTACCGTAGTAAAAGAGATTGTCAGTTTTCTCCACTGTGGTTTTCTCCCTCTAACCGAGGGTTTCCACGTATAATTGTTGGTGTTATGTGATGTTTATTTGATGCATGCAAATCTCTTTCCTTAAATGTTCTTTCTTTCATGATTAATGCAATGTTTTAAGTTAATTTGAAAAAGGTAGTTGCAGACTGGTTAGTTTGGAATATTATTGTTTATAAATTGTTTTTACTGATTCACCCCCCCTCTCAGTCACTGGATACCAACAAAAGTTGTGGTTTGGAGAGATGTAATAGTGACTATTGAATGTGTCCAAGTGTTTAAAAGGGTAAGGGACACTTATTTGGGGTTGTGTTGGGTGATTGTCTCAGATAAAGGTATGACTGTCATAGATGACAGTGAATTCTTGTGTTGGAATTTAAGTTGCACTCAAAGGTTGGATTGTTAGGTTGCATTGGGGAATAGTATTGAGCTGTGTTGAAGGTATCTTAATATGTGTGAGGATTAAAGATTCCTAAGGTGTAAGGGTTTGTTTCAGACCAAGAGATGTTAAGGGTTGTTGAATGCTTAAGGGGAAATTTAATGGGACAGTCACAACCATATAAGTTGTTTAATGTGCTGACATAGGTTTGAAGTTGTTAATAAGCCAGTGTGAGTGCTTTGGAGTATAGGGATGGTTTGGTTGTGTGTAGGTGAGTCTGGGTTGTTACCACAAGAAGTGGAGCCTAGTTGTCAATACAAGGGTTGTTGAGTTGTCAATATGAAGGATGTTGTCATAGGAATGAGTATGTGTTCAAACAAAAGTTGCAAACTAGAGTATGTTATGACCAATAATAGCATTGTTTGTGACATAAAGTTTGGAGTGAAAGGTTGGCTAAGGGTGTTGAGGCCTAATGAATGAAGGCTTGACCATAGTGGTCATTTGAAGAAGCAAATAGATTGTGAGTGAGTCATGAATGATGGTGGATCTTGGAGATAGGTCTTGATTGTGAGTTTGAAGGTGTTGTTACCAAACAAAGTTTGAACCATGAAGTGTTTCATTGCAATTGTTAAGAGGGCCATGATGGATCCTCGTCGTCACATGACCCTCCTTGTGTTCCTCTAGGGTTCAGGTGCTCCTGCACCACTTGTGACCTCTCTTTCAAGAGTACAAGTTCTCCACCACTAGGCCAACTCAGGCTATCTTCAAACTCATGCATTGCCACTACTTTGTAGGCATTGATATCACTCTTTCATAGCGTAGTAAACTGTTAATATATATGCATCCACGTTATCTTGGTTTATTTCTAACTTTGGGAGTCATGGTGTTAAGTATTAATGGTGTCATTGTCCTCATACTACAGTGGTCACTACTTTGATCCTATTAGAGTGCTTTGAAATTGTTGTAATATAGTTGTTGCTCTTGTGATCTGTCAATGACTGTTGTTCATGATGATAGTGATGCCTCCTGTTCTGGTCATGCATTGGACAAAATCTACACCTATGCTTTAATTTTTGTTATTAACCTGAAATTGGTGTTATGTTGATCTCCATAAAACCTCAAATTAACCGTCCTCGAGAAGTCTCCACGTTGGCTACTTGGAGTACCCGAGTACTTTGTTACTATGTTGAATGTTTAATGGTTTTGGTTCATTTTTTAATTTTTTTATGTTTAAGTAATTCAATTTGGTATATTATACTGAAACATCATTTCATAACTAACATTTCAAGTTATTTATAACTAGTTCTAAGAAGATTTCCTTAGTTGCAACATCGTTTTTCTTAGTTTGTGAAGGTTATAGGCCAAAGTTTCCATAGCCTGATTTTTTTGCCTGTGAAGAAAGATCATGTCAGATAATATTAGCAAAGAAAAAAATAAGGAGACAATTGCTAGATTGTAGTCTATCTTGAAAAGAAAAGGTGATGGAAAATTGTATTGTCCCTGCAAAAATTGTAAGGGTTTAAAGACTAGAAGACTTCTAATCACAACATTTGAGAAACATTGTAGGAAACATGGTCACATTGAAGGGGGCCATGATTATCGTCCATTGGTAAGTTGTTCATTATATCGTTTTAACAATTTATATACATAAGAAATCACTTGATGATGAGATCATGATCATGGTTTATTTATGTCGATCATTTTTATATATGTGGAGCACCCTAGGACACATGATATGGACTGCCACAACCCAGAGAATGTGGTTTTCCAAGTGGAGGAACATGAAGGTGTGAATATCGAAGCAGAAGATAATGATCCTGTGGAAGAAGACGATCATGCGCTATAAAATATAATTGAAGATGATGGTACAAATACATTGATCCACGACACATTTAGTGCTAGTGAAACTAATCATGATGATCAAGATGACTTTGATGTTGTTCATAATGTACCTCTACTTGAGAAGGCATACAAGCCCCTTTATGAAGGCTCCCAAACAACTCTTCTCTCTATTGTATTGTTGTTGGTGAACTTGAAGGTTATGAATAATTTATCCAACATAACAATCTCACGTATGTTAAGGTATGTCATATATGTCATCTTTTTTCATCTATTTTTGTTGTTATTTCATTATAGTTAATAAAGGGTGAAACACGAACCATTAAGATTCTTTATGTTAACAAATTGTATTTTTGGTTGTAGATTGATAGGTGATTTTTTGTTACCACCATCAAATATTCTACCTCGCTCATACCGAGAATGACATTATTCGAATTCCTTTCATTTCATATTAGTAGATATCAAATAGATCAACTAATAAAAAAGGTTCCTCGTGAGGTTGTTCGTTATATTCCCATTATTCCATGTTTGCAACAATTATTTAGGTGTGAAAGCTTGGCACAATTTATGGATTACCACGCACACATAGAAGTCGAGATGACATTATTCGAATGGATGTGGATGGTTCTGCATTTATGGACATAGACAAAAAGTGGCCACACTTTAAAGAAGAACCTCATAATCTTAGGCTTTTATTGGCAACAGACGATGTCAATCCATTTGGAGAGCTGAGATCTACTTACTCGGTGTGACCTGTTTTTGTTATCAACAATAACATTCTTCCATGGTTGTCAGTAAAGAGGGGGTACATAATGTTGGCAATGATTGTCCCAGGTATTTTTTCATTTAATAGTCATCTACATTAAATTATAAATATTGCAGCAAAATGGTCATAATAATTATGTAATGTTTTTGTTCATTCAACTAGGTAAGTACCAAGTTAAAGATATGAATGTATATATTGAGCCTCTTATTGACAAGTTGCTGGAGTTATGGAATGGTGTCACTATGTATGATGTCTCTAGACCAATAGGACAAAGACAATTTCAATTCCATGCAATTCTTGTATGGACAATTCATTATGTCCCAGGGCTAACACATTTTTGTGATATGTTATAGTGTTCCACTTGCGCATAATTATAAATATAAAAATTATCATATTTAATCCAATTATACATGATCTTATAGGTCTTCAAACAAAGGGAAAATTTGCATGTCCAGTTTGTGGTCCAAAGATGAAATCTCATCATTCAAAAAGTTTAGGAAAGCAAGTGTTTGATGAGTATAGGCACTTCCTCCACAAAAAATCATAGGTATCAAAATACTGAAGAAGAAAAAAAAATCAATGAGAAAGAAGAAACTACATCAAATCCATGAAGAATGACACCTTCCCTATGGAAGTTGGAATATAATAGAATTAATCATCAAGGTAAATTCCATCTAATGGTTTATATTTGGAATTTATATTTTTTATATTGTGTTTTATTTACTGATGATGTAATTGATGATGATTGTCATTGTTAACTTTTTAAACTTATATGCCTCGTGAAGGTTGTCAAGGCATTAATGACCACCTTCCAAAGGGACTAAAAAGTTATCCCAGATAATTTAGTAGGTTTCTCTACTACGAGAAGCTACAAATTATGCATTTGTTTGATACTATGCATATTGGAAAGAATATAACAAAGACATTATGGAAAATATTGGATGGAAGGCATGACAAAAAAAATTTGTCAAAATTTGTAGTGACATTCAGTAATCCAATCATGCAATGAAAAATATCATTCAATCAAATAGTGATGGAGACAAGATTAATATAAGTGCCCTTCCTTGGTTATTAACGGAGCAACAAAGCAATTTTATTAAAGAAGTCATACGAAAAATTTGATTTCCCACAGGATTTGCTGCGAACATAAACAATCTCATAACAAAGAAAAGTAAATTTGGGCCTGGGATGAAAACGCATGATTGGCATACCTTCATTAAGGTAATTCATGTTCTTGCATATTTACTATATATTTGTATATTGCATGTACTTTTCATTGTATTATGTTAGAAAACAATGAAAAAGATCATTTTATAATTGTTGCAATACGTTCTACCTCTATCTCTCCCAAACAAATTCGATAATAATGTCAAGCAAGTTATATATGATCTTGGAAAATACATGAGGTAAGTAGTCATATTTGTTCAATTTGTTGTATAGATATTATATTTGCGATTTGTTTTACTTGTTATGTAATATATTGTATATTATTTTGTAAAGTCTCATTAATATATTTGCGTCTTGAATCTCTTGTAGGTGGTTGTCATCTAAAGAAATTCATAAAGAAGATATAAAATATTGGAAGAGAAAAATTCCTCGTCTAATGTGTGAAATGCAAAAGTGTCTACCTTCAACTTTTTTCAATGCACAAGAACACTATCTCATACACCAAGTTGAGGAGATTGAATTGTGTGGACCTGTACACACAAGGTCAATGTGGATGGTTGAGATGCACTCGAAATTTTTGAAGACTTTGGTTCGACAAAGAGCACATCCTGAGGGTTCTATGGTGGAGGGATATATGGTATACCAAACTATGGTGTACATTACTGAATACCTTCCTAATTTTGTGACAAAGATCCATGTAGATCGTATTTGGGATCCCAACTCCATTAACAAATTTGAAGGGGAGTACCTGATGGCAAAAAGTAGAATGAGGAAAGTGAGAGGTAATTATTCGATATTGTAGTTAATTTATTCGTAAACTTCCATATACTTCAGTTGTAAATTTTTAGTTATTTTTTGTGCAGTTGCTTGAGAGTGGGATGCACTACATTTGTATGTTGCAAACAATCTTGATTGGGTGATGGTATGGATTCAACAATGTCAACAATTTGGTCATGCATTAACATCGGAAGGTGTGGCTTCATTGGTTAAAGAAGCTCACCATAATGGAGATTCTAGTGTTACACATAGGGAAATTGATTTAGCATATGGTTTAAGAGATAAACAAGTATGTATAAATATATTAATCACTCATATTATTTTATTTTTTTCCAATTGTAATGGTGTGGCTTCATTGGTTAAAGAAGCTCACCATAATGGAGATTCTAGTGTTACACATAATATATTAATCACTCATATTATTTAATTTTTTTCCAATTGTAATGATGTAGATGATGATCACAATCGATAGTTAGAAGGAGAAGGAGAAGGAGAAGAAGTATTTTAGCATACGTATCATGTATTTTTTAGCTAACATAAGATAAATGAATTAAATATGCAGGAACCTAAACCCCTTTGACAAGGATCCTGCATAGTGTCATGGATCGACAGGTATAAGTCAGTACACCATATAGAAACCATTTATTAATTGCTTGATTTCTCTTTAATAGTCATCTTTTATCGCAAATGCACTTTATATTCTTCTAACTTGTAATTATAATAAAAAAAACTTCACACAAGGATTTAAGATAACAACCACTTACTTTAAATGGTTATAACAACTAACTAATTTGAAAATAAGAATCCATAGCACAATTGAAAATAAGAAAACTGGTTTTCTTTGTATTATCTTGAAAATAAAGTCTTTTGACTTGAAACACAGAGATATACTTGAAATTTTTTTTTGTAGCTATTTATTTATATCTTCCAAAACTTGTTCTCATCAAATGATTACATTGAATACTATATAATATGCCAAAGGGTCATGCCCTTTGATTGAAGTCTTTTGAGAATAGATGAAACCTAAAACTAATCATCTAGTTAAGCATAAATGCACATTAGTTAAATGTCCTAGATACTTCTCATTGTATCTAGTATCACAATCATGGATTGTGTCTCAGGCTTCCACCTCCATCAGGACCACGCTTTCCATGAAGTCTACCACCTTATCAACATTCTGGTCTTCAACCACTTTCAGTGCACTTTTGAGTATATGTTGACATTCACAAATCCAGGCCATTTTCTCTTTCTGCTCTCCATCTTTGTTGAGTAGGGATGGAATATTATCTATGCTATTATGGAGGAAGGTTTCTCCTTCTACTCTTAACTCTCTTAGGTATTCTTTGTGAGATTTCATCAAAATCCTCACAGTTCTACATTGCATCAGGCTGTGCTTCATCTCCATTCTATAACTCTTGGGATCTCTCATGCAATCACTTATCTAACCATTCATGTTCTTCAATAACAATGTGGTTCTTGTTGTATATGTCCCAGTACTTATCCATCCATGTCATCATATTAGTGAGCCTTCTCTTAATTAGGATTGACATGGTTTCATTTTTTGTTGTTTTCAATTGAGCCTGCAGCTGATAGTTTTCTTCTTTCAATTTACCAGTATTGATCTGGGGTTGTAAGCTCTCACCTTGCATCAACAATCTTTGTGGCTCCTTTTGTTTTAACATTTCTTTCAAATGATCAACGTTTGTTCTCATCCTGACAATTTCAAGCTTGTTTGATTGATTCTCCTTCACCAAGAATTATATTTGCGCCTTGTTCAGTTTGTCTATATTTACTCCCAAATCTGCTATCATTATGGGATCTGTCTCACCAAATTGTAAGGTCATAATGTGTCCAAAATATTTTTGAGTATCAATAAGCATAGGCTTCTTACTTAGGGGATACAGTGACCATATTCGCATAGAAAGTTTGTCAGGGTTATTTAGTGATCCCATGTACACTTGGGTCAAAACACCTGCATCTTTTAGAAGCTTCCTTCCTCTTTCAGGGGTCATCAAGGCCATTTCTTGTGCTACTTCATTTTCTAAGGTGGCTGATAATTGTTTTTCATTTGAGGTATTGACCTCATCAACAGTCTCCTTGATTGATTTTCCTTTTATTTTGTACAAGAATGACATAAATTCAGGAGACATCATAAAATCATCATCATATATAAAAGTATGATAGGACAATTGCCTTGGATCATCATCTACTGGGATTCCTTCATTAGGATCCCTAAAAAGTGATGTATGTTATTCAATTAGTATCTTGGAGAATTGTTCAAATGAAAGCTCATCTTCTTTTGATGACTCCTCCTCCTCTGAAGATGATATATCTAGTCTTCTTCTCCCTAGCCTTTTGTTCAACATCTTTGTTATGATCATAAATAGCCATTTTGGCATCCTCCTCATCCAGATTCCTTATTAGATCATCCCTTAAATATGGGATGTGTTCATAATCACCCAATCTTTGCTTCTTCCTCACTAAATGAATATACCCTTCCAAGTCAATTTTTTTCCTTGGAGCACCCAATTTCATGTTATAATGGAACAATTTGTTCCATGTGAGCTCCTTCCCTTCTCTCCCATTCACAAAAAACTCGCCAACACATAGAGTCCCAAGCATAAAGGATTGCTTATCATGTGAGGCTAAATGCATATAATTTGATTCCCCCATTTGCCTTTTGATCTCTAGATAAGCTATTCTATTAGGAACCGTTTTAGGCAACAATAGTGGGGCACCCTCAAAGCCGTAAACCCTTATCATGGTTACATTGGAGAAGCAGTACCAATCTCCCAAATTGTGTTTAACAGTCTCTAGTCCTCCAAAATCTAGAGGCCTTAAGAATCTCTTTATATCTTCTGAAAGTGCGAAGTTGCAAGGGTAATTATAAAACCTGTAAAGTGTTTTAACAAAAAATTCTTCAAAATTATTGTAATTTGACTTGACAAATCTACAATCCCATATTGAAGTCCATAATTGGATTGGCAGAAAATGGTTGTCATCATCATATTTTTGTATCCTCATTTCATCAAGCCATAGACCCATCTCTTGCCCATAAAACAACACCATATGCATGAGCAGGGAATAGTGTGCAAAATGAATCTTTGAAGAGTCCTTTTGGATGGTTGTAAGTCCCATCACAAGTTGCTCTACTATGAATGTGGAAAAATCAAACTCTGTGGCCTTTTGGGATTGAATGTTCATCGCAATAATCATGGATTTGACTCTCATAAAGTCTGGAGTATTCAACCCTAATACCTGACCAATTGAGTAATTTGTGTATTTAAAATAATCCTTAAACAAGTTTACATGAAATGCCAAACCTTCTCCTGTTTCCAATGGTAGCTAAGGATTTAACAAATGAAAGGGTAACCCCCACCCGACATAAGTGGTACCCAATCTTCTATATTCTTCCAGCAAATTTTGAAGGATGATAGGATGATCGTAAACTCCAAGCAAATCAAAAACCTCAGAAATTGTCTCTCGTGACACAAAGAAGAAGAGATTCCCATCTTGATTGCATATTGTCATTTTGTTTGGATCAAAGTTTCATGCTAGCAACTTTAGGAGATCAACATTAACATACACATTTGGAATCACAATTTTCCCAGACTCAACTTCCATGGATTGCAAATGGGCTCTGGTTTTTCACATCTGTGATAGTGAAACAAAAATAACTCATATTCCCTAACAATTGTGTATATATCACATACATCAGCATAATTATCTTCTAATTTCCACTTTGTGGACCTCTTAGGTTTAGGGGTGGAACTTGGCAATTGATCCAGTAGGTCTTGATTTAATTTTTTGTCCTCCCCCTTGGTTTTCAGACTTGTTTCGTTTGTTTTTTGTTTCTTTCCTTTACCCTTACTTGTTTCCCCTCTTTGTCTCTTTACAGAACCACTAGAGCTTTCCATTTTGCAAGCAATTCAACAAATTATTTGAAACAATCATAGGTGAATCGATTAGAGCACTTACTTGTCGCCTTCTACTGTATCTTCAGCCTACCTTAATATCATTTCCAAGCTCCTATAATTCTAGGTGCAACGTCCTTCTGGATATATTTCTCAAAGAATGTCATTCCTGTAACAATAACTGTGTCTTAATTCTGTAAATCAATGTGCCATCTCTTCGCAATTTAAATTTTTCTGATGATGTATGACATTGGCTTAACTCCTTCCATCATTGTTCTAAATTTGGCGCCTTCTTGACAATTTAGTTGCTATAGATAAATATGGCTACATTAGTAATTGTCTACCTTTTGCATCATTTCGGCTTGAGCTATATCGAAAAGTAATCGTTAACTTATTTTTTGATCTTCAGCTATTTATGTCGATAATATCACAGACGATGCCCATCGATTTTACTTTTAGTATCAACATATCCAAAGATTGCTTTCCCGACTTTATAAGTTATTCCAATAAGGGTCTTAATTATTTTCTCCCTATCGCTGATCTCTAGCTAAATCAGGATAGTTCTCCCAACATCACTCCATTGATCGGGATAACTTTATCTATCGGGACATTGTTGATGCGTTATTCTGACTTTGCAAGCTATCCCAAACATCTCCTACATTATGTTCATCGACATTATTTTCATTATCGACGAAGCAAAAAGTTGTTCTCCCATCTTCATAAGTTATACTGATAGAGGCTTTATCCTTGAATTCATCATAAGTCATCCTGACATGTGTATCCCAGTTCATGGTATGTTATTGGAGTAACTAATTCGACTAAGCTTCTTCAATGTTTATGTTTTCGGTTTGCAGACTCCTTTATCAGAATAGTTTTCCCAATATTACTTAATTCCTTGACTATCAGAATAGTTTCACTAGTTAGGATGTTCTTGATAGGTTACTCTGACCTAATAAGTTATTCTGATGAGCTTCAAAAATTTCTTCCATCGGGATAGTTTACACTGTCTGGATAGCCTTCTGCTCCTACCCTGATCTTACATGTTATTCCGATGGGCCCTATATTGTTATAAGTGATCCCTAGATGTGTATCAGGATAACCTTACTCTATTGGCATTGTGAAATATTTCTATTCCTCTCTTAGTAATTGTTCTGATACATATATCAATTTTTGCGCTCGGTATAGCTATGCCGATAACTATGTCCAACATTGACTTATCAGATCGGATTAGCTATCCTGATATAAAATATTGCTTAATGTGGG
The DNA here is from genome assembly GCF_030272615.1 of Cryptomeria japonica. Taxonomy (NCBI): domain Eukaryota; kingdom Viridiplantae; phylum Streptophyta; class Pinopsida; order Cupressales; family Cupressaceae; genus Cryptomeria; species Cryptomeria japonica. The sequence continues at coordinate 407,560,146 of NC_081410.1, read as the reverse complement.
TTATTTTGTTGATCTTTCTTAGGTCTATTAGGGATGATTTTAGGACATTGTGGTTATAGTATATGAGGTTTTGTATCGAGTAAAAGAAAATTTTTGTAGCTTTAACATTTTTCCATGTTAAATACAAAAGCTTGGTGATGACAGACATGCTAGGAGTATTAGGTGTTATTACTGGATTTTATTATTGTTTTTTTGCTAAGTCTATTGGTTTCATTTCGCTAATGTTTTTTTTATATTTAATTTTTTATCACAGGACGACATTCATTTGACACATAGCACAGACAAGGATGTCGCTCCCAGCCCTTCTACCCAGCAGGTAAACCTCATTGTAATTGTACAAATTAGATAGAAGCAAAATGTTATATTATTATGTTCTTTTATTTAGGGTTTTGGATTAATTTTGATAATGTTACTAATATTTGTGTCACTGACAAATGTTCGGGGAAAGGCACCTACATTACTTGATGACATCTATACAGAGCTGGACTCACTATTATGCGACGATGATATCACATATTCCACAAACCCTGTTGAAATGATAAGAAAGATCAAAAAAAAAATTAATAGAGAAATTCTTGCTTTGGCATACCGAGTCCCTCAAAGTGATGCAATAAAAGAGAGGGTGCAACAATTGATGCAAAGAGCACAAAACTTGGAAGTAAGCAGTAATGAAATCTTTAATTATAATATAAGTTCAAAAATGGTTTATATTTTATAGTCTTTTATGTCATGAACTAAAATATGTACATGTTGTTTTTACAAGAAATATTGTGTCCTCATCGAGCTGGTGGCCATGATCAGGGTACTCCAGGTAGTTCAGGTGATGGCCATCCTCCATACATTAAATCCTACTTTGATGCTCTGATATATCCTCTATGTGTTCATAAGATCCTTGTTGTTATCAAACATGTGACTACTATCAATTATGTTTTGATATCTTTTCAGACCATATGTTTCCTCTTTTATAGATCATAGAACTATTCATTCTTCATAACAACCCCAATACTTCTTTTTTAACTAAGGTATTTATCTTGAGTATTGATCTCTACTATTTTGATTGCATGATTCCTCTCACTGATGCAGAAACACCAAAGATTTCTCACTTGGATCCTCATATGATCCATTCAACCTTCCAATATAGGCTGCATTTCAGAGGCATTCCTAAAGCAATATCATGGAACTACCAACCTTCCAAGGATTCAAACTAATCCAATATACCCTTTCAACATGTTCATCAACAATTTCAATATATATAAGAGGCATAATTCAAGTACAAAGTCTTCTACATACACCAAGTGGATGGGTTTGAGACATCTAACAAGATTAATATTTTATATATTTAATGTATTGTATATTTAATGTTTTGTATATTGAATGTATTATTCCTCAAGTGATGTCCATGTTCCTGTGCAAACGCCACCTCACCAGAGGCCACCATCCCCACCTATATTGCCAGCTGCAATATCGACAACACACAACATGCTGACATCCTCTAGTGCACATCATATTGACCTTGAAGTTGGTAGATCCCTCTTTTGCTCTCTCTTTTGTTATGTGTTTATTTCCCTTGAATTGTTCTTTCTTGGTGGCATTTCATAGTGGATTCATTTTCTGCAGCAGGTAATGTACATGACGATGCAGAGGCCACTAGTGGTGATACCATAGCAGCATTTCCTAGATCTTCCCGTATTTCTAGTATGGGAACGTTGTCGGTCACATTTGTGGTGACCGAATATTTGCTTCCCATAAAGATAGATAAGGTTCTAGGTACTTTAAAATTATTATTATATATAGTCTAATTGTAATTTACTTATTGATCACTCATTTTGGACTAATCATCCCATGATTTGTTTGCAGGAAATGATATTTTTTATAAAATCTTAATGAAATTACATTGGAGATCTTCGGGCCCACCATACGTAAACAATGGAATGAGCAAGAAAAAAAGTTAAAAGATGAATTCATAAAACATTTGGTTGGGTTGTTTAGAAATGACACATTCGAGAAAAGCAAGGTCCTTGACCAAGTTGGAAAACATCTAAAGTATGTGAGGGACCACTATAGGACACATTTAGAGAAGAACAAAAAGTACGAGCGTCCCCCCATGATTCTAGAGAGGGAGTGGAAGGACCAAATTTTGGATGCAAAGGAGGGAGTTGAAAGGAAAAAAGGAAATACACCAATAGGTAGAAGAAGGTATGTGATACTATTAAGAATGTAATTATGTACCAATTACTCTTTATATTTATATAATCTAACATATTTCAAACTTTTCATAGACTGCTCGACACATCAAAGGCAACTAAGGCAAGACTAGAAAAGTATAGGCAACACAAACTCGGCTCTGGTGGTTATATGAAAGTTGTCGCATGAATTGTAAGTATCAATAAATGAAATATCATATCGAAATAATAAATTGCAAATAATATTTTTAATCATTAAATAATACAAGCAAAATTCATGATATTAAGCAAAAATGCAGGGCTTTGAATTCAATAGAGTGCCCACAGAAGATGACATGAAAATTTCCTTCCAGCAAGACTATGGAACCATGACTAAACACCTACGAGAATTGAGTGGTAAAACACAAGATTTAGATGCATCTGTCACACGGGTAAATAAGCTAAATGAAAATTATTTAAAATTGAATATTTGAGCAATAATCTATTTGATGTTCATTTCCAACATAATGTGACTATATTTATTTTAATAATCAAACAATCATACCAATGCACATGATGTTGGAATGCAGTCTGGATAAGGTGGAACACAACCTACACATGATGAAGGTTGTGGTGTGCATTCCGGTACTAAAGGCATTCATGTGCTAAACAATTTTTTTTTATGTAATGATTAATACAATTAAACATCTTTAATTGAAATTAGTAAAGTAATTAATGTAACCTTTTTTGTTTTTATTTTAGAGCATGTAGACCATGGTGACCAAGTTGAGCATGATCCATGTAGAAAACATTAGGAACGTGATGGGGCCCCAGCAGGTAAAAAGGACCACTGTTATTCCTTTAAATGAATTTAATTACAATTGGTGTATTGATTAATGTAACCTTTCGTGTTTCAACTCTAGAGGATTGAGAGGGTGTTCAGGATATTGAGGATGAGGCTAGCAAAATGATCTGGAAGATGATTTGGCCCCATTAGGTAAAGAGCACCCCTGTGATTTTCTTTTAATTAATGAAATACTTGTAACAATAATGATAAAACTCATGAATTTAACCCATTTCTTTGTTATTGCAGCGGACCCCCCTTTGCATACACGTCCTCATCGTGAGTACAAGACTAGGCATACATTAACTAGATCACGAGCAAAGGGCAGAATAACTGAAGAGGGGACAAATGATGAAGACAACAATGGTCCAATTAGTCTTTACCTCCAAGCTTCAAAAGGAAAGAAAATAAATAAATGATTGTAATCTTATTATATGTTAACAATTGGATTTTATGTGTTAATGAATTTAATTATGTGTTAATAAATGTTAATGAATGATGTGTTAATGAATGTCAATGAATGTTACTTGTTAATGAATGTTGATGAATGTTGATGAATGTTATGTTTTAATGAATTTTAATGAATGTTATGTGTTAATATTGAATGTTACGTGATAATGAATAAATGTTATGTTTCATTAATGGATGAAAGAATGTTAGACGTTAACAGGGAATTTAGAGTGATATTAGGGGGGGAGGGGCCAAATGAGCTTCCACCTTCACATGGTTGGCCCTGTTAAGTAGAGAATATTAAACTATTTTTGAAACAAAGAGAAGCTCAATAAGGTAACACACTTTTCAATATTTCATTATGCTCCATTGCTATTCTTATTGATGCTAAGCATCTTGTTTGCAGGTTACATATTTAGTGTTGCAGGTTGTGAACATGCTTCTACGAGACAGTTCCCCATTACAAGTGAATGCATGCCTCATTGGTTTTGCGAGTTTATTTTGTTCTAGAATAGACAAAATTCCTATGTTCATTCCTTAACATTTTTTCATTTTATTTTAGAATAGACACACTGCCTCATTGGGATCCATGCCAAGCTCTGACTCTCCATTGGACATTCATTCTCGTAAAATGGAGTCTACTTGTAAGGTAAGTGCATTTTAAAATTATGTATGAAGATGGATAACAAGTATTGGGGTAGATACTAAATCACTATTTAAAATCTATATTGCATATAATGAAAGTATAAATGCTTCCCACGTAACCTGATAAGTGAAGATTTGGCGGGATGGAGATCATGATATATGTGTTCGGTCGGCCCCTCTCTCTTCTCCTTTATTACCTTAGATAGTACATTTTCTCAAGTATGTCTTCTATATTGGCAACTTTTGCTTCAGCCTATGTATTTTTGTCTCATCTTTCATCTATAGGTTGCTTGCTTCGTACCCAAACCCTTCTTTGTCTAATCATTCTTGTTCCCTATGACAACAAACTCTTTCTTCTCACTACCGACTCAATCTAGGATTCATTTAACATCTCTCCGATCTCTTCAAACACTTATCACTCATTCTAAGCCTCATCAAAACCCAAACAACTCTAACTCAAATCAAGTTTAATGTGTTTGATAAGGTCTCTAAGGTTTGAGGTGTCAAAAGCACAAAAAGTGGGAAAAATTTGTAAAATTTCAAAAATGCAACTTTGATTTTTGCAAATGTTGCATATGACTTATTAGCCATCGGTTGAAAAGGGAGTGGTTAAAGTTTGTAACTGTCATATGGGCCTATAAATGCCTAAAGTTGGTCGAGATTGAGTAGAGAAGGTGATGTAGAGTGACCAATGGTTCTTCAAGTACTCTTAGGGTTTTTTCATGATGTAGAGCATCATGAGAATCCATCCAAGTGTCTTAGGAACCAACTGATCCAATTCTTCATTTCAACATATCAATAATTCATTAGAGGCATTTCCCACATAACAAAACTCCTTGAGCATGTAATTTATTGGATCTCAAATCAACAGATTGGATATGTTATAAGGAAATTCCAACACCTATCTTAAAACTCTCCAATTGATCTGGCCAACTTGTAGAGTGAACCAATTAAGTTGCTAACTCCCTCACTTTAGGCTCTGCGGGACCTAGGTGGGTATACCTACTCACTCGTTGTTTCTTTTCACTAATGCTTTTTATAGCATATTCAATATTTCACTTTGGTTTGCTCCCTATCTCAGAATTGCATAAGGTCTCAAAATAGAGTGCTACTGATGAGTTAAATATTGTTGTTGTAGAAGCTATTTGATCTTTATGCTTGAAGTCTATATATTTTTATAGAATTTATGTTTCTTATTTGTGTTATCTACTAACCTTAATCTTCCCTACTGATCTCAACTTATTCCCTACTCTCTATCTTCTTTATCAATCCTACTACTTGAATTAAATTGAAGTGTATTCAATATGGCAAAGCAAAGTATTATTTTGAGTAAATAATTGAGTAATGATCGGTTCCTATCCTCTTCTATGGGTCGCAGAGTCTATGTCTTCCAGGATCCCACATATAACTCCTATGTGACAGTTTTTTAAATCCACCCTTCTAATGGATCTATCAGTTGTCCTACTCCCAAGTGTTTATAAATTGACTGCTTCCACTACAATTTTCTTAAATGAGTTTAACTTTCCATCTGAAAGACCAATTAAGCAAGAAATATAAGGAACAATTATGTTTCACATACAATCTTGTTTTTTCAAATTGAAAATGAAAGCAACCAATTTTCCACACTGAGAAATTTTTAAAGCAACCTTATCTATTCCAGATAATAACATAAGAGAATAGGTTACTGAAACAACATTTATCCACAACACATGTAGAGGAAATGTAGACGCTTGTATTGATTAAAATTTTGAACATGAAAATAGTCTTCTTGTTGATGATATCTTAATATTACAAAACTCCCCTCATACTTATATGAGAGCCAAACGGTTTCAAAATGAAAGGGTGTACCCCTTTGAAAATCATTAACTAACTAAATGTCTTTTCTATTGTAATTGAGCATAAACTAATTTAGCACCACTATTTACAACAATTCCCACCACCCGAACCACAAACAAACCACATATTCCAATTACATAAGTTGCAGAATAGTGGAAGCTCGATTGCCCATTGTTACCAATCTATTAGTTCTCTCCTCCGTCAACCAGTTATCTTTCACATTCATAATCCTCCAAAAAAGGAGTCAAATCACTATTAATAACCCCAATCCGAAAGACCTCTAAGGATTCATCCAAAAAAATTTCCTGCCTCTTTCTCTCCTCTTTCTGTCTTTCAATCTCCACATCATCAACATCAAAATCTTCTTCAAAATCTGAAAAAAAAAATTGCAGGGTTAAAATAAACATTCAGAACACTAGCCCATTCCTCCTCCAATTCCATAACCGCACTACCAACAACATCTATATCAACATCTCTGATGAAGCCAATAATTCGCTCAACACACTTCTCCTTGGAAGCAAGAATGTCAACCAAAATCATGAGCGCTGCTCCGTACACATATCTGTCGCACCAATGTCTATCTCTGCTAAGCACCTCCTCCACCAACCCCCTAATCGCCTCTTGTCCATCCTCCACGTCAATATCAAATAATCTCTCACACTGCTCCTCTAGCGTTTCCTCTCTGCATAAGCAGCTCAGCCCAAAATAATGACCCATTGTTTGAATCTGTGATGATCCTCTCCTCTTTCAAAAACTTTAACATACACCTGCCTAAAATAGCCTACCTTCCCCTATAAGTTTCCAGGAATTTCAAGGATTTTTATGAATAATTCAAATCCGACTCCTTCCCAAAAAATCCAAATAACTTCATGCCGCCAAAAAAACCATTTTTGTCCCATCCTAAATCTACTCAATATCTAAATTCTGCAAACTTCAATCGATGAGTTATACTATCATGGAACTTTGTACCAATTCTCTCCTATTACCTGATAGAATTTACTATTTTCTTCTGAGTGCAAGATTTGTCAAGTACATCCACATACTATGGACAAAAACCAATCAATGAACTCTGGTGCTAAATCCAAACAACCATCATTCAATCTTTTTCTAAGGGAATTTTGAAGTACAATTGACTATCCAATTCCCTTCTTGACCAAACTCTCCTCATCCTTTAATAGTATATCCCTAAAAGGATGATCCCAATCATTACATTTGTCTTTGATTTGTATCACGTCTCCTTTGACCCCCTTATTAGAAAGGTTTTCATGCTTATTTCCATTCTAAGACTAGTCCCTTTTTTAGATGCTTTAGTATTATAGAGTTTGTGTCCTCTATATCCTTTGAGAAGGATTTAGTACTAATAAAAAAGTTTGTTTTTCCTGTTGTTTGTAGGTTACATTTTCAGTGTTACATCAAGGCTTGGTGAATTAATTCATTCAGAGGGAGTCGAATTTGGTATATATTGTGATGCTGGCATACAGTCCTAGGATCATTGTAGCTTCCATATAATATTGATTGTCTATGACTATCTTTATGTTTCTTGCAATCATCTTCATATCATCATAATCCAATGGAGATGCACTTCTTACTTCTTACGATGATCATCATTGCCTTGATGGTCTATTCTTCATCTTGAATTCTATCTTTGTAATGATATGACTTGTATTCAAATGTATTGGCTAATGGTATGGAAGAAGTTACTTCTTCTTGATGAATCATTTATTAATCTCTTTACTCCTTAGTGTGATGGGTATCTTCAAGGCCTTATCTTTAAGACCTTCCTTCCTTTAGGTGTTCCCTTAATATGATGGAGACACATGATATTCTATCTTGGTGGTGATCATCTCTTGGGTTCAAACCTTATTTACCTTACAAAACCGTCTTATTTATAAGACTCGATAGTTTCCTCATTTATTATTCTCTTAGTAATATTTAGTTATATTTACTTCTAACAAAATTTACTAACTCCTAAATGCTAATGGTGTCCAAGGATTGTCACTCCTTGTCCACAAATGTACCTTACTGCTTTAGTGGGAATAGTTCAAGAATGGGGACATTAAACAACTCTTGTATTTCACATGGCATTTCATTCAATGCATCAAAATCCTATAGTTGACTTGCATCCCATATATATAGGGCAGTCAGCCTACATAAAAAAATTGCTATATATTCTTTTTTTAAAAGTTGGGGAACGTCGGAATTCCAAGGAACACCACAAGACAACTGATGAGGTTGTCATACCTGCAGTGTTCTTGTCCTACATCTCATCATCGCACACACATCAAAATTCCAACATATCCTCATCAAAAAAAGAGGAGCGTGTCCTACGTCTCATCGCCCCACACACGTCAGAATTCCAACATCTCCTCGTTGAAAAAAGAGGAGTGTGTTGTACGCCTCATCGTCGCACACACATCAAAATTCCAACGTCTCCTCATCAAAAAAAGAGGAGCATGTCCTATGTCTCATCATCGCACACATGTTGGAATTCCAATGTCTCCTTGTTGAAAAAAGAGAAGTGTGTCCTACGTCTCATCGTCGCACACACGTCAAAATTCCTACGTCTCCTCGTCGAAAAAACATGCCACTACTCCATATAAATTTTCGATGTAGAGAATTCATATTTTTGACGTGCATCCCATCATCGAAATTTCCAACGAAAAAATAGTGACGGGGATTTTCTCCCGATTTTGTCAGAATTCCAACATTTGGTTGTCTGAAATCCAACAAATGCTTGTCGGAAAATGGCCCCAAATGTACTAGTGAGATATCAAGCTTAATGACCATCACTTTTTGCCTATCTATGACTATGGAGTGCATCGTCTCAACCATGAGTATGATACTATCAATTATCTCCCGACTTGGTGTAAACCCAATTTGTTCACTTGAGATGAGATTCGGTATTACCTTTTTTAATATGTTAGCTAGTGCCTTAGTGATTATCTTGTACACAGTGTTTTAAAGTGCAATTGGATGAAATTCATCAGAGGAGGAAGGGCAGGATTTCTTTGGGATAGCCACTGACACTATCTTATTCATCTCTTTGACAAATTTACCTTCTATTCTGACCTGCTCCACCACATTCAATAGATCAGCCTTCACAAACTCCCAACAATTATGATAAAATCTTGCAGGCATGCCATCCAATCCAGGGGCTTTGTTAGGGTGCAACCCAAAGACCACAACCCAGATCTCAACTTCACTAAATGGTTCCAACAACATTTGATTGTCCTCAATTTTGGCATGGCCAAAATCATGAGGCAACCCTATGAAACTCATCTGTTTCATACCTCACGAGTTTCAGGAGAGGCTAATCGACCTTGTCAATTAGTCGCTTTTCATTTTTCGTCTTTATGTTTAGTCATTTAGAAGTTAGAAATTTCTATGTAGTAACTGAAAGGTCGAACCTTTTTCTCTGACATGTCAGTTAGTCATGTTAATGATTGACAGGTCGGACTTTTTTCTTTGACATGTCAGTTAGTCATGTTAGTAACTGACAAGTCGGACTTTAAAGTCCGACTTGCAAGTTTTTCCTAGTTTTTCTCCTAAGTTCTTTTTGACCCCAGATTTGAGTCCCAATTGATGGAATTCGTCCTTCTGATGCTGATGATCTTTGAGATACTAATGATCAATGTTGAAACGTCTGAGCCCTCTCCCAACAAATCGATAGAGAAAAGAAGATGTGTTGATGAGATTGTTGATATGGTGCCAGACAAAGCTGAGATGCAAGTTGCTTTGGCTCGGTTTGAAGAATTTTAGAAATCCAGTGAGGAGGGGAAAAATGAATAAAGTGTCACATTGACACTATCTTTTCATGTAGTTGCATTGTTAGATGCTGCAAGTTTTCTCGCAGTTGCATATTTTCTTTCTGCTGTAGTTGTAGTCAGGTGGGATTGTGCAGTTGAATTAGTCAATGGTGCCCACCTTTTTATCCACTCCTCTCCTATATATAGAGGAGCCTC